>NW_020838036.1:1762396-1960948 GCF_003676395.1 Aethalodelphis obliquidens | reverse complement strand
TTTTTTTTTTTTTTTTTTTTTTTGCTCTTCTTACTCTAGTTCCTTTAGGTGTAAGGTTAGATTCTTTATTTGAGATTTTTCTTGTTTCTTGAGGTAAGATTGTCTTCCAATAAACTTTCCTCTGAGAACTGCTTTTGCTGCATCCCATAGGTTTAGGGTCATTGTGTTTTCATTGTCATTTGTCTCTAGGTATTTTTTGATTTCCTCTCTGCTTTCTTCAGTGATCTCTTGTTTATTTAGTAGCGTATTGTTGAGCCTCCATGTGTTTGTGTTTTTTACAGTTTCTTTCCTGTAATTGATTTCTAATTTCAAAGTGTTGTGGTCGCAGAAGATACTTGGTACAATTTCAATATTCTTAACTTTACCAAGGCTTGATTTGTGACCGAAGATATGATCTATCCTGCAAATGTTCAATGTGCACTTGAGAAGAAAGTGTAATCTGCTGTTTTCAGATGGCATGTCCTCTTAATATCAATTAAATATATTCGGTCTATTGTGTCATTTAAAGCTTGTGTTTCCTTATTTTTTTTCATTTTGGATGATCTGTCCATTGGTGAAAGTGGGGTGTTAAAGTCCTCTACTATTATGTGTTACTGTTGATTTCCCCTTTTATGGCTGTTAGTATTTGCCTTATGTATTGAGGTGCTCCTATGTAGGTGCATAAATATTTACAATTGTTATATCTTCTTCTTGGGTTGATCCCTTGATCATTATGTAGTGTCCTTCTTTGTCTCTTGTAATAGTCTTTATTTTAAAGTCTATTTTGCCTGATATGAGAATTGCTACTCCAGCTTTCATTTGATTCCCATTTGCATGGAATATCTTTTTCCATCCCCTCACTTTCAGTCTGTATGTGTCCCTAGGTCTGAAGTGGGTCTCTTGTAGACAGCATAAATATGGGTCTTGTTTTTGTATCCATTCAGCCAGTCCGTGTCTTTTGGTTGGAGCATTACTCCATTCACATATGTGTGTTCCTATTACCATTTTCTTAATAGTTTCGTGTTTGTTTTTGTATGTCCTTTTCTTCTCTTGTGTTTCCAGCTTAGATAAGTTCGTTTAGCATTTGTTTTAAAGCTGGTTTGGTGGTGCTGAATTCTCTTAGCTTTTGCTTGTCCGAATGAGATCTTCCTAGGTAGACTAATCTTGGTTGTAAGTTTTTCTCTTTCATCACTTTAAATATATCATGCCACTCCCTTCTGGCCTGCAGAGTTTCTGCTGAGAACTCAACTGAGAACCTTATGGGGATTCCGTTGTATGTTATTTGTTGCTTTTCCCTTGGTGCTTTTAATATTTTTTCTTTGAATTTAATTTTTGTTATTTTGGTTAATATGTGTCTTGGTTTGTTTCTCTTAGGGTTTATCCTGTTTGGGACTCTCTGCACTTCCTGGCTATTTCCTTTCCCATGTTGGGGAACTTTTCAACTATAATCTCTTCAAATATTTTCTCAGACCCTTTCTCTTTCTCTTCTTCTTCTTGGACCTCTATAATTCGAATGTTGGTGTGTTTAATGTTGTCCCAGAGGTCTCTGAGACTGTCCTCAATTCTCTTCCTTCTTTTTTCTTTATTCTGCTCCATGGCAGTTATTTCCACCATTCTATGTTCCAGCTCACTTATCCATTCTTCTACCTCAGTTATTCTGTTATTGATTCCTTATAGGGTATTTTAAATTTCAGTTATTTTGTTGTTTATTACTGTTTGTTTGCTCTTCAGTTCTTCTAGGTCCTTGTTAAACGTTTTTTTTTTTTTTTGTGGTACGCGGGCCTCTCACTGTTGTGGCCTCTCCCATTGTGGAGCACAGGCTCCAGACATGCAGGCTCAGCAGCCATGGCTCACGGACCCAGACGCTCTGTGGCATGTGGGATCCTCCTGGACTGGGGCACGAACCCTTGTCCCCTGCATCGGCAGGCAGACTCTCAACCACTGTGCCACAAGGGAAGCCCCGTTAAACGTTTCTTGTATTTTCTCTATTCTATTTCCAAGATTTGGATCATCTTTACTGTGATTACTCTGAATTCCTTTTCAAGTAGACTGCCTATTTCCTCTTCATTTGTTTGGTCTTGTGGGGTTTTACCTTGCTCCTTCATCTGCTGCATATTTCTCTGTCTTCTCGTTTTGTTTAAATTAGTGTGTTTGGGGTCTCCTTGCCGCAGGCTGCAGGGTCATACTTCCTCTTACTTCTGGTGTCTGTCCCCAGTGGGTGAGGTTGGTCCAGTGGCTTGTGTAGGCTTCCTGGTGGGGGGGACTGGTGCCTGTGTTCTGGTGGGTGTGGCTGGATCTTGTCCCTCTGGTGGGCCGAACCATGTCCGTTGGTGTGTTTGGGGTGTCTGTGAGCTTCATATCACTTTAGGCATCCTGTCTGCTAATGGGTGGGCTTGTTTTCCTGTCTAGCTAGTTGTTTGGCATGAGGTGTCCAGCATTGGAGCTTGCTGGCTGTTGTGTGGAGCCAGATCTTAGTGTTGAGATGGAGACCTCTGGGAGAGCCCTCACCAATTAATATTCCATAGGGCTGGGAGTTCTCTGGTGGTCCAACATCCTGGACTCAGCTCTCCCACCTCGGAGGCTCAGGCCCAACCCCTGGCCAGAGCACTAAGACCCTGCAAGCCACATAGCATGGAAAAAAAGAAAACGAACAGACAAAACCCCAAGACAAATGGTAAAAGCAAAACTAAACAGATAAAATTACATGAAGAAACACACAAACACATACACTCACAAAAAGACAAATAAAAAAGAGAAAACAAAAAGGCAGAGAGCAACCAAACCAATAAACAAACCTCATAATGAAAACAAACACTAAGAACTAAACTAACAAAAACACAAAATCAAATCAAACACAGAAAGCAAAGTAAAAAAAGGCAAAGAAAGCATAAAACACACAAAAATGATCAAAAGAAAACTAAAAACAAAAGAAAGATGAAAACAAAAGGAAAAATGTACGAAACAACAAAGAAGTAAACATAGAAAAATATAAATTATAGTTTAAAATAAGAGAAAAACAATGCAAAACAAAGAAAAACCAAAACAAGTAAAAACTACAATATAACGAAAAAATACAGTAGAAATAGGAAAAAATAAAATTAAAAATATATTAAAAATAAAAGCATAAAAGAGAATATATAAAGTAAATAAAAATTAAAAGAATAATAAAAAATCAACAAAATTTTTAAAAGTAGCAATAATAATAATATTTTTCTGTGGCTTCAGCTTTCTGTGTCCTTGCCCCCACAGTGAACCATAGCCAGTCCCTGCCTACCCAGGAAGTCCTCCAATACTTCTAGGTAGGTCTCTGGACCTGCTGTGGGCACTGTGGCACCAGCTCAGACTCTTATCTGGCCTTACTCCTGTGTGTACTTGCCTCCAAAGTCCACAGTTGCCCCCAAAGTCCACATGCTCAATTGTGGGAACACTCGTCTATTCAGATATTCCCAGGTGCAGTGTTTACCAAGCTGATTGTGGGTGTTTAATCTGCTACTCCTCTGGGTGCTTGGAGAGATTTCCCTTTCTCTTCTTTGGTCGCATGGCACCTGGGGTTCAGCTTTGGCTTTGGCCCCACCTCTGCGTGTGGGCCACCCTCAGGCGTCTGTTCCCTGCCCAGGCAAGAGGGGGCGAAAGCAATGACTAGTTAGGGCTCACTTGCTCTCTCAGTTCAGCGAGAGGGATGGATACAGCAGTCACAATTGGGATGTGCTGGGACTGCTTGCAGTGGCAGAGGCAGGCATGAAGCTGCAACAGCCTAGGTGCACCATGCGTTCTCCTGGGGATGTTGGCCCTGGATCACAGGACCCTCAGCAGTGGTGGGCTGCACAGGCTCCCAGGAAGGTGTGGGCATTGACCTGGGTTTGCTCACAGGACCCTTGGTGGCAGTGGCAGCAGCCGTTGCACCCACCTCTCAGGCTCACACCCACCTCTGGAGCTTGCATAGGTGGTGCCCTGCCATCTGTGAGCACATGGAACAAGAAGCTCATATGGTGGGCCTGCCCCTCTCCTTGCAGACCCCATGACAATGGTCTCTTGCCTCTCTGGCAGGTCCAGACTTTTTCCTGGACTCCCTCCCAGCTAGCTGTGGTATACTAACCCCCTCAAGCTGTCTTTGCACAGCCTGCCCCAGTCCTCTCCCTGGTTTCTGACCTCCAAAGCCTGTGCCTCAGCACCCAGTCCCCACCTGACCCAGCAGGTGATCAGATAAGTGTCTCGGGCCAGTGAGTGCTGGTTGGCACTGATCCTCTGTGCAGGATTCTCTCTGCTTTCCCTCAGCACCCCTGTTGCTCCCCTCTCCTCTGAGGCTCCAAAGTTCCCCCAATTCCCGCCAGTGAGGGGGCTTCCTAGCATTTGGAAACTTTTCCACCTTCACAGCTCCCTCTCAGAGGTGCAGGTCCCATCCCTATTCTTTTGTCTCTGTTTTTTCTTTTTCCTTTTGCCCTACTCAGGTGCATGGGGATTTTCTTGCCTTTTGGGAAGTCTGAGGTCTTCTACCAGTGTTCAGTAGGTGTTCTGTAGGAGTTGTTCCACATATAGATGTATTTTTGATGAATTTGTGGGGACGAAGGTGGTCTCCATTGTCTTACTCCTCCATCTTGAAGATCCTCCATTTTGAGGTAATTTGTGTAAGATGTGAGGTAATATTGAGGGTTTGTTTTTTTAATATTATGTCCAATTGTTATAGTACAGTTTGCTGAAAAGATGATCCTTAATGTTTTCAATACGGACTATCCTTTAAAAAATGGGCAAATGACTTGAATAGATAGTTCACTAAACAATACATATGTGTGTGTGTGTGTGTATATATATATATATATATATATATATGTATGTATATGTATATATAGTAGAGAAATGCAAATTAAGACCACAATGAGATAACATTTCACACCGGATGGCTAAAATATGACTAACTGAACAGATACATGCAAAAGAATGAAATTGAACCACATCGTACACTAAATACTAAAACTAACTCAAAATCTATTAAAGACTTGAATGTTAGACCTAAAACCATGAAACTCTGAGATGAAAACATAGCTGGTAAGCTCCTTGTTATTGGTCTTAGCAACGCTTTTAGGGATCTGACTCCAAAGGCAAGGGCAACAAGAGGAAAAATAAACAAATGGGACTACATCAAACTAAAAAGCTTCTGCACGGCAAAGGAAATTATCAACAAAATGAAAAGCCAACCTATTGAATGGAAGAAGGTATGTTCAAGTCATATACCCAATAAGGGGTTGATATCCAAAATATATAAAGAACTCATACAATTCAATTACAAAAAAAAATCTGATTAAAAATGGGCAGAGTATCTGAATAGACATTTTCCCAAAGATGTACAGATGGCCAACAGGCACTTGAAAAGATGCTCAGCATCACTAATCATCAGGGAAATGAAAATCAAAACCACAGTGAGATATCACCTCATGCCAGTTAGAATGACTGTTATAAAAAAGACAAGAAATAACAAGAGTTGATAAGGATGTGGAGGAAGGGGTACCCTTATTCACTGTTGGTGGGAATGTAAATTGGTGCAACCAGTATGGAAAACAGTATAGAGGTTCCTCAAAAAATTAAAAGTAGAACTACCATATGATCCAGGAATTCCATTTTTGGGTATCTATCCAAAGGAAACAAAAACATGAATTAGAAAAGATATATGCACCCCTATGTTCACTGCAGCATTATTTACAATAGCCAAGATATGGAAGCAACTTAAGTGTCCATCAGTGGATGAATGGATAAAGAAGATATGGTATATATACAATGGAATACTACTCAGTCATTAAAAAGAAAGAAATATTGTCATTTGCAACAACATGGTTGGACCTTGAGGGTATTATGCTAAGTGAAATAAGTCAGAGAAAGACAAATACCACATGATTTCACTTATATGTGAAATTTAAAATACAAAACAAAACTGAACTCAGACTCAGATACAGAGAGCAGATTCCCAGTGGAGGTTGCCAGAGGAAAAGGGGTAAGAGTGGGGGGGGAAATGGGTGACGGGGATCAAGAGGCATAAACTTCCAGTTATAAAATGAATAAGTCATGGGGATGTAATGTATAGTATACGGAATACAGTCAATATTGTGTTAACTTTGTATGGTGACAGATGGTAACTTGACATTGTAGTGATCATTTTGAAATGCATAGAGATGTCAAATCATTATGTTGTACACATGAAACTAATATAATATTGTATGCCAGATACATTTCAATAAAAGAAATCATGGAATCATATACCATACAAAGGTAAATTTTACTGAATGGAAATTTTTTTAACATAAAGGAAAAAATTGTCAGTGATCCTCCAATATTGAATCAAGCCAAATTCCTATTCAGATGAGCTATCTTCCTTTGCCCAGGAAGTAGAAAAAGAAGATTGTAGGTGTGGTAGAGTGATCACATCAATTGTTCCAATTTCTCATGCTTTCTTGTAGTCATGAACTTTGCCATAACCTCTGATGTCCTCCCACTCTCTCTGCATCTAGCCATGTAACTTGCTTTATCCAATGGGATGTTAGTAGATGTGAGATAAGTAGATGCTTGAAAGAGCACTTACATGTTTCCATTTGGATTTCTCCTCTTGCCTTCTATCACCACCTTGACAACATGCCAGTCTAGCCTGATGGGACACAAACATGGGAGCAGAATTGAGTCATCAGGGTCATCCCAACTAAGATGGATCAATAGTCAGACAATTACCAGATACGTGAGTGAGTTTGGGGACCAGAACTGCTTAGTCAATTCAGCCAAAATTGCCAGCACACAGACCCTTGAACCTTGATGCTTATTATTCTAGATTTCAAAGTTGTATGTTATGAAACATTATTGTGACCATAGATAACTGGTACAAAAAGTAAGGAATTATGAACCATAAGAAAAAGGCAAAAACCAAGGAAAATGTTAACTTTGGGGAGGTGGGAAACTGTGGGCGTTGGGCACACTTTCTTGAAGTGCTAGTGTCTTAATTTATTTTTTTAAATAAGGAAGGCTATCTGAATAATGCTATGCAGGAATATGAAAACAAGACTGGAGTAGAGCCAATCTAGAGGTATATCATCTTGTGATCAGTTCATGACTTTCCCTAATAATGAAGGTCTCTTCACATCTTTGAATTTTATTCCATGAAATCAAATATGTACAACCTCAGATGAATGTAATAAAATAATTGTAATAAAAACAAAACAAAGACAAAAAGAAAGAAAGAAAGAAGGAAGGAAGGAAGAAAGAAAGAAAGAAAAAGAAAGAAAGAAAAAGAAAGATAGAAAGAAAAATGTAAAATAACAAGTGTTAGTGTAAATATGGAGAATTCTGAATCCTCATACATTGCTACTGGGAATTTTAATGGCGTGGCTAGTGTGGAAAACAGGTTTTCATTTCCTCATAAGGTTAAACATAGAATTACCATGTGACCCAGCAGTTCTACTCCTAAGTATATACTCAGGAGAACTGAAAACAGTTGTTCAAACAAATAGTTATACACAGCTGTTCACAGATCACTATTCACTGTAACCTAAAGATGGGAAGGAGCCAAATGTCCATTAACAGGGGAATTCATAAACCAAGTGTGGTATGTCCATACAATGGAATATTATTCAGCCATTAAAAAGGAATACATTACTGATACATGATACAACATGGATGAACCTTGAAAACATTATGCTAATTGAAATACAGCAGACACCAAAGGCCACATATTGTTTGATTCCGTTCATATGAAAAATCCAGTGAGGCAGAAGGTAGATTAGTGGTTGCCAGGGAATGGGAATGGAGGGAATAGGGAATCACCACTTAATGTATAGAGGGTTTCCTTTTGGAGTGATAAAAATATTCTGGAACTAGATAGTGGTGATGGTTGCAAAACACTGTGAATGTACTAAATGCCACTGACTCGTACACTATAAAATGTACATTTTAAAATGAAATTTTATGTTATGTGAATTTTAGCTCAATAAAATAATTGTCCTTGTCACACTATTTATAAAGCTTGTAGACCAGTAAAAAGGCTGAGTGATTAGGAATTTTGTTGGCCTAAACTGGGTGACATGATGACAGGATTTAGATAATCACTGCAAATGTCTAACATTTAAGACCACGTGTTAATCATTTTTAATGGGTAAAAAGAAAAGGTGAATCTTTTGGACCTATTTGATAGTCATGATATTAATTTATCTAATAACAAATACATCCCAGTCTATCACCAGTTGTCCCACCCAAAGTGCATTTACTGGCTCATTGCATTCTAACCCTCAAAAATGCTTGGTTAGTGCCAGAAATAGGGCATCCAGGCATGACATCCTATTCCAAACCAAAGTCTACTGGCTATATAACCACAAGGTTTCATCACATACAAGCAGTAACAACACTGCCTGTGCCTTTCAAGCTGGGGCAGTATACCACAAGAAAGTTATATTCCCAAGACCATCCCCCAACTTAAAGCGCTGCCCCAAGGTGCTACTTTTAATTATCAACATTAAAAAAGAATTGTTTAAAACTTTATACCTTTAAATCAACTATACTTCAATAAGAAGGTTAAAAATAAGTTAAAAAATAAAACTTTATACTTTCCAGTTAGCATAATTGTTCTTCTAAGAAAACAAACAAAAAAAACAGTTGTTTTTATATTAAATTTATATTATTTAGTTACCATTTTATAATATTGACCTATAGACTTTTGGTTCTGAAAATTCTTAGTTGTGTGTGCCTATACAGTTCATCACAAAATCCTTGGCTTCCTGGGCCTCCACGCATTAAATGCCTATAGTGCACCATATTTACTGTAATAGCCAAAAATTCCCCTATACATTTCCACATACCCACAGGAAGTCACTCTAGTTTAGAATGACATGATACCATAAAAATGCACCACCACAGGTATGGTTCTTAAAATAGAGTGTTTGATTTTATACATTTCCAATTTTAAAAGTCAGATACATTTAAATTATCTTAAATATTTTATTAATTTATTTGTTTTACTATTTTACTGATGTACAAATACATACTCTATTCCAAGAACTAAGCTGTAAAGAGTATGATTTCATGATTTTTTACCTATATTTACACCTATATAATCACCATCCAGGTTAAGATTTTGAACATTTCCAACACCTCAGGAATCTCTTTCATACCCTTTCCCAATCAGCTTCCTATCAGACATAACCACTAGTCTTTCTATCACCATAGATTAGTTTTGCCTATTTTTGAGCCTCACACAAAAAAGGAATCATAGTATGCACTGTTCTGTGTAAGCCTTTCACTCAGTGCAGTGTTTTCCAGATTCATTCATGTTGATGTATGTTTCAGTTATTCATTCCCTTTTACTGCTGTTAGTTATTCTCTTTTATCACAGTTGATTTATCCATTCACCAATTAAAGGACACTTGTGTTGTTACCATTTATTTCTATTATGAATAAAGCTGCTATGAACAATCTTGTACCTGTCTTTTGGCATACACACAAACACACATACATATACACACACACACACACACACACACTCATTGTTCTCTTAGGTATATAACTGGGAATGGAATTGCTGAGTCATAGGGCGGCACATATTTAGCTTATGTAGATAATGCCAAACAGTTTTCCAAAGTGGTTGCATAAATCTACACTCCCACCAAGATCTTCAGATCCTCAAAATGCACTATAAAGGAAGTAAAGAGGAAAGCCACAGACTGGTAGAAAATATTCAACAAAGGACTAGTATACAAAATACATAAATTACTATTCAAATCATTACAAAATCAATAATAAAAAAGACACATAACCCAATTATTTTTTAATGGACAAAGACTTGAATAGGCATTTCACAGGAAGATACCCAAATGGCCAATAAACTCATAAAAAGGTGCTGAATGTCATTAGTAATCAAAGGAGTGCAAATTAAAATCAGAATAACATACTGCTACACACTATCTAGAATAGTTAAAAATTTAAAGATTGGCTATATCAAATATTTCTAAATGATTTAAGAAATTGGACTTGTAAAAGAGACTTTAATTACTTGTTATTATCCAGCACTGTTACACCAGTCTTGTGAAGTATTATTTCCTCTGTTTTACAGACAAAGAAACTTAGGTTGAGAGTATCTGATTTTCCAAAGTGATTTTTGAACTATTAAATGGCAGATATTAAGTTTAAATCCAGAGAATGTGATCACAGATCTTTCTCTTTTTCACCTCTGCCTACCCTTTGGCCCAAACAGAAGAAAACTTACAGGTTTGTATTACTTTGGAAAATCATTGGCATTTTTTTTGCCAGATTAACAAAGTGTAGCACAAACATGGCAACAAGCTCCATACCAGACTAAAAATTTCTGAAATAGTGAGAATATCCAAATTTCTATTCATTTGAAAAATTATTATAGAATGTGAAGACAATGTTGCAAGTAGTCTCATCCAGCTTCTCCAAGAGTGTCACCTATGAAAAATACTCACAACTTAATAAGAAGCATAGTTTATCATCAACAGGGTCCTGGCAACAAGGTATCACATATCAACATGCAATATCGTATTATGGTATAATGGAGTGGAAATGGCATAAGTCTTGGGGTCAAGTGAACTGGGTTTGGGGCTTAGTTTTGCTGCTTTTATTAGTTGAGTGAGTGTAACCATAGATAAGGTACTTAATCTAAGTTTTATTTTCTTTAGTTATAAAACAATATTACCTATCACATAGAGTTATGAATATTTAGATAAAAGCCAAATAAGATAAATGAGATAATTATCCAGAGAAAGTTATAAACCAAATTGGTACCTGAGCTTCAAGGATAGGTAACAAATATTTTCATCCAAATAGTTATTGTTGTTTCTAATCTTTTCTGTGAATTTTGGAAAGTAAAGTCTTGCCTCTCACTTCTCCTTCCAGTTCCACCTGTCCTATTCCGACAAGGAGCGCTATGAAAATGAAGAGAGACCTGAGGTCCAGAAGCAGATGCTTTCTGATATGGCCAAGAAGCTACCAGTTTACACAAGAACTGGGAGTGGAGGTCAGTTCATCCAAAGTCGCTTAGAGAGGCAGATCAACAAGGATCTCAGAAAGACTGAGTCATAAATATCCTCAATCTAGCCCACTTTTTCCTCCTTTCTTCTGAAGAACACTGTGGAGTTTTTTCTCAACATTTTATTATAAAAAAGGTCAAACATTTACCCAAGATGGAATAATTATAAACATCTGTATACCCACCACTGGAGTCACCACTAACATTTTACTATATCTCTTTATCACATATCTGTCCACAAATCCATCCCTCTATCCATCATCCATCAAGATATCTTATTTAAAAATTTTTTTTTTACTGAAGTATAGTTGATGTACAATGTAGTGTTAGTTTCTGGTATACAATAAAGTGATTCAATTAAACATACATAAATGTGTGTGTGTATATATATATATATATATGTATATATATACTTTTTCATATTCTTTTCCATTATGGATTATTACAGGATATTGAATATAGTTCTCTGTGGTATGCAGTAGGTCCTTGCTGTTTATTTCATATATACTAGTTTGTATCTGCTAATAGCAAACTCCTAATTTATCCCTCCCCACCTCCTTTCCACTTCGGTAATGATAAATTTGTTTTCTATGACTGTGAGTCTGTTTCTGTTTTGTAAATAAGTTAATTTCTAACATTTTTTTAGATTCCACATATAAGTGATATCATATGGTACTTGTCTTTCTCTCTTATTTCATTTAGTATGATCATCTCTAGGTCCATCCATGTTGCTGCAAATGGCATTATTTCATTCTTTTTTATTGCTGAGTAGTACTCCATCATATATATACACCACATCTTCTTTATCTATTCATCTGTTGATCGACATTTAGGTTGCTTCCATGTCCTGGCTATTGTAAATAGTGCTGTAATGAACATGTAGGGTGCATGTATCTTTTCGAAGTATGCTTTTCTCTGGATATACGCCCAGGAATGGGATTGCTGTATCATATGGTAGTTCTATTTTTAGTTTTTTAAGGAACCTCCATACTGTTCATTATAGTGATTGTACCAATTTATATTCCCACCAACAGTGTAGGAGGGTTCCCTTTTCTCCACACCCTCTCCAGCATTTGTTATTTGTAGATTTTTAATGATGGCAAGCCATTTTATTTTTTGATGCATTTCAAAGTAAGTAGCCGATATCAATACACATCCACCTAAATATTTTATTATTCTTTTTTGGGTGAAATTTACATACAAAACATGCACAAATCTTAAGTGTACCATTCAGTATTTTGACAAATGTACACACCTGTGTAACTAAAACCTCTGAAAACATTACCACACCCCAAAAAGTTCTCTCATGCTCCTTCCCAGTCAAGCCCACCACCACAACCAAAGACAACCACTATTCTGATAGTTTTCCACCATAGATTACTTCTACCTGCTCTAGAATTTCGTATAAATGGAATCATACAGTATGTACTGTTGTATCTGGCTTCTTTTATTCAGCATAATGTTCTTGAGACTCATTCACACTCTTGTGTATTTCATTCCTTTTACTGCTGAGTAGTATTTCTTTTTTTTTACATCATTTTTTTCATCTTTATTGGAATATAATTGCTTTACAATGTTGTGTTAGTTTCTGCTGTACAAAAAGGTGAATCAGCTATATGTATACATATATCCCCATATCCCCTCCCTCTTGAGCCTCCCTCCCACCCTCCCTATCCTACCCCTCTAGGTCATCACTGGGCATCGAGCTGATCTCCCTGTGCTATGCAGCAGCTTCCCACTAGCCATCCATTTTACATTTGGTAGTGTATGTATGTCAATGCTACTACCTCACTTCGTCCCAGCTTCCCCTTCCCCTACTGTGTCAAGTCCATTCTCTATATCTGTGTCTTTATTCCTGCCCTGCCATTAGGTTCATCGGTACCGGTTTTTTAGACTCCATATATATGCGTTAGCATACGGTATTTGTTTTTCTCTTTCTGACTTACTTCACTCTGTATGACGGACTCTAGGTCCATCCACCTCATTACAAAAACAATTTCATTAGTTTCTATGGCTGAGTAATATTCCATTGAATATATGTGCCACAACTTCTTCATCCATTCATCTGTCAATGGACATTTAGGTTGCTTCCATTTCCTGGCTATTGTAAATAGTGCTGCAATGAACATTGTGGTACATGTATCTTTTACAGTTATGGTTTTCACAGGGTATATGCCCAGTAGTGGGATAGCTGGGTCATATGGTAGTTCTTTTAGTTTTTTAAGAAACCTCCATACTGTTCTCCATAGTGGCTGTATCAATTTACATTCCCACCAACAGTGCAGGAGGGTTCCCTTTTCTCTACACCCTCTCCAGAATTTATTGTTTATAGATTTTTTGATGATAGCCATTCTGACCGGTGTGAGGTGATACCTCATTACAGTTTTGATTTGCATTTCTCTAATGATTAGTGATGCTTAGCATCTTTTTATGTGTTTATTGGCAATCTGTATGTCTTCTTTGCAGAAATGTCTATTTAGGTCTTCTGCCCATTTTTGGTTTGGGTTGTTTGTTTTTTTGATATTGAGCTGCATGAGCTGCTTGTATATTTTGGAGATTAATCCTTTGTCAGTTTCTTTGTAGATATTTTCTCCCATTCTGAGGGTTGTCTTTTCATCTTGTTTATCGTTTCCTTTGCTGTGCAAAAGCTTTGAAGTTTCATTAGGTCCCATTTGTTTATTTTTGTTTTTATTTCCATTACTCTAGGAGGTGGGTCAAAAAGGATCTTGCTATGATTTATGTCTTAGAGTGTTCTTCCTATGTTTTCCTCTAATAGTTTTATAGCGTCTGGCCTTACATTTAGGTCTTTAATCCATTTTGAGTTTATTTTTGTGTATGGTGTTAGAGAGTGTTCTAATTTCATTCTTTTACATGTAGCTGTCCAGTTTTCCCAGCACCACTTATTGAAGAGGCTGTCTTTTCTACATTGTATATTCTTGCCTCCTTTATCAAAGATAAGGTGACCAGGACTTCCCTGGTGGCGCAGTGGTTGAGAGTCCACTTGCCGATGCAGGGGACACAGGTTCGTGCCCCGGTCCGGGAAGATCCCACATGCCACGGAGCGGCTAGGCCCGTGAGCAATGGCCACTGAGCCTGCGCATCCGGAGCCTGTGCTCCGCAACAGGAGAGGCCACAACAGTGAGAGGCTCACTTACCACAAAAAAAAAGAAAAAAAAAAAGATAATGTGACCATATGTGCATGGGTTTATCTCTGGACTTTCTATCCTGTTCCATTGATCTATATTTCTGTTTGTTTGCCAGTACCATTCTGTCTTGATTACTGTAGCTTTGTAGTATTGTCCGAAGTCAGGGAGCCTGACTCCTCCAGCTTCATTTTTCTTTCTGAAGATTGCTTTGTCTGTTTGGGGTCTTTTGTGTTTCCATACAAATTGTAAAATTTTTTGTTCTAGCTCTGTGAAAAATGCCATTGGTAATTTGTAGGGATGGCATTGAATCTGTAGGTTGCTTTGGGTAGTATAGTCATTTTCACAATACTGATTCTTCCAATCCAAGAACATGGTGTATCTCTCCATCTGTCTGTATCATCTTTGATTTCTTTCATCAGTGTCTTATAGTTTTCTGCATGCTAGTCTTTTGCCTCCTTAGGTAGGTTTATTCCTAAGTATTTTGTTCTTTTTTTTGCAGTGGTAAATGGGAGTGTTTCCTTAATTTCTCTTTCTTATTTTTCATTGTTATTGTGTAGGAATGCAAGAAATTTCTGTGCATTAATTTTGTATCCTGCAGCTTTACCAAATTTGATTTACTCTAGTAGTTTTCTGGTGGCATCTTTAGGATTCTCTATGTATAGTATCATGTCATCCATAGACAGTGACAGTTTTACTTCTTTTCCAATTTGTATTCATTTTATTTCTTTTTCTTCTCTGATTGCCATAGCCAAAACTTCCAAAACTATGTTGAATAATGGTGAGAGTGGGCACCCTTGTCTTGTTCCTGATCTTAGAGGAAATACTTTCAGTTTTTCACCATTTTGAATTATGTTGGCTGTGGGTTTGTCATATGTGGCTTTTATTATGTTGAGGTAGGCTCCCTCTCTGCCCACTTTCTGGAGACTTTTTATCATAAATGTGTGTTGAGTTTTGTCAAAAGCTTTTCTGCATCTATTGAGATGATCATATGGTTTTTATCCTGCAGTTTTTTAATATGGTGTATCACATCGATTGATTTGTGTATATTGAAGAATCCTTGCATTCATGGGATAAACCCCGCTTGATCATGGTGTGTGATCCTTTTAATGTGCTGTTGGATTCTGTTTGCTAGTATTTTGTTGAGGATTTTTGCATCTATGTTCATCAATGATATTGGCCTGTATTTTTCTTTTTTTGTCACATCTTTGTCTGGTTTTGCTATCAGGGTGAGTGATGGGGGCCTCATAAAATGAGTTTGGGAGTGTTCCTCCCTCTGATATATTTTGGAAGAGTTTGAGAAGGATAGATGTTAGCTCTTCTCTAAATGTTTGATAGAATTCTCCTGTGAAGCCAACTGGCCCTGGGCTCTTGTTTTTTGGAAGATTTTTAATCACAGTGTCAATTTCAGTGCTTGTGATTAGTCTGTTTATATTTTCTATTTATTCCTGTTTCAGTCTTGGAAAGTTGTACTTTTCTAAGAATTTGTCCATTTCTTCTGGGTTGTCCATTTTATTGGCATATATTTGCTTGTGGTAGTCTCTCATGAACCTTTGTATTTCTCCAGTGTCAGTGAGTAACTTCTTTTTCATTTCTAATTTTATTGATTTGAGCCCTCTTCCTTTTTTTCTTTGAGTCTCGCTAAAGGTTTATCAATTTTGTTTATCTTTTCAAAGAACCATCTTTTAGTTTGATTGGTCTTTGCTATTGTTTCCTTCATTTCTTTTTCATTTATTTCTGATCTGATCTTTGATTTCTTTCCTTCTGCTAAGTTTAGGTTTTTATTCTTCTTCTTTCTCTAATTGCTTTAGGTGTAAGGTTAGGTTGTTTATTTGAGATTTTTCTAGCTTCTTGAGGTAACATTGTATTTCTATAAACTTCCATCTTAGAACTGCTTTTGCTGCACCCCATAGGTTTTGGGTCCTAGTATTTTCATTGTCATTTCTGAGTAGTATTTCATTGTATGAATATCATATTTTCTTTATCAGTTCACCAGTTGATGCTCAAGTGGGTTGTTTCCAGTGCTCAACTATTATGAGTAAATCTGCTATGAAATTCTTGTACAAGTGATTGTGCAGATATGTCTTCATTTTTCTTCAGTAATACTCACTATGGAGTTTTATTGTTAGTTTTCATATGCATGAGTAGAACAGTACTGGCTGAGCAATTCTCCTCGTTTTATTTATTTTTTTAATACATTTATTTATTTATTTTGGGCTTAGTTGGGTCTTTGTTGCTGCGCGTGGCCTTTCTCTAGTTGCAGCGAGTGGGGGCTACTCTTCATTGCAATGCGCAGGCTTCTCATTGCAGTGGCTTCTCTTGTTGCGGAGCTCAGGCTCTAGGTGTGCAGTCTTCAGTAGTTGTGGCTCGTGGGCTCTAGAGCACAGGCTCAGTAGTTGTGGCTCGCAGGCTCTAGAGCACAGGCTCAGTAGTTTTCATGCATGGGCTTAGTTGCCCCTCAGCATGTGGCAGCTTCCCAGACCAGGGCTCAAACCCGTGTCCCCTGCACTGGCAAGCAGATTCTTAACCACCGTGCCACCAGGGAAGCCCTCTCCACCTTTTAAAATTTGAAAACGAATGCTTTTTTGACAAGTAATTCTAATGTTTCTAATAAGGAAGTTTGTGTTTCAAGGCTCTGGGAAGTATACTGTTGGACACTTACGTTCATCTATTTATCATTTATTTATTCAACCAATATTTATTAAGATCCCATATGACAATTGGGGATGTCTTAATATAGTCTGGGTATTAGATGATATTAAAGATTTATTGTTTACTTTGTTAGAGCAATAATGTCATGGTGGTTATGGTTTATTTAAAAGTCTTCATGCATACTGAAGTATATTGAAAAGGAGACAGACAGGAAATTTTCTATATAATTTCAAACAGTAGTAAACAGAATGGTGCGATAGAGCAGAGATTACAAACTAGAAGTATATGGGAGGAATTGGACCCAGAGATATATTCTGTTTGACCTCTAATGTGTATTTTAAAACTTCGCATTTTTACTAATTTTTAACAATTAGAATATTTCTGCATGAAAATCCACAATTTTTGCCTACTCTTGAAAACTCAGACACTGGTAACATTCGATCTGCATTTCCCCATGGCAAAAATTAGCTAGAGCTGAGTAGTAGCCGCTCTTTTTAAACACAGCACGAATTCTCAGGTTCTTCACTCACTACTCACTGTTCCCTGGACCCTTGAAGCATTTGTTTGCAGTGCTCATGATATAGAGTAATAGAGAAGGCTTCTCTGAGGCAATGTCATTTGATCTGAGACCTTAATAAGAAAAAGTAGCTTGCAGGAATTCCCTGGTGGTCCAGTGGTTAGGACTCAGTGCTTTCACTACTGGGGCCAGGTTCAATCACTGGTCAGAGAACTAAGATCCCACAATCCATGCAGAGCCACCAAAAAAAAAAAAAAAGTAACTTGCCATGCTAAGGGTTTGGAACTCCATTGAAGGTTTTTAGTGGAGAGTGATATGATCTGATTTAGATTTTAACAAATCACCTGGCTATTCTGTAGAGAATGTATTGTGAGGGGGCAAGAGTGAAAGCAAATAATTAGGCAGCTATTGCAGTCATCTAAGTTAGAGGTGATGGTGGCTTAAACTGGACAGTGGTGTTTGACCGTATCTTTAAAAACATGTTGAAGGAACTAAACATGCATGTCCCTCTCCCCTCCTTGTTACCTCAGTTATACGCATACTTTGGTCACCACCACCACCACATTGCTAGAATGAACACAGAAACTCTGCTGAATTAATAGTTCATTATGTTGAATCAGTTATGTGTGCTTAAGGTACACTTTAGGTTTAATTATTATATTAGCTCAAATTTTCATAATTTTAGTTGTTACACTTAATAATCACATAAACAGTCATACTCTATCAATGAACACAGAGAAAACTAGAAGGAAAGGAAAATGTCTTTCATGCAAGGAAATAAAGAAGGAAGGAGGTAGAGAGGGAAGGAGAACTGATTTTTTATATCATACTTACAAAGTGAAAAGAATCCTGAACTAAAGGGTCAGAAAAACTGTACTAGTCACAGCCTTGCCACTTGCTTATTGTGTGATTTTGTGTAAGTTACTTGACATGGCTCAGGTCTTTATTTTCTACATCTGTGGAATGGTCAATTGAACTAATTTGTTCTAGAATGTCTCTTCTATTCTTCAAATTCTTATTCTAAGAACTACCTTCTTTACCATGCTTTAGGAGTTTTATCCACCTCATACAATCCAACCTCTGGAGACAGGAGATAAATTATGAATCCTGTTTTCAGATAGGAAAGTTGGAATAAACAGAGGCTAAATGATTTTCCCAAGATAACTCAAGCAATTGACAGTATAGTTTGTTTCATAATACAGAATTTTATGATCAGATATCCAGATATGAAAACTTTTCCCCTTACACTCATCCCCCAAAAGGTGCTTTTAAGATTGATCCAACAGGGAAAAAAATACATACCACAATTCTCTTATGTGATCTGTCTTTTGCTTGGTAACTTGAAATGAGATGAGTTTGAGTGCCTGTAATCAGTGTATAACAAGTCACCCAGATTTGCTAGTAAGATATATGGTGTCATATTGATCCCTAACCAGTGCTAACCACCTTATTTTTCCTATAGCCGTAAGGTTCTGTGACCGGTGCCATTTGATCAAGCCAGATCGCTGCCACCACTGCTCTGTCTGTGCCATGTAAGTGACAGCCATAATTCCCCTGGGCTGAGCTTGGCCACTGATGGTTGCCTTAAAAACCAAGTGACTTATCCTAACATGTTGATCCTAAAGAGCATTTCCTTTCAATCATAATGAGCACATGCCAAATACCCTCACAGGGATGATGATGATTCAAACTATTATAAAGATAGGAAAGAGAAATAAAACTGCATTTTAAAAAATAAACATTTTATTTTAGAACAGTTTTAGATTTATAGAATCATTGTAAAGATAGTTCTTATATGCCCCACACCATTTTCCATGTAATATCTTACATTAATATGGTACATTTCTTACAATTAATGAACCAGCATTGATTTTTTATTTTTAGCCAAAATCCATACTCTATTTAGATTTTCTCAGTTTTTCCCTGAAGTCCTTGTTCTGTTACAGGATCCTATCCAGGATACCGTATTACATTTAGTTGTCATGTCTTCTAGGCTCCTCTTAGCTGTGATAGTTTCTCAGACTTTACTTGTTTTTGATAACCTTGACGGTTTTTAGAATTGTCGGGTATTTTGCAGACTATCCCTCAGGTGGGATTTGTCTGATATTTTTCTCATAATTAGATTTAGATAATGTCTTTTGGGGGAGGAAGACCAGAGAGATTAAGTGCCATTCTCATTATATCATATCAAGGGTACGTACTATAGACATGACTTATCACTGCAATGTTAATCTTAATCATCTGACTGAGGCAGTGTTTGCCAGATTTCTCCACTGTAAAGTTACTCTTCTTCCACCCCCACTCCATACTGTACTCTTTAGAAGGAAATCTCTGTGTACAGCCAACATTAAAGGAATGAGAAGTTATGCTTCCCCCACCCTGCCTTGCAGGCAGAGTATCTACATAAATTATTTGGAATTCCTCTACATGGGAGATTTGTCTCTTTTCCCTCATTTATTTATTAAATCATTTACTTATATCAATATGTGGGCATGGACAATCATTTTACATTTGGGGTTATAAGTCAATACTACTTTATTTTGTTACTCAAATTGCTCCAGCTTTGTAAAATCCCATTTTTATACTAATAAATATAAGCTTCATGTCCTTCTTCTTGAGTGCTTGTTCCATCCATGTTTCTCTTACCCTTGATTCAAGCACAGGCTGCAGTCATGTTTTCTTCTTTACTTTTATTAAACTAAGTAAATAAAATGAGGAGAGGTATCTTGGACCTACCCTCTGTGTCAGTATCCTAGAGTTCCCTTTAAAAAATGCCTTTTAAAGGTTGGAATTTTAGTCATGTAACTTGCTGCCAGCATGATCCTAAAGTTTTGTGATTGGCTCATCCTAGGAACAACTGAGGACAGAATAGTTTTGGAGAAGCTATAGTGGAAATCTAAGAATGAGTGTACTGGGACCATGTAAAAATACTGGTGATACCCTGAGTTCAATTCTGAAGTTTATCACACTGTATTTTCTTCCTTTTGTAGGTGTGTATTAAAAATGGATCATCATTGCCCTTGGTATGTCCTTTTGATTAATTTCTCCCCTCTAATAGGGTCAAGGTTGTTCAATGCCTACTTTCCTAAGCATAGTTGTAAAATGCCTGTTTCCCCTACCATAATTCACTGGGCTTTGTATTTGTGTGGGGAACAGGGAAGGCGTAACATTTTAAAGCAAGAATAAATATACCATCAAAGGTGTGATAGTGAATTCCTGATGTCACAGAGCTAATGGTCTCTTGTCCATTAGCTATAATAACGAAAGAGAGTACAGATAGTTGTCCCCTTTGACATTACATAATTCAGTTCTTTTTTTAGCTGTCTTGATGTTTGAAAAACTCTAGATTGTTAATTTAAGCAATTCTCCAAATTTTGTATGTCTGACCTAGAGAACCAGTATGAAATCATCTAACTATAAAGAGAACATGCCATAATATACTAAGTATAGCTGCGGAGATTGTAGTAGGTTTTCAGCATCCAAGATCCAGGTTTGCTTGGGTGTGTCAGGAACCAGTCCAGAACTGTTAGGTAGGCCAGCTGTCTCTGTGTCTGTAAATAAAAGGAAAAACAAGTGAGACATGAACTTGTGTTTCCAGTCTGTTCCTATTAAGGCACTTAAATTTCTGTTGGGTTTCTACACAACAGATAATGAAGCAGCAGGGGTAACACAGTTCACTCTGTATCAGTGTGTTCTAAATCAATGGATCCTGATTTCAAATTAGTTTTTCTTTTTTTCCTTTTTTAGGGTTAATAACTGCATTGGATTTTCCAACTATAAATTCTTCCTTCAGTTCTTAGCTTATTCTGTTCTCTATTGCCTGTACATTGCTACAACGGTCTTCAGCTATTTCATCAAATACTGGAGAGTAAGTTAAAAAATCCAGAAGGGTCCCCCCACCAAGAATAAATACACACCTATTCCAATCTGTGACATTGTTCACATTATCTTTTTCTTTTTTACATTTTGAAGTAGCTAATACTGAAGTAATCAGAAGGGAAAGCACAGAAAACAAGTTTCCCACATTAAATATTCTGAGATTTAAGAGGCTGTTATTTAGATGTCAGTTAAAGTTTCTATCATACATGAGAATCTTGTTGGGCCTCCAGGAACCTAATCTCTTGAGACTTACTGATTCTTTACAATGTATTTATCTAATCAAGTTTTAAAAATCTACTTCTTACCAATTTTAGATTTGAAAAATGTTGAAACTAATTCTAAATCCCTAGTTTCCTAAGAAAAAGGCTGACAAAGCACTCCCTCGTTGTCAGAAAATACTTTCTAAATCCCTGTTCAAAGGAAGTTGCAAAATTCCTACTGGACAGAAAGATTCATTAACTCATTCAAAATGAAAAGGGAGAGTCTTATTTGAACTTTGTATGACAAACTCTGGGTAGGGTATAAGGAGAACTGAGTTCTAATACTGGCTCTGCTACCTGCTTCACTGGCTCATTGCCAAGATCAAATGAAACATGTTGAGGGACTTCCCTGGCAGTCCGGTGGTTAAGACTTCACCTTCCAATGCAGGGGGTGTGGGTTCGATCCCTGGTCAGGGAGCTAAGATCCCACATGCCTCACGGCCAAAAATCCAAAGCATAAAACAGAAGCAATATTCTAACAAATTCAATAAATACTTTAAAAATAGTCCACATCAAAAAAAAAAGAAAGAAAGAAATGAGGAAATCATAAGATATTATCCAATGTAAGGTTAAAAGAAAAAGATTAACCTTACACTGGATAATACCTGTAAAACAATGAAACAGATGTTGAAAATATTTTACTTTTCAAAACATGATTTCAATCATTATAATGAAATCTTTTTAAAAATCCTACTTTCACCTTTCTTCTACTTGAAGATATCAGTTATATCCCATCTATTTCCAAAAAATTGAAGGCAGATTTTCAGTTTACATATGTATACGGGGTCTGCAGCAGTATAGTGATTTTTTTTTTAATTTCATGCCAATGGACTCCAGAAGATATGTCTTCCCCACATACAACTACAATACAGTTACTAAGACATTATAACCTTACATGATAAGGGCTTTCCAAACTGAACCTGAATAGCAAAAAGCAGATGTGGGCAGAGCTACTGGTTATTACTTTAGGAATTGCACAAGAGCCTGTATAACAGGAATATCTCACCTCAGGGGGAGAGGTGAAGCACATAAATCCTGTGAGTAGAATATAGCTTATAATAAACTGGAGAAAAAAAGGAGAAAGGCAAGGCAGTGAGAGCATAAATAGCTGAGAATATTTAAATTATTAATTAGTGCTTTGATCCCTAGTAGTGTAGAAAATATAGTGTAGAATATTATAGAGGTATGGGCTTTGCATTCTCTCTTCGACTTGCTTAATCAATTCCAATATTTAATAACTTTAAGAATCAAGAATTATATAATGCATATCAAAATCTTCAACTCAGGGATATAAAAGTATAAGCAGAAATGAAGTTTTATCATAAATTGTCCCCAAATACAAAATGCTTCATCATCCTGGTGTCTCTTCTTTGGCCCCTTTCCACATCACAGGATCTCTTATCTATTGCCCAGGTTTCCATGACCTTTTTGGCATTCTATTCACACACTAAGCCACTACCATAAAAAAAATCTCCTGCAACCAATTCAGCAGGGAAAATGTCAGCCTTGGTCTTCACTACAGACTTTACTTGGTCCTTAACAGAGTAGGCTACTGTTTAAAAACTACCCTTTGATAACAGAGTAAACAATGTTGTATTTCAAACATTTTGCCTTTGGCCCTCCTAGTCAGCCAATAATCAAATACCACAATGCCAGCCAGGTGCTGTATGCTTCTTTTACCCTCGAAAGGTAATATCTAGATATGAATTAATCTCCAGAAATGTGCCAGTATTCACAAGCAAGGGGTGAAAATAGCCTTGCCCTTTTCCTATTCCTTCATTTTTTTCTCCACAATAAACTAGCTCATGCCTGACAGATGCCAGGCGAGGAAACCTACCCTGGCTTGCCCTCATAATGAAAAGGGCATTGACAGTTCAGAGAAATGCTTCTTTGCAGTCTCTCCAGCCAGAGAGCACTTTAGTGTGGTTTAAAGATGGCTTTCTCAGTTCAAATTGAGTCTCCCCTAAAATGAAAAGTAAACACTGCCATGTATTTTAAAAGCCATGTATCAAGGAGACTAGCTGTGCTCCTAAGAATAGCAACCTCCATTTGTATGGTACTTTACCATTTTCAAAGCACTTTCATATCTATTATATCATCTTATCCTCACCACAACCTTGTGAACTAGGTAAAGCAGGAATTATTAGACTAATTTAAAGATGATAAAACTGAGGGTCATAGTAGTTAAGTGACTTGCTCAGGATCACCCAGCTTCTAAGTTGCAAAGTGAGAACTTGAACTTGTCTGACTCTTAAGCCCAGTAATCTTAAACACTGTACCATGTCCTACTGCCCATTATGGTCCTACTATAGAGAAGTTCTAGCTCCTTTGAAATAAAGAATTCAGAAGACCATCAGATTGTGGTTCTCCTCTCAATATTAACTTAAAGAGTAGCACTTTGATAGGAAATTGATATTTGACTTATGAAAAAAGTAGTAATATACACCTCCCACACTGGGCCATGAATCTCCTCATAGAGGCTATGAATTCTTTTAGAACTGAGATAATAGGATTAATCTACCAATAACCACTGTTTCTGGTGGTTATTGCTTTGAGTAATTTAACTTGGTTATCTCCTGAGTAGGTAATTTTGAACATAGGGCCATCACCCTCTTCTAACAAAAAAGAAAGTTAAATATTAAGGACTTTATCAAGGGACAACACAGTAGATATGCTTTGGCAGACAGAAGAGAGTTCTATAAGAGCAATTAGGGAAGGGAAAGACTTGCAGCTCAGCCCCTCAGAGTGTGAACTGACTTTATATCAGTCACTACTGCCCAGCCATTTCCTATTGTCCATTTAAACATGAAAAATAAGAAGTAAAATAAATGTGAGCTTTAAAAGCTTTTAAAAACTTATTAAAAAAGTAGAGATTATGAAAACAAAAACACAGCCAGGCAAAAACCACTACAAAATCTTTCCTATAAATTCAAAACAAAACAAACAAAAACCAATCAAATTCAATTTGGGTGCTTAGGCCAAGATTTTGTAGAGGAATCATTTCAAAAAGGAGCTTCACATAAAAGTTCATGAAGGTCAAAGTCCTTGGTATAGCTATTTCCTGGCGTGCTCTGTCCCCAGGCAAATTTCACCCAGACCACCCCTCAGCTGAAAGCATCTGACTGGTTTACTTCACTTTATCTTCATCCTTCAAACACATACTGTCTGGAAGATTCCCAATATTTCCTTACATCAAAATAAATATAAATCTCCTCTAAGAGACGAAAAAAATCTGTACCATCTGAATTTGCCAAGTGTTTCCAAGCCTTAACGTTCTCCTTCCAAACTGTAGTAGAACTAGATCCTAATGTCAAGGTCCACTTCAACCAAGAATCACCTTTACTACTCAAGAGCATTTGGAAATATTTCAAAGCAATTCATCACACCAAAACAATGATCAACACAGGAAATAAAGAAAAGTCTTTCTCCCAACTGCTTACTCCAAAATTGAAAATGTTTTCTAATATTCTCTTCAGAAGACAAAATGTTACATGCTGTGCATGCTATAAAACTTTAGAAAATTCATTCTAGTCTGGGGCTGCTTTAAAAAAACAAAACTGTTGCCATATGGAAAATGAGATGTCCCAGCTAACTATAAAAATCTTTAGCTACCTACTTTTACAATTACCTGTCAAATCTTGCATGATTTTACTGTCTAAACAGCTGTTTCACAGGATGTAATATACCAGCACATTCTACTTCAACTATAAAAAACAACCACACAAAATTTGCAGTAGCTTTAAAATCAAGTCGACTTAGAAGTAGAACATTTTAAAATTCTACCTATGTGTTTTAACTTCCTACATATATCACTATGACATTTTTAGCACACATATATCCAAAGAAACATGACATATAAAGTATTCCAGAATAACCCACCTTGAAACAAGAGGATGAACCATATGACCTCAAGATCACCTCTAGCCAATGACTCAAAATTTACAAACTAAATGGAATACAAGCTTAAGAGGTTGCATACCAGTTATGGCTTCAGTATACTCTTTTAACCTTACCCTTTTCTAATTGGTACATTATATACTCTATTTTACACTGAACTGCACTTAAGCAAAGATCCATTTTAGGCTGTGTAGGCTGATAGCATATCCATAATAAGGTATGGTCATCCACAGAAAGAACTGTTTTGTAAAAATTTTACAAAATCTACTTTTTTAATTACAGCTAGACATTTTATACATATGGAAGAAAGTACTAACCTATACAGAAAAACTAGCCAAACCTTATGACTTTAATCCTTTGTTTCTGTTTGTTTATTATTTCTTTTCTAGGGGGAATTGCCCAGTGTTCGCTCTAAGTTCCATGTCCTTTTTCTCCTCTTTGTGGCCTGCATGTTTTTTGTCAGCCTTGTGATTCTCTTTGGTTACCATTGTTGGCTTGTCAGCAGAAACAAAACCACCTTAGGTAAGACTGGATATTAAGGCTAGGAAAAAAACATATGAATGTATATCCCTGTGACCTATGGATTGTTCCTAAGGAAGAGAGAAACTTCCAATGAAACATTTCACCTGCAGTGACATCTCTTTGCCTCCAAACGGAAACAGATGTAAACATGTTTTACCAAACTGGAGAGCCATGGTGAATGAAGCTTACAGACTAAAGAGAACATTAGTGAATAAAACCTCACACAAAACCAAAAATAACCATTGCTTTTTATAGTTCATTCTGGGTAATAGTTCTCCAGATTTACAGCTTGAAAATTTTGAAAGGGTGTTCACATAAGGAAGTGAAGGAAATAATCAGTACAGAAGGGAGCATCAGAAGGAGGAAGTCAAGGTCAATAAAGATAGAAAAATCTAATTTATTGAACACTTCTAAAAACAGAGTCCTGAGAAAAAATCCAAACCAACAAATAATTGAATATCTACAGTTATCAAGGAGCTGTGTAGGGACTGTGGGAATGAGATAAACACATTGAACAAGTGAGTCTCTAGAAAATGAGCACAAGAAATGAAAATTTTTCTCTGAAAATTTTTCCACTACTCTATATTCTCGGCTTTTATTTGGAGAATTGCATTTCTGATGGATCCAGTGCAATAATCGTTTTCATGGTGAAACAAATATTTATACTGTACACAAATCAATGCATGAGGGTTAAGGAGAAAGTGTCCAAATACTGAATGTTTAGCTAAGATAAATTTGAGGAAAGTATAGTACAAAAGCCACTATACTTTTGGAATTCATTTGCTAATAATGATAACAGCTAAGAACGTATTTGCACTTATTTTCTAAACCAAATATATATGTAGCACTTAGTTGCTAGGGTAGTAGATTAGCATATTTGGCTTAGAGATCAGCTACAACCTAGAAAAGTACTAAAAGCTTCATGATAACACAATCTGAAAACAAAGAACAAAAGGGAAATGGTCAGATGCAGCCAGAGTCCAACAGTGAAAGTGTTTGCTTAATGGGATAAATGTGTATCTAAAAATAATGTGCACTAACATGGTCCAATTTCTCATAGTCGTTGAGGTGATTATAGTTCACCCATTGACATTTTTTCTGGAGTAAAACTCAATTTCTTACATTGCAGGCTTCAGTGTGAACATGTTCATTTCTGAAATGTTTCAAAACCAAATCAATGTCATTACCATCTCTTTATGCGTCATTACTTTCATCCCAGCTCTAAATATAGAGACCATTTGGCTGTTACTGCCATTTAGATTCAAATAAAGTGCTGTTAGATTTGTTCTTTCACTCCTTACATGCAGTACAAACTACATACTACCCCTATGACTGTTCAATTATTTCTACCATCATGTGTTTCTTCTGCATTTTTTTTAAAAAGAGTGTACCAATTCTTTATGTTTAATAACAAACTTACTTTGTATTAAAGTGATTAAGCTGGTTTTTACCAAGTAATTTAGCAATAACTAAGAATGAGGGGCCTGTGCTACCACAGCAAAAAATATTGTAGAAGCAAGTCACATTCATGGAGAACTGTAAAATTGTAATGGTCCTGATTATTGCTCTCTTCTTCTTTTCTTCAACTTCCCTACCCCACCATAGAGGCCTTCTGTACTCCAGTGTTTACAAGTGGCCCAGAGAAAAATGGGTTCAACCTTGGCTTCATCAAAAATATCCAGCAGGTGTTTGGAGATAACAAGAAGTTCTGGTTAATACCTATTGGGTCCAGGTAGGTAACTATTACCACTGAAAGAAGTTGATGCTGGACCATGCCTTGAAGTAGCAAATTCAATTTTGACTGTATTATGCACTAGATATCTGTCCAATGTAAAACTGTATTTCCCGTGTTTTTCATTACTAGGTTAGTAAAGATAAATCAGGTGGTGAGGGCATGATACAATAAGCATTCTCATGCTTTGTGTGTAGCAGTGTAAACTGGTACCAGTCATTTGTAAATGAATTTGGATTGTAAACAACTCTGTTGTTTTTCTTCTGTATGTATTTGTACATATTTTTAATCACAGTATACATACCACTTTGAACTTTACATTTTTCACTTAAAATATAGTAATCATTTCCCCTTATTGTGACATAGTCTTTATTTTTTAAATTTATTTATTTTTGGCTGCATTGGGTCTTCATTGCTGTGCACAGGCTTTCTCTAGTTGCGGCAAGCAGGGGCTACTCTTCATTGTGGTGGCTTCTTTTGTTGTGGAGCATGGGCTCCAGGCACATGGGCTTCAGTAGTTGTGCATGTGGGCTCAGTAGTTGTGGCTCATGGGTTCTAGAGGTCAGGCTCAGTAGTTGTGGCACACAGGCCTAGCTGCTCTGTGGCATGTGGGATACTCCCAGACCAGGGATTGAGCCCGTGTCCCCTGCATTGGCAGGCAGATTCCCAACCACTGCACTACCAGGGAAGCCCTGTGACATAGTCTTTATAACCATTACTTTTAACTGTATCATATTCCAGCCAGTGGGGAAATATATATTCCCATAGTTTAGTTTGTTTAGTTTGTTTCCGAATTATTGCCTGGAAATAATGCCACAATGAACATTTTTGTGCCTAGTTTATCTCTAGCTTTAGAATAACTCCCAGAAATGGAATTACTGGAACACTGGACATGGAGATTCTTATGTTTTTTGATATATACAAATATATGGACCTTTTATCCTGTTCCATTGATCTATATTTCTATTTCTGTGCTGATACCATACTGTTTTGATGGCTATAGCTTTGTAGTATAGTCTGAAACCCAGGAGCCTGATTCCTCCAGCTCTGTTTTTCTTTCTCAAGATTGCTTTGGCTATTCAGGGTCTTTTGTGTCTCCATACAAATTTTAAGATTTTTTGTTCTAGTTCTGTGAAAAATGCCATTGGTAATTTTATGGGGATTGCATCAAATCTGTAGATTGCCTTGGGTAGTATAGTCATTTTGACAATATTGATTCTTCCAATCCAAGAATATAGTATATCTTTCCATCTGTTTGTGTCATTCTTCGATTTCGTTCAGCAGCGTCTTATAGTTTTCAGAGTACAGGTCTTTTGCCTCCTTAGGTTTATTCCTAGGTATTTTATCCTTTTTGGTGTGATAGTAAATGGGATTGTTTCTTGAATTTCTCTTTATGATCTTTCATTGTTAGTTTATAGAAAAGCAACAGATTTCTGTGTATTAATTTTGTATCCTGCAACTTTACCAAATTCATTGATTAGTTCTAGTAGTTTTCTGGTGCTATCTTTAGTATTTTTTATGTATAGTATCATGTCATCTGCAAACAGTGATAGTTTAACTTCTTCTTTACCAATTTGGATTCCTTTTATTTATTTTCCTTCTCTTATTACTATAGCTAGTACTTCCAAAAGTATGTTGAATAAAAGTGGTGAGAGTGGACATCCTTGTCTTGTTCCTGATCTTGGAGGAAATGCTTTTAGCTTTTCACCGTTGAGTAGGATGTTAGCTGTAGGTTTGTCATATATGGGCTTTACTATGTTGAGGTATCTTCCTTCTATGCCCACTTTCTGGAGAGATTTTATCATAAATAGGTGTTGAATTTTGTCAAAAGCTTTTTCTGCACCTATTGAGATGATCATATGGTTTTTAGTCTTCAATTTGTTGATGTGGTGTATCACACTGATTGATTTGTGGATATTGAAGAATCCTTACATCCCTGAGATAAATCCCACTTGATTATGCTGTATGATCCTTTTAATGTATTGTTGGATTCAGATTGTAAGTGTTTTGTTGAGGATTTTTGCATCTATGTTCATCAGTGATATTGGCCTGTAATTTTCTTTTTTGTGGTATCTTTATCTGGTTTTAGTATCAGGGTAATGGAGTTTCCTTAAGAAACTAAGAATAGAGCTGCCATATGATCCTGCAATCCCACTCCTGGGCATATATCCAGAGAAAAACATAGACTGAAAGGATACATGCACCCCAATATTCACTGCAGCACCGAGACATGGAAGCAACCTAAATGTCTATAGACAGATGAATGGATAAAGCAGTTGTGGTACATATACACAATGGAATATTACTCAGCCATTAAAAAGAATGAAATAATGCCATTTGCAGCCACATAGATGGACTTAGAGATTGTCATACTAGGTAAAGTAAGTCAGACAGAGAAAGAGAAATATCGTATGATATCAATTATGTGGAATCTAAAAATAATGATACAGATGAACTTATTTACAAAACAGAAACAGACTCACAGACTCAGAGAACAAACTTATGGTTACCAGGAGCAAAGTGGGGGGCGGGGAGATAGGGAGTTTGGGATTGACAAAAAAAATTGTATATCACTATATTGTACATCTGTAACTTATATAATATTGTACATCAACTATACAACAATTAAAAATAAAATAATTTATAAAAGAAAAAAACAAATATATGGAGAAGAAAAACAACAGAGGGGAAATATACCCCCAAAATGCTCTAAGTGGTATGGGCAACAGTCTTAGAAATTATTTTTTTTGTCTCCACTTTTCATATTTTGGGATTAAATGTTTATATTACTTTCATGGAGGGAAAAGTTAAAGTTTTAAATTTAAACAAGAACAAAAAGCAAGAACAAACAAAGATTGATTTAGAGATTCTAGGTAATTCTTATAATTGCAACAGGAATGAAGAGAAAGCAATGAAGGAGAGATGAGTTTGTGTCCTCTGAGTGACTTCATGAACCAGATTAAAACTACTATCAACTAAACTAGCTCTAGAGCAAAGCTTATTTATAGGCTTCTTGCAATCCCCTTTAGATCCATTCTTCAGACAGGGATACAGCCATTTGTTCACTTATTTGAGGAAACTTTGCTGGAGTAAGGTGGTAATTAAGAAAGATTTTCTCCTCTTCATTAATTGCCCTAGTAGTTCCTCTGTACCAGTTAGTGTTTACAGGCTCATTTATTTAAAAGCTGTGGTATATCCTATGCCCTGGCTATAAATCACAAGACAAATCTGTGTCAGTGGGTAATGTTGATTAATAACTAATACCAGCAATTATTTGCACCCCACTCACACACATACATACACAAACACACAATATCACTACACCAAAGGGAGGTCTAAAATGAGTCTTCTTTGGAATAAAGAACAAGAGCAAAAATCAAAGCCCACTCATTTATAATCAATATAGTTACATCCTCTGTAGAGAACTGTCAATTCTGGGGTAGGATAATTGCCCCAAGGATCTGCACTCTTAGAAATGCCTCACTTTGGCTCTTTCTCCCAGCTTTTAATAACGTTTCTGCCATACAAGCCAAATAACAGGGCATTCAGCCATTATTATTATCTATCACCAATTCACAGCACCTTATCTCCAGAGAATTCAATGATTCTTTTTTTATTCAAACAGAAAGTCACAAAAATTATAATCATCCTCATCAGTACACTCAGTCCCATGTAATTAATTTTTTTTTTCATCTTGATCTTTCGTTAGCATTTTTATGAATTTATCAGTTTTCCATTGGAGTTCTCAAAATGCTTATTCATTCAGTTCAGCAGTATAGTCAGTTACCAGAAACCTGTACTTGTCAGAGTGTTTTCCATGAATTCCTTGAAGATGAAACCCTTTTATAGGAACATTTTTGCAAAAGCATCAGAGTACACCCAGAACTGTCTGTAAATGACAAAAGACTTAAAAATGACCATGGTTAAAGATTTGATGAAAGTTCATAATAATGCAATTGACAAGGAAATTTAGTTATTTCTGAGATATACATTTTAAAGTAATAACTAGAATTATGACTTATTATACCAGAACATATAAGATTTTTAGAAATTTCATGTAATGTCTGAAACATCTATATTAACATATTTCCATACAAATAACCCAAAGAAAATTTAGTATTAGTTGTTTTTTGTTTGTTTTTTTATACTGCACGTTCTTATTAGTCATCAATTTTTTTTTTTTCCGGGACGCGGACCTCTCACTGTTGTGGCCTCTCCCGTTGCGGAACACAGGCTCCAGACGTGCAGGCTCAGTGGCCATGGCTCACGGGCCCACCTGCTCCGCCACATGTGGGATCTTGCCAGACCAGGGCATGAACCCGTGTCCCCTGCATCAGCAGGTGGACTCTCAACCACTGCGCCACCAGGGAAGCCCTAGTCATCAATTTTATACACATCAGTGTATACATGTCAATCCCAATCGCCAGCACACCATCATCCCCACCCCACCGCAGATTTCGCCCCTTGGTGTCCATACATTTGTTCTCTACATCTGTGTCTCAACTTCTGCCCTGAAAACCAGTTCATCTGCACCATTGTTCTAGGTTCCACATACATGTGTTAATATGCGACATTTGTTTTTCTCTTTCTGACTTACTTCACTCTGTATGACAGTCTATAGATCCATCCACGTCTCAACAAATGACTCAATTCGTTCCTTTTTATGGCTGATTAATACTCCATTGTATATATGTACCACATCTTCTTTATCCATTCGCCTGTCGATAGGCATTTAGCTTGCTTCCATGACCTGGCTATTGTAAATAGTGCTGCAATGAACACTGGGGTGCATGTGTCTTTTTGAATTATGGTTTTCTCTGGGTATATGCCCAGTAGTGGGATTGCTGGATCACATGGTAATTCTATTTTTAGTTTTTTAAGGAACCTCCATACTGTTCTCCATCGTGGCTGTATCAATTTACATTCCCAACAACAGTGCAAGAGGGTCCCCTATTAGCCACACCCTCTCCAGCATTTGTTGTTTGTAGATTTTCTGATGATGCCCATTCTAAATGGTGTGAGGTGATACCTCATTGTACTTTTGATTTGCATTTCTCTAATAATTAGTGATGTTGAGCAGCTTTTCATGTGCTTCTTGGCCATCTGTATATCTTCTCTGGAGAAATGTCTATTTAGGTCTTCTGCCCTTTTTTTGATTGGGTTGCTTGTTTCTTTAATATTGAGCTGCATGAGCTGTTTATATATTTTGGAGATTAATCCTTTGTCCATTGACTCGTTTGCAAATATTTTCTCCCATTCTGAGGGATGTCTTTTCATCTTGTTTATGGTTTCCCTTGCTGTGCAAAAGCTTTGAAGTTTCATTAGGTCCCATTTGTTTATTTTTGTTTTAATTTCCTTTACTCTAGGAGGTGGGTCAAAAAAGATCTTGCTGTGATTTATGTCTTAGAGTGTTTTTCCTATGTTTTCCTCTAAGAGTTTTATAGTGTCCGGTCTTACATTTAGGTCTCGAATCCATTTTGAGTTTATTTTTCTGTATGGTGTTAGGGAGTGTTCTAATTTCTTTCTTTTACATGTAGCTGTCCAGTTTTCCCAGCACCACTTATTGAAGAGAACATCTTTGTCCATTTTTACCTTTGCCTCCTTTGTCATAGATGAGTTGACCATAGGTGCGTGGGTTTATCTCTGGGCTTTCTATCTTGTTCCATTGATCTGTGTTTCTGTATTCGTGCCAGTACCATATTGTCTTGATTACTGTAGCTTTGTAGTATAGTCTGCAGGGAGGGAGTCTGATTCCTCCAGCTCCATTTTTTTCCCTCAAGACTGCTTTGGCTATTTGGGGTTTTTTGTGTGTCCATACAAATTTTAAGATGATTTGTTTTAGTTCTGTAAAAAATGCCATTGGAGGGCTTCCCTGGTGGCGCAGTGGTTGAGAGTCCACCTGCCAATGCAGGGGACGCGGGTTCGTGCCCCGGTCCGGGAGGATCCCACGTGCCGCGGAGCGGCTGGGCCCGTGAGCCGTGGCCACTGGGCCTGCATGTCCGGAGCCTGTGCTCCGCAACGGGAGAGGCCACAACAGTGAGAGGCCCGCGTACAGAAAAAAAAAAAAATGCCATTGGTAATTTGATAGTGATTGCATTGAATCTGTAGATTGCTTTGGGTAGTAGAACCATTTTCACAATATAGATTCTTCCAATCCAAGAACATGGTATATCTCTCCATCTGTTGGTATCATCTTTAATTTCTTTCATCAGTGTCTTATAGCTTTCTGCATACACGTCTTTTGTCTCCCTAGGTAGATTTATTCCTAGGTATTTTATTCTTTATGTTGCAATGGTAAATGGCAGTGTTTCCATAATTTCTCTTTCAGATTTTTCATCATTAGTGTATAGGAATGCAGGAGATCTCTGTGCATTAATTTTGTTTCTTGCAACTTTACCAAATTCATTGATTAACTCTAGTAGTTTTCTGGTGGCATTTTTAGGATTCTCTATGTAAAGTATCACGTCATCAGCAAACAGTGACAGTTTTACATCTTCTTTTCCAATTTGTATTCCTTTTATTTCTTTTTCTTCTCTAATTGCCATGACTAGGACTTCCAAAGCTTGTTGAGTAATAGTGGTGAGAGTGGACATCCTTGTCTTGTTCCTGATCTTAGAGGAAATGCTTTCAGTTTTTCACCATTGAGAATGATGTTTCTGTGGGTTTGTCGTATATGGCCTATATTATGTTGAGGTAGGTTCCTTCTGTGCCCACTTTCTGGAGAGTTTTTGTCATAAATTGATGTTGAATTTTGTAAAAAGCTTTTTCTGCAACTATTGAGATGATCATATGTTTTTATTCTTCAGTTTGTTAATATGGCGTATCACGGTGATTGATTTGCGTATATTGAAGAATCCTTGCAACCCTGGAATAAATCCCACTTGATCATGGTGTATGATCCTTTTAATGTGTTGTTGGATTCTGTTTGCTAGTATTTTGTTGAGGATTTTTGCATGTATATTTGTCAGTGATATTGGTCTGTAATTTTCTCTTTTTTTTTGTAGTGTCTTTGTCTGGTTTTGGTATCAGGGTGATGCTGGCCTCATAAAATGAGTTTGGGAGTGTTCCTTCCTCTGCAATATTTTGGAAGAGTTTGAGAAGGATGGGTGTTAGCTCTTCTTTCAATGTTTGATAGAGTTCTCCTCTGAAGCCATCTGGTCCTGGACTTTTGTTTGTTGGAAAATTTTTAATCACAGTTTCAATTTCATTACTTGTGATGTGTCTGTTCATATTTTCTGTTTCTTCCTGGTTCAGTCTTGGAAGGTTATACCTTTCAAATAATTTGTCCATTTCTTCCAGGTTGTCCATCTTATTGGCATAAAGTTGCTTGTAGTAGTCTCGTAGGATGCTTTGTATTTCTGTGGTGTCTGTTTTAACTTTTCCTTTTTCATTTCTAATTTTATTGATTTGAGTCCTCTCCCTCTTTTTCTTGATGAGTCTGGCTAATGGTTGATCAATTTTGTTTATCATCTCAAAGAACCAGCTTTTACTTTTATTGATCTTTGCTATCGTTTCTTTCATTTCCTTTTCATTTATTTCTGATCTGATTTTTATGATTTCTTTCCTTCTGCTAACTTTGGGGTTTTTTTGTTCTTCTTTCTCTAATTGCTTTAGGTGCAAGGTTAGGTTGTTTATTCGAGATGTTTTCTGTTTCTTAAGGTGGGCTTGTATTGCTATAAACTTCCCTCTTAAAACTGCTTTTGCTGCATCCCATAGGTTTTGGGTTGTTGTGTCTCCATTGTCATTTGTTTCTAGGTATTTTTTTATTTCCTTTTGATTTTTTCAGTGATCACTTCATTATTAAGTAGTGTATTGTTTAGCCTCCATGTGTTTGTATTTTTTACAGATCTTTTCCTGTAATTGATATCTAGTCTCATAGCGTTGTGGTCGGAAAAGATACTTGATACAATTTCAAGTTTCTTAAATTTACCTAGGCTTGATTTGTGACCCAAGATATGATCTATCCTGGAGAATGTTCCATGAGCACTTGAGAAAAATGTGTATTCTGTTGTTTTTTTGGATGGAATGTCCTATAGATATCAATTAAGTCCATCTTGTTTAATGTATCATTTAAAGCTTGTGTTTCCTTATTTATTTTCATTTTGGATGATCTGTCCATGGGTGAAAGTGGGGTGTTAAAGTCCCCTACTATAAATGTGTTACAGTCAATTTCCCCTTTTATGGCTGTTAGTATTTGCCTTATGTATTGAGGTGCTCCTATGTTGGATGCATAAATATTTACAATTGTTATATCTTCTTCTTGGATCGATCCCTTGATCATTATGTAGTGTCCTTCTTTGTCTCTTCTAATAGTCTTTATTTTAAAGTCTATTTTCTCTGATATGGGAATTGCTACTCCAGCTTTCTTTTGGTTTCCATTTGAATGAAATATCTTTTTCTATCCCCTTACTTTCAGTCTGTATGTGTCTCTAGGTCTGAAGTGGGTCTCTTGTAGACAGCAAATTTATGGGTCTTGTTTTTGTATCCATTCAGCCAATCTGTGTCTTTTGGTGGGAGCATTTAATCCATTTACATTTAAGGTAATTATCGATATGTATGTTCCTATTCCCATTTTCTTAATTGTTTTGAGTTCGTTATTGTAGGTCTTTACCTTCTCTTGTGTTTCTTGCCTGGGAAGTTCCTTTAGCAGGTGTTGTAGAGCTGGTTTGGTGGTGCTGAACTCTCTCAGCTTTTGCTTGTCTGTAAAGGTTTTAATTTCTCCATTAAATCTGAATGAGATATTTTCTGGGTGGAGTAATCTTGGTTGCAGGTTTTTCTCCTTCATCACTTTAAATATGTCCTGCCAGTCCCTTCTGACTTGCAGAGTTTCTGCTGAAAGATCAGCTGTTAGCCATCTGGGAATTCCCTTGTGTGTTATTTGTTGTTTTTCCCTTGCTGCTTTTAATATATTTTCTTTTTATTTAATTTTTGACAGTTTGATTAATATGTGTCTCGGCATATTTCTCCTTGGATTTATCCTGTATGGGACTCTCTGTGCTTCCTGGATTTGATTAACTATTTCCTTTCCCATATTAGGGAAGTTTTCAACTATAATCTCTTCAAATATTTTCTCAGTCCCTTTCTTTATCTCTTCTTCTTCTGGAACCCCTATAATTCAAATGTTGGTGCGTTTAATGTTGTCCCAGAGGTCTCTGAGACTGTCCTCAGTTCTTTTCATTCTTTTTTCTTTATTCGCTCTGCAGTAGTTATTTCCACTATTTTATCTTCCAGGTCACTTATCCGTTCTTCTGCCTCAGTTATTCTGCTATTAATCCCTTCTAGAGTGTTTTTAATTTCATTTATTGTGTTATTCATCGTTGTTTCTTTCATCTTTAATTCTTCTAGGTACTTGTTAAATGTTTCTTGCATTGTGTCTATTCTATTTCCAAGATTTTGGATCATCTTTACTATCATTATTCTGAATTCTTTTTCAGGTAGACTGCCTATTTCCTCTTCATTTGTTAGGTCTGATGGGTTTTTATCTTGCTCCTTCATCTGCTGTGTGTTTCTCTGTCTTCTCATTTTGATTATCTTACTGTGTTTGGGGTCTCCTTTTTTCAGGCTGTTAGTTCGTAGTTCCCGTTGTTTTTGGTGTCTGTCCCCAGTGGCTAATGTTGCTTCAGTGGGTTGTGTAGGCTTCCTGGTGGAGAGGACTAGTGCCTGTGTTCTGGTGGATGAGGCTGGATCTTGTCTTTCTGGTCGGCAGGTCCACATCTGGTGGTGTGTTTGGGGTGTCTGTGGACTTATTATGATTTTAGGCAGCCTCTCTGCTAATGGGTGGGGTTGTGTTCCTCTCTTGCTAGTTGTTTGGCATAGGGTGTCCAGCACTGTAGCTTGCTGGTCGTTGAGTGAAGCTGGGTGCTGGTGTTGAGATGGAGAGCTCTGGGAGGTTTTCGCCATTTGATATTACGTGGAGCTGGGAGGTCTCTTGTGGACCAGTGTCCTGAAGTTGGCTCTCCCACCTCAGAGGCATAGCACTGACTCCTGGCTGCAGCACCAAGAGCCTTTCATCCACACGGCTCAGAATAAAAGGGAGAAAAAGTAGAAAGAAAGAATTAGTAGAAGTAGAAAGAAAGAAAGAAAGAAGGAAATAAAGAAAGAAAGAAAGAAAAGAAAGAAAGAAAGAAAAGAGGCAGGGAGGGAGGGAGGGAGAGAGGGAGGAAGGAAATATGGAGGGAAGGAAGGAAAAAAAAGAAATAAAGAAGATAAAGTAAAATAAAGTAAGATAAAATATAATAAAGTTATTAAAATAAAAAATAATTATTAAGAGAAAAAATAAAACGGATGGATAGAACCCTCGGAGAAATGGTGGAAGCAAAGCTATACAGACAAAATCTCACACAGAAGCATACACATACACACTCACAAAAAGAGGAAAAGGGGAAAAATTATAAATCTTGCTCTCAAAGTCCACCTCCTCAGTTTGGGATGATTCCTTGTCTATTCATGTATTCCACAGATGCAGGGTACCTCAAGTTGATTGTGGAGATTTACTCCGCTGCTTCTGAGGCTGCTGGGAGAGACTTCCCTTTCTCTTCTTTGTTCTCACAGCTCCCAGGGGCTCAGCTTTGGATTTGGCCCCGCCTCTGCGTGTAGGTCACCGGAGGGCGTCTCTTCTTCACTCAGAGAGGACGGGGTTAAAGGAGCCGCTGAGTCGGGGGCTCTGGCTCACTCAGGCCGGGGGTAGGGAGGGGTAAAGATGCAGGGCGGGCCTGCGGCGGCAGAGGCCAACATGACATTGCACCAGCCTGAGGTGCGCCGTGCGTTCTCCCGGGGAAGTTGTTCCTGGATCCTGGGACCCTGGCAGTGGCGGGCTGCACAGGCTCCCCGAAAAGGGGGTGTGGATAGTAACCTGTGCTCGCACACAGGCTTCTTCTTGGCGGCAGCAGCAGCCTTAGCGTCTCATGTCTGTCTCTGGGGTCTGCGCTTTTAGCCACAGCTCACACCCGTCTCTGGAGCTCCTTAAAGCAGCATTCTTAATCCCCTCTCCTCACGCACCAGGAAACAAAGGGGGAAGAAAAAGTCTCTTGCCTCTTCAGCAGGTCCAGACTTTTCTCCGGACTCCCTCCCGTCTAGCCATGGCGCACTAGCCCTCTTCAGGCTGTGTTCATGCCGCCAACCCCAGTCCTCTCCCTGCGCTCCGACCGAAGCCTGAGCCTCAGCTCTCAGCCCCGCCCACCCCGGCAGGGGAGCAGACAAGCCTCTCGGGCTGGTGAGTGCCTGTCTGCACCGATCCTCTGTGCAGGAATCTCTCTGCTTTGCCCCCCACAACCCTGTTGCTGTGCTCTCCTCCACGGCTCTGAAGCTTTCCCCTTCCACCACCTGCAGTCTCCGCCCGTGAAGGGGCTTCCTAGTGTGTGGAAACCTCTCCTCCTTCACAGCTCCCTCCCACTGGTGCAGGTCCCGTCCCTATCCTTTTGTCTCTGTTTATTCTTTTTTCTTTTGCCCTACCCAGATACGTGGGGGGTTTCTTGCCTTTTGGGAGGTCTGAGGCCTTCTGCCAGCGTTCAGTAGGTGTTCTGTAGGATTTGTTCCACGTGTAGATATATTTCTGGTGTATCTGTATCTGTAGGTATTTTTTGATTTCCTCTTTGATTTTTTCAGTGATCTCTTGGTTATTTAGTAACATATTGTTTAGCATCCATGTGTTTGTGTTTTTTACGTTTTTTTTTCCCTGTAATTCATTTCTAATGTCATAGCGTTGTGGTGAGAAAAGATGCTTGATATGATTTCAATTTTCTTAAATTTACTGAGGCTTGATTTGTGACCCAAGATGTGATCTATCTGGAGAATGTTCCATGCACACTTGAGAAGAAAGTGTAATCTGCTTTTGGATGGAATCTGCTTTTTGGATGGAATGCCCTATAAATATCAAATAAATCTATCTGATCTATTGTGTCATTTAAAGCTTCTGTTTCCTTATTTATTTTCATTTTGGATGATCTGTCCATTGGTGTAAGTGAGGTGTTAAAGTCCCCCACTATTATTGTGTTACTGTTGATTTCCTCTTTTATAGCTGTTAGCAGTTGCCTTATGTATTGAGGTGCTCCTATGTTGGGTGCATGTATATTTATAATTGTTATATCTTCTTCTTGGATTGATCACTTGATCATTATATAGTGTCCTTCCTTGTCTCTTGTAACATTTTTTATTTTAAAGTCTGTTTTATCTGATATGAGTATAGCTACTCCAGCTTTCTTTTGATTTCCATTTTCATGGAATATCTTTTTCCATCTCCTCACTTTCAATCTGTATGTGACCCTAGGTCTGAAGTGGGTCTCTTGTAGACAGCATATATATGGTTCTTGTTTTTGTATCCATTCATCGAGCCTGTGTCTTTTTGTTGGAGCATTTAATCCATTCACGTTTAAGGTAATTATCGATATGTATGTTCCTGTGACCATTTTCTTAATTGTTTTGGGTTTGTTTTTGTAGGTCCTTTTCTTCTCTTGTGTTTCCCACTTAGAGAAGTTCCTTTAGCATTTGTTGTAGAGCTGGTTTTGTGGTGCTGAATTCTCTCAGCTTATGCTTCTCTGTAAAGCTTTTGATTTCTCCATCGAATGTGAATGAGATCCTTGCTGGGTAGAGTAATCTTAGTTGTAGGTTCTTCCCATTCATCACTTTAAGTATATCATGCCACTCCCTTCTGGCTTGTAGAATTTCTGCTGAGAAATCAGCTGTTAACCTTATGAGAGTTCCCTTGTATGTTATTTGTCATTTTTCCCTTGCTACTTTCCATAATTTTTCTTTGTCTTTAATTTTTGCCAATTTGATTACTATGTGTCTCGGCATGTTTCTCCTTGGGTTTATCCTATATGGGACTCTGGACTTCCTGGACTTGGGTGGCTATTTCCTTTCCCAAGTTAGGGATGTTTTTAAGTATAATCTCTTCAAATATTTTCTCTGTTCCTTTCACTCTCTCTTCTCCTTCTGGGGCCCCTATAATGCAAATGTTGTTGTGTTTGGTGTTGTCCCCGAGGTTTCTTAGGCTGTCTTCATTTCTTTTCATTCTTTTTTCTTTATTCTCTTCCTCAGCAGTGAATTCCACCATTCTGTCTTCCAGGTCCTTTATCCGTTCTTCTGCCTCAGTTATTCTGCTATTGATTCCTTCCAGTGTAGTTTTCATTTCAGTTATTGTATTGTTCATCTCTGTTTGTTTATTCTTTAATTCTTCTAGATCTTTGTTAAACATTTCTTGCATCTTCTTGATCTTTGCCTCCATTCTTTTTCTGAGGTCCTGGATCATCTTCACTATCATTATTCTGAATCATTTTTCTGGAAGGTTGCCTATCTCCACTTCATTTAGTTGTTTTTCTAGGGTTTTTTCTTTTTCCTTCATCTGGTACATAGCCCTCTGTCTTTTCATCTTGTCTATCTTTCTGTGAATGTGGTTTTTGTTCTACAGGCTGCAGGATTGTAGTTCTTCTTCTTCTCTCAGTGATTCTGAATCTGCTCATTTTTCTTTAAAATTTAGAACCAAATCAATAGTATAATGGGATATAAATTGGAATCCTCATCATTAAATTATATTTATGAAGTTTGCTTTATGTGCACTTTGCCATACTGGCCATTGTGGGAAGCAATTAAAGAGTTGCTTAAAAACTAAAAGAGTCAAGACTGATGCAGACAAACAAACAGATATAGAAATTGAGAGCAATAGGGCAACTAAATGATGCTATTGTAAGAGCCTATTCCAGAATGGCTTTAGTCAATAAGCTAAATGGTTTAAGTCTTTCTAAGAACCCCACTCCTATTTCTAATAGGGTTATTACCTTCATAAAATGTCTATGTCAGCTGCAGGATCTCACTGCCTTCATTTCCCCACCAGCCCTGGTGATGGACACTCTTTCCCTATGAGGTGTATGAATGAGTCGCAGAACCCATTGCTAGCAAATGAAGAGCCCTGGGAAGAAAATGAGGATGACAACCGAGGTAAGTAGGGTGAGAAGGAAGTCTTTTCTCCACTCAGCAGGCTAATAAAGACTATGTTAACACAACGAATGTAGTGTAATGAGAAAATAGTGTACAGAAAGATTATATAAGCATGTCAACCTCATAAGTGCCCTTTGGATGGAGAAGGGCAAGTATGGCCAGATTTGTTTAGCAAATGTAGGTGGCTTAGGTAGGATTAGATGACAGCTTGGAAGGTTCCTTATCAGCTTTGTGATACTATAATTTATAACCAGTCAGATAAATCAGGAAACATAATAAACAGTGTTGTGCATGTTTGTAAACAATCCTGCCAGTTGTCACTTGGAGTGCTTTTCTTGAATTGATTCAATCAGTGGGTAACAGCTCACCTTTCTCTACCCTGGTTCATGCACACTGGCTAAATTTTCTTTAAAATCTCATTCCCATTCTGCTTTAGAATGGTCTAGTACATGAAAAAATAAATGATAGTATATAGGGGCAAGGCTACACATCCACATAGTATACTTTTCTAAAAGGCAGCCCTCAAAGGAAAAATAAGGAATTAGAACTTTGCCCTCCACCTTTCTCCCACCAGATTATTGAGTCATCTTGAGATTTTTATGAAGAGCTAAAAGTTAAGTTCTCATGTCCTGTAACCCCATTGCCACCTATTCTTTGTCTCCATGCTTACTTCTGTGCCTCTAACATTTGTTTATGTTGTTAATAGCAGACTGGTCCCAATAATACAGTAGCTGACAGAAATTTTGAGTGAGAACTTGTAGTAGTTATTACAGACTGTACCTGGGATGAACGCAGCTGAATAAGGACATGGAAAGGCATTGAGGTGGGGAGCAGAGGTGGGAAACAAGCCTTTCTAAATGTTTCCCCAGTTAGGTGATCTAGTCCCAGCTTCTCTACCTGGAAGTCCAGTTTTAGAGTAAGGCATTGTTACTACGACTAAGGAAGACAAAACAGTCCAAAATCTATAGTTAGAAAAGGAAGGAGTTCTTACCCAGCCCAAAGAACTTATAACACAAGCAGCTCCTTTACCTCACCCTTCTGACTCTTTATTGAAAAACTGATGGTATTTTGACCTACCATCCTTCAGCTATCAGACTTTTACTTACCGTGGTTACAAGTGATAAGAACTTTTATTTTGGTGTTAAGAAATCCAAACTCTAATAGAAATCATAGACTTCTAGGGTCTTAACATGGTTTGAAATATCTCCCCAATGGAAAAAACTATTCATATCTGAGCCTTGTTTTGGCAAGTGGAAAACTTTAATTATAGATGCAGTACCGCATTATAAAGAGGTTATTTTCTTGAAGTAGTTTTCAGTGCCAGACTTTTTAAAAATTAGTCAGTCATAAAAAATAGGTACACCATTTTATAGTTTACAAAGGACTTTCATATACTGTTTTTCATATCCTTTGTCTCACAGCTGTCAGGTTAAGTAGGCATTATTATTAATACCATTCCCATTTTATAACTGAGGAGACTAAGATTTGGAGATGTGAGATAACTTTTTCAAGACCACATAGCAAGAAAGAGGCAGAACTTGGACTTAAAGTAAGGCATCCTGATTCCAAATACTGGATTCTTTCCAGTATAATGTTATATCTGTCCTTTGGACAAATACACATGAGACACAGTGCTGTGACTGCATGCCATCTTACTATATAATTCATTCAACTGCTGCTTACATAAATGGTAAGTCCCAGAGTATAAGCCACCTATAGCTTTAGCAAGAACACTGTACCATCGCAAATAAGTGAGGTGTTTTAAAAGTCCATTGAAAGAGATTCACAACCCTCCTTTATCAGCCATTACAGTATCTAACAAATTTAAATATTGGAAAACTCTCCTTTTTCTCTAACACACGTTCTCATGCTGTACTATTTGTCTGATTCTGTGTTATCCTCACTTACCCAAAATTTCTGTGCAAAACTGGTTATATACAAGTAGTCCTTGCACTTTTGACAACTTAGATTCCTGGGAAAGTTACTATAAGTTAAAATTTCGTGTATTGAACTTAATTTCTTTAAGGAATAATATTAGGGTTTCAGTCCTAGCCCCAAATATAATATTTAGTTTACTATAAATTATGTACTTGTACATTATATAATGCAAAGCATTCTAAAATGTATATAAATTGGTAAAATAGGGAAAAAGTGTAACCTGTTTCAAAAATATGTAATATCATAATCAAGAACTATATACAGTCTTTATCTTCTTTAAAATCCCCACCTTAATTTATTTTTTATTACTTTGCATTTTATTTATTTATTTATCTATTTTAATTTATTTTAATAGTAGTATAGTTGATTTATAATGTTGTGTTATTTTCCAGTGTACAACAAAGTGATTTAGGTATGCATACATATAAATCTATTTTTTTCATTCTTTTTCCTTATAGGTTATTACAAAATATTGAGTATAGCTCCCTGTTCTATACAGTAGGTAGGTCCCTGCCTTATTTTAGTACAGCAACATATGAGGTAAAGGAACACCTTTATGAAGTCAAGAGATTTAAAGAGACTTCTCTGATGAGATTAATGTACACATACATAGAAAAAATGTGCAAATCAAAAGTGACAGATTGATGTATAATTCTGAGGAGATTTTCTTTGGCTTTTATGACTTTTTATTAACTTTAACAATAGGAAGAATTCATGAATATACAAATCATTAAAAGTTGTAAAACATATATAGAATAAAATCCCTTTTGACTACTGTTGGCAATTCTGACCCTTTCATCACTTATTACCATAATTTTTCTTCATCATTTTTGGTATGTTCTTCTTTTTTTAATTTAATTTTTATTTTATGTTGGAGTATAGTTGATTTACAGTGTTATTTTAGTTTCAGGTATACAGTAAAATGATTCATTTATACATATATATATCCATTCTTTTTCAAATTCTTTTCCTGTATAGGTTATTACAGAATATTGAGTAGACTTCCCTGTGCTGTATACTAGGTCCTCATTGATTATCTATTTTATGTATTGTAGTGGGTATATTTTAATCCCAAACTCCTAATTTATCCCTCCCCCTACCCCAACCTTTCCCCTTTGGTAACCAAAAGTTTGTTTTCGAAGTCTGTGAGTCCGTTTCCATTTTGTAAATAAGTTCATTTGTATCCTTTTTTTAGTTTCCCAAAATAAATGATATCATATGATATTTGTCTTTCTCTGTCTGACTTACTTCACTGAGTATAAGCATCTCTAGGTCCATCAATGTTGCTGTAAACAGCATTATTTCATTCTTTTTTATGGCTGAATAATATTCCACTGTATATATGTACTTCTTTATCCGTTCATCTGTCGATGGACATTTAGGTTGCTTCCATGTCTTGGCTATTGTAAATAGTGTTGCTATGAACATTGGGGTACATATATCTTTTCAAAGTATGCCTCTCTCTGGATATATGCCCTGGAGTGGGATTGCTGGATCATATGGTATTTCTATTTTTAGTTTTCTAAGGAACCTCCATACTGTTCTTTATAGTGGTTGCACCAATTTATATTCCCACCAACAGTGTAGGAGAGTTCCCTTTTCTCCACACCCTCTCCAGCACTTATTGTTTGTAGACTTTTTGAGGATGGCCAGTCTGACCAGTGTGAAGTGAGACCTCAATGTAATTTTGATTTGCATTTCTCTAGTACTTACTAATGTTGAGCATTTTTTCATGTGCTTTTTGGCCACCTGTATGTCTTCGTTGGAGAAATGTCTATTTAGATCTTCTGCCCAGTTTTTAATTGGGTTGTTTGTTTTTTCGATATTGAGCTGCACGTGCTGTTTGTATATTTTGGAGATTAACCCATTGTCAGTCACTTTATTTGCAAATATTTTCTCCCATTCTGTGGGTTCTCTGTTCATTTTGTTTATGGCTTCCTTTGCTTTGCAAAAGCTTTTAAGTTTAATTGCTCCCATTTGTTTATGTTTGTTTTTATTTTAGTAATCTAGGAGGTGGATACAAAAAGATATTACTGAGATTTATGTCAAAGAGTGTTCTGCCTATGTTTTCCTCTAAGAGTTTAATAATATCCAGGCTTACATTTAGGTCTTTAATCCATTTTGAGTTTATTTTTGTGTATGGTGTTAGAGAATGTTCTAACTTCGTTCTTTTACATGTAGCTGTCCAGTTTTCCCAGCACCACTTATTGAAGAGACTTTTTCTCCATTGTATATTCTTGCCTCCTTTGTCATGGATTAATTGACCATAGGTGCTTGGGTTTATTTCTGGGCTTTCTATCCTGTTTCATTGATCTATATTTCTATTTAATGCCAGTACCATACTCTTCTGATGAGTGTAGCTTTGTAGTATAGTCTGAAGTCAAGGAGCCTGATTCCTCCAGGTCTGTTTTTCTTTCTCAAGATTATTTGGCTATTCAGGGTCTTTTGTGTCTCCATACAAATTTTAAAATTACTTGTGCTACTTATGTGAAAAACACCGTTGGTAATTTGACAGAGATTGCATTGAATCTGTAGATTGCCTTGGGTAGTATAGTCATTTTGACAATATTGATTCTTCCAATCCAAGAACATGAAATATCTTTCCATCTGTTTGTGTCTTCTTCGATTTTTTTCATCAGCATCTTAGAGTTTTCAGAGTACAGGTCTTTTGCCTCCTTAGGTAGGTTTATTCCTAGGTATTTTATTCTTTTTGATGTGTTGGTAAATGGGATTGTTTCCTTAATTTCTCTTTCTGATCTTTCAATGTCAGTGTATAGACATGCAACAGATTTCTGTGTATTAATTTTGGATCCTGCAACTTTACCAACTTTATTGATTAGCTCTAGTAGTTTTCTGGTAGTGCATTTAGGATTTTCTATTTACAGTATCATGTCATCTGCAAAGAGTGACAGTTTTACTTCTTCATTTCCAGTTTGGATTCCTTTTATTTCTTTTTCTTCTCTGATTGCCATGGCTAGGACTTCCAATACTATGTTGAATACAAGTGGCAAGGGTGGATATCCTTATCTTGTTTCTCATTTTAGAGGAAATGCTTTCAGCTTTTCACCATTGAGTATGATGTTAGCTGTGGCTTTGTCATGTATGGTCTTTAGTATGTTGAAGTAAGTTCCCTCTATGCCCACTTTCTCGAGAATTTTTATCATAAATGGGTGTTACATTTTGTCAAAAGCTTTTTCTGCATCTATTGAGATGATCATGTGGTTTTTAGTTTTCAACTTGTTGGTGTTGTGTATCACACTGATTGATTTGTGGATACTGAAAAATCCTTGCATCCCTGCAATAAATCCCACTTGATCATGGTGTACGATCCTTTTAATGTGTTGTTGGATTTGGTTTGCTAGTATTTTGTTGAGGATTTTTGCATCTATGTTCATCAGTGATATTGGCCTGTAATTTTCTTTTTTGTGGTTTCTTTGTCTGGTTTCGGTATCAGAGTGATGGTGACCTCATAGAATGCATTTTGGAGTGTTCCTTCATCTGCAGTATTTTGGGAATAGTTTGAGAAGGATAGGTGTTAACTCTTCTCTAAATGTTTGATAGAATTTGCCTGTGTAGCCATCTGGTCCTGGACTTTTGTTTTGTGGAATTTTTTAAATCATAGTTCCCATTTCAGTACTTGTGATTGGTTTGTTCATATTTTCTATTTTTTCTTGGTTCAGTCTTGGAGGGTTGTTCCTTTCTAAGAATTTGTCCATTTCTTCTAGGTTTTCCATTCTATTGGCATAGAGTTGCTTCTAATAGTCTCCTATGATCCTTTGTATTTCTGCAGTGTCAGTGAGTAACTTCTCCTTTTTCATTTCTAATTTTATCGATTTGAGCCCTCTTCCTTTTTTTCTTGATGAGTCTGGCTAAAGGTTTATCAATTTTGTTTATCTTTTCAAAGAACCAGCTTTTAGTTTCAGCAATCTTTTCTATTGTTTTCTTCGTCTCTATTTCATTTATTTCTGCTCTGATCTTTATGATTTCTTTCTGTCTACTCACTTTGGGTTTTCTTTGTTCTTCCTTCTCTAGTTACTTTAGGTGTAGCATTAGGTTGTTTATTTGAGATTTGTCTTGTCTCCTGAGGTAAGATTGTATTGCTATAAACTTCCCTCTTAGAACTGATTTTGCTGCATCCCATAGGTTTTGTGGGGTTTTTGTTTGTTTTGTGGTTTTTGTTTGTTTGTTTGTTGGCTGCACCATACGGCATGCAGGATCTTAATTCCATGACCGGGGATCAAACCCATGCCCCCTGCAGTGGAAGCACGGAGTTTTAACCACTTGATCACCAGAGAAGTCCCTGTGTCCCATAGGTTTTGGATCATCATGTTTTCATTTTCATTTGTCTCTAGGTATTTTTTGATTTCCTCTTTGCTTTCTTCAGTGATCCATTGGTTGTTTAGTCTCCACGTGTTTGTGTTTTTTAAAGTTTTTTCCTTGTAGTTGATTTCTATTCTCATAAAGTTGTGGTCAGGAAAGATGCCTGGTATGATTTCAATTGTCTTAAATTTATTGATGCTTGCTTTGTGGCCCAGCATGTGATCTATCCTGGAGAATGTTCTATGTGCACTTAAGAATGTGTATTCTGCTGCTTTTGGATGGAATGCTCTTTAAATATCCATTAGGTCCATGTGGTCTAATGTGTCATTTAATGGCTGTGTTTCCTTATTGATTTCCTGTCTGGGTGATCTGTTCATTGATCTAAGTGGGGTGTTAAAGTCCCTCACTATTATTGTGTTACTGTTGGTTTCTCCTTTTATGGCTGCTAGAATTTGCCTTATATATTGAGGTACTCCTATGTTGGGTGAATATATATTTACAATTGCTGCATCTTCTTCTTGGATTGATCACTTGACCATTATGTAGTGTCCTTTTTTGTCTTTTGTAACAGTCCTTATTTTAAAGTCTATTTTGTCTGATATGAGTATCGCTACTCCAGCTTTCTTTTGATTTCCATTTGCATGGAATACCTTTTTCCATCCCCTCTCTTTCAGTCTGTATGTTTCCCTGGACCTGAAATGGATCTCTTTTAGACAGCCTATATACAGGTCTTGCTTTTGTGTCCTTTCAGCCAGTCTCTGTCTTTTGGTTGAAGCATTTAATCCATTTACACTGAAGGTAATTATTAATATGTATATTCTTATTGCCATTTTGTTAATTGTTTTGGATTTGTTTTTGTAGGTCTTTTTCTTCCCTTCGTCTTTTGTTCTCTTGTGATTTGATGACTATCCATCAACTATTCCATCAACTATCCATGAGTATTCCATCAGCCTGGTTTGAGAATCCAGTGGGGAGTTCCAGGTCAGGATCAAGTCCTAGGGTACACAATAATTATGCACAGCCTATTCCAGTTACTCTATACCAATGTATTAACTATGACAAGAATGATATTTTAAAAGAATCCAGGAGAAAAGAACCAAGCTTTCCTTAACTCACCAAAATTTCTTTCTAGCTGTAGCTAATGAGACTGAAAACCAACTCTTTAAATTTGATAATTTTAATATTCCAGGTGAGATATTTTTTTCAAGTTAAAAAATCTTCATATGAAAAACAAAATTTGCTTGAATTTGCTAATACAACTTTCCAGTGTTAATGATAACCAGGGGTTGGAAGAATTAAACTCCTTGTCAAATGCTGGACACTTATCCCGGAAAATATTGACCTCAGACTCTAGCATATTATATGCTTTATATATAGCATAATTTCCTACTCCTTTGGGCAAAACTTTTTTTGTATGAGATCATTAGTAACTGCTCAAGGTAGAAGGTTTCTGATTTATTTATTTTCAGTCTGGTAGTTTCTGCTGCTGTGATAAATAACCCATTATGAAAAAGAACAGAAGAAATAAGCTAGTATAATTTGAGAGCAAATTAAGTGTATGACATTGAATCCATAAGGAACATTATGCATTTTTGTGTCTGAACTCAAGTGTCTTGCATTTATTTGGGAAGATAAGACACATACATGAAAAGTTGTCTTACAAAACACAATACAGGGTATGTTATTGACCAAATAAATAGAACCATAAAATTTGTCCTATAGGAATTCAAAGGAGAAAGTGGTTCTTTTAGGCTGGGCTAGTCAGGAAAGGCTTTATAGAGGAGAGAGAATTTGGGCCTTAAAGATGACATGGGATTTGGATTTGTGGCAAGGAATGAAACAGCAAAAGTTAAAAGGAAAATCACAGGTTATAATGCATGAGACCCCAAGCTAAGTGAGGAGGATATGAAGAAGAAAGTAGCCTAACTCCAACAAAGAGTTTGAATGGTAGTGGATTGAACGGGAACTACTTGAAGTCATAGACCTCATCACCTTCATTTCAGTACTATCTTCAACCCTTGCAAAATAGGGTTGCATATAGATGATGATTGTTAGCTTAATGCCACAGGTGAATTAGTGTTAGATTGAATAGGACCTTAGGTACAAGACTAAGGACTCTTCTGTGGATAATGGGGAACTACTGATGGTTTTTAAGCAGGGGCTTGTTATGAGGATAATGTTGGTTTAGGAAGATGATGAGGTGATACTCTACTAAAGCACACTTCCATTCTATGCCAGAGATTGCTCTAAATGCTGTACCTTCTGAAAGCATTGGTAAGAGACCTTCTCTTCATCAGAACTCAGACTCTCTAAGGATATCCTATATATAAGAACTCTGGTTCTAAGATGAGACCTTACACATCAAGAGCTTTATTGTTTAGAATCATCTCTGGGTGATATTCTGTGCAATCACCTCCCAATCAGAGACAGCCACTGAATCTTGCTTGAAGAGAAAATTACCTTATCACTTAATTCTTTGGGCCTAACCAGGCCTCTATGATTATGCCTGAGGAACTTTAAGATACTACCACAGGACTTAGGCAAGGTCATAAGTTAAATTCATGCTTCCTACCTTAAAGAATATACCCCTTCAAAGGCACCAAAGTGCCCTTACTTATTCCTATGCATAGTGGCAATAGGTAGGGCTAAATTGGAAGAGTCCTTAGTCTCAGTCAATTCTTTTTTTTTTTTTTAGGTAAGAATTAGATTTAGATTAGAGAGATACACACTCAATAGACAGAGTGTGAGGAAGGCAAGAAGCACCGAAATATGGGGTGATTAGTTTTTATGGGCTGGGTAATTTCATAGGCTAATAAGTGGGAGGTTTATTCCAACTATTTCAGGGAGGGGGTGGGGATTTCCAGGAATTGGGCCACCGCCCACTTTTTGGCCTTTTCAGGTCAGCCTTGGAACTGTCATGGAACCTGTGAGTGTGTCATTTAACACGCTAATGTATTACAGTGAGCATGTAATAAGGCTCAAGGTCTACTGGAAGTTGAACCTTCTACAATCTTGGACCTAGTTGTTTCTAACTAGTTTTTGTTGTGTCCTCAACAGCTATGTCATTCTTTTAAAGGTTGTGCCCTGCCCCCTTCCCTCCTGTTACATTCCCCCTTCAGAGATTTTACTCCCATATTCTTATGGGAAGCTTAGGGGCAATGGTCTGTCTTCTGTAACTGCTTCAAGGCTGAGCAGATGCCTTGACCCTGCCTGTCAGGGAGTAAAAGTCTCTGGATGCCTGATATAGGGGCCCCAGGGGCCAGATGCCTCCTTGTTTTAAGTTGATATGGGCTGGAATCCTCTCATAGCCATCATCTTGTTGTGGAACTATTGTAACTGCTTCCATAGCCTTCCTATGAATCTTCTTGAAGATGAAGCACTTTTGCAACAGCATCAAAGTACAAAAATAACTATCTATAAATGACAAAAGACTTAAAAGGCATGGTTAAACATCTGATTGCAGTGTAATTGATAAAGAAGCTTGGTTACAATAACCAGAATTATGACTGATTACATTTAATTTAACATACCAAATAATCCTAGTTAAATATTTCTCTCTGAGATGCCTCAGGGGCCTGCTAAAGCATCCCAAAGTTAGCTGGAAGTCAAAAGAACTTTAATTAAAATTCGATGTTTGGGAAGTTTGCCAAAATGTTTCAAAACACTTAGTCAAATAAGATCATAGGTCACTGTGAGATAATACTTATTCTTTTACAAAAGTTACAAGAGATCTCAAAAGCAAATACAGATCACTTAAAGGCAAAGAAACTCACACAATCTGTTATCAAAAGTAACATTCCAAGAATACTTAGAACAAAGTATTAACAGAGAGAGAAACCAATTCCAAGTCTTGCCTCAGCTTACTCCCAACAAAATCCATTTACCCAACTAAATTCAATCCAATCTTAGAAAATTCTGATCATGCACAACTCTTTTCTCAGTGTTCCTTTCCCATTCCTCACACATCTTTTACTGAAAACACACATCTTACTTTCCTTAAAAGTTTTTTTTCACATTGAGTCACTTACTTTCCTTGCTGACAAATTTGCAACAGATATAAGGTCTTATTTGACCTCTAGTAAACCTAGGTACAACAGAAGTACTATACTTAACATTGATGATTCTAAAGACATCAAACCAACAAGCTTAAGCCACCTTTAATACCAGCTATCTGATTAGTACTGAATATTTCTCAGATGACATGAAACAGAAATTCATTCTAGCCAGATTCTTTTACATTTCTGAGTATTTATATAAGTGCTTAATTTCCTTTAAGTCAGTTAAATAGAGCTCTTTTACAAATTAATTTTGGCAATACCATACATCTACAACACACGCATAGATACATATGAACACACAAACAAACACAGAGACCTCATAGTTCTCATTCCAAAATTTCAGCCCTGGATCAGGTAAAACAATGTAAAACCCATCAGTTACAAGAGGTTGGATTCAAATTGGGCTTCTGGCAGATGGAAAAGGCAGATGGAACAAATCAAGGTCACCTGTCTAGATGGCTAAATCCTTTTTAGTAATGTTTATGGAGAAGACACTTAAGATTTTTATTTGTCCTTGATAAGTCAAGTTCCAAATTCTCTAGCCCTTTTCCCAAAATTTGCATTTTAAAAAATGGCAGAGATAAGGGTTTCCCTGAGAAGACCAGATAGAACATTTGCATCTCAAAGGCATGAAAAAGGCAGGCAAATTCCTTCTAGGATGATTTTGTTCCCTTAAGTCCAGACAATTTTTTTTTCTTTCCCTCAAAGAATTGGGTAGCTACCTCAATGTTATCAAAGAACTGGCACACCCATTCACCTATGTTGGAATGTTTTATTTTCCCCCATTTGCCTTAGGGGAGAAGGGTTCCCCCCAAAATCCTATCAGCTATGGTCAGTTTAGTCTGACTGGTGGTCTCCCATTTTGGTTCAGGTATTAATAATCACCAGCTGGATATCTTTGACCAAGTCTGGGACCCTGATATTTCACACTCCAGGGTCTAGTAAGGCTTCTATTTCAGCTCCAGATTTAGTCTGTTCCTTTCCACTTTCTGTTAGAATCATTTGGTGATGAGAGTGGTTCCCTTGCCCCTCAAGAAACAGAGTGGCCCCTAACTTAGTTTATAAGTCTCTTCCCATTAAGGGGATGGGACAATCAGGCACAAACAGAAAGGAATGTAGAAACAGCTGGCATTGATGTTGCACAAAAGGGGTTCCTGGAAAGTGTGCCCCTTCCACTTCCCTGACACCTCACTGCATATTCCTTATGATTGCTAAGGCTTCCAACTCTTTCGGTTAAGATTGAAAAGGTTGCACCAGTATCTATAAGAAATTCTGTCGAGTGGCCTGCCACATCAATGACCCCCTGAGGCTCAACACTAGTTATGAGATGTTATCTCTAGACGTGATGCCGAAATCTCAGCCTCTATACACTGGTGCCAAATGGAATCTCAGAAACAGAGTTTTGGGTGAAGAAGAAGAATAGCTTTATTGCTTTGCCAGGCAAAGGGGGACACAGTAGACTCCTGCCCTTGAAAATTATGTGTCCCAACCTGGGAGGACTTGATGAAGAGTTTTATAGCAATAGTTAAGGGCGAGGTTGCTGACAAGATTAGGGTGTGTACAGAGCCTGTCCTTTAATCTCATCTCAGGTAATCTTGATGGGCTTCTCTGGTTCCTTTAGTCTGGCCTTAATTGGCCTTCTCTGGTATGGAGAATGCTGACATCTTCCATTTATTGGTTTTTAATTCTATAAAAGGGCTTAAAGATATTGTTATGTGTATCCCTTGAGGTGGAACCAGGACCCTGACCCAAGGCTACACTATTGTTTCTTGGCTGTTCCTCCCTTGACTCTGCATCCCTTCCCTTCCCAGATTAGCAACTGTTCATGAATCTTAGGGAAGGTCATGGAGGCTGAACAGAAAGGCTCTCTGTGCCCAGGAGCCCCTACAGGGTCCTGCTCGGTTTCAGGCAGAGCAGCTTTTGGCCTTGGGCCCCTTCAGTCTTCTGATTGCAAAACCATCAATGGCCAAGGGGTCCCCATTGTTGTCTGGCATCTGGGGCATTCCCTTCTCCAATATCCTGGCTGTTTGCAAACGGCACATTGATTTTGATCCTCCTTCCAGTACCCCTTTTTTCTACACAGGGTACACTGGTCCTGTCTGGGTACCCGTGGGACTAATGATCCACCAGGGCCAGATTGGCCCAGGAAAGTTGGCTTCCCCTTTGGTGGTCTCTGAGGGGACAAAGCCACTGCCATCTTTTGAGCCTTTTGCATAATTATCTGGGTGCATTTAACCTTTTCAGCCACATCCCTATTATTGAAAACCAAATAAGCCAATAGGAGCAAATCATTCATTGGAGTCTGAGGACCAGCAGTTGCTTTCTGAATTTTCCGCCTGACATCTGGGGCAGACTGGGCTATGAAATTCATAGCCGAAAGGTCCTGTCCCTTAGGGGAGGAGGGACCCATGTTCATATATTTCCTAAAAACTTCCACTAGTCTCCCTTGGAAGATGGCAGGATTTTCATCCTGTCCCTATTGGACCTCTTTCACCTTTTCATAATTAACAGGTTTTACTGTAAATTTCTTCATACCATCTATCAAACAGACCCCGTCTATCCCTATCAATAGAATTCCATTGTGGGTATACCTCAGGGACAGCATCATTCCCCACCCGGTGTACTGCATGGCCCTGTAGGGTAGGTCAGTTAAAATGTCCTCTGTGTCCTTCCTAGAGTTATCCCTCCAAGCTATGCATGCCTTAAATTCCTTTTGTGTTTTATTGCCTAAATACAAGGCCATGAAAATTTGGACATATGATACCTCATCCCATTTTAAATTTCCTAACTCATATTGTCGCCAAACCTGATTACATAGCCTAATAAGTTTTTTCTCTTTTAATTCCTGTTGTCTGAATCTTTCCCAATCCCGGAGTATATGGTCCAGAGGGGTATCAGTCAGGATTGATGCAGCCTGACCCATTTCAGACCCAAGCCTGAGGTAATGTCTTTAACTCTTGTGGTATCCAAAAGTTCTGCTCTCATGTCAAAATCCACCATGCAATTTGGTCAAGATTGGCACTTATGATTTTAGATGCTACCCCTTCCAAGGTAGTCTCCCAACCAGGTGTTAATGCCTGAAAATTTGCCATAAAGGAATGGTACAGAAGATGTCCCCCATAGTGTCGATGATGAGCAGGAGTTGGCCTAGCTGTACGTCGGGAATAAAGGATCAGCACTTGTAAGGGTTGGAGGGAGGGGAGAGAAAGAAATAAAAAGAGAGAGGGAGAGAGAGAGAGAGAGAGAGGAAGGAAGGAAGGAAAGAAGAAAGAAGGGAGAGAGGGAAATAAAGGGAACAGGAATAAACATAGAATGTAGGAGAAAAACCTCAGAGTCAAGGAGAAGAGTACAGATTATCGAATCCTGCAGCAACAATTTTGTCCTGGACCTGCGTTAGGCATATGGGGTTGACTGGCCCATCAGAAATGAGTAGACGTTGGTGGAGCACCCTCCCCAGTACACCTGGCTCCTGGCGTCCCACAGGCCCATTTAGGACCAAGACCTGACTCTCAACATTTTCCTACCTTATCACTGTCCCTTCGTGACTTGCCAGCTGAAACCGCACACTTCAGATTGGGATTTGAACCCACTGACTGGGACTCAAACCCAGCCAAAACCCGGATTGGGACTTGAACCCACTGTCTTTTGAGATCGCACATCTGGCCTCAGGACTTGCTGTAATTCAGGTTCTTTATGTCTCAGCACAGAAGGAATTCAGCGAGAGGCAAAGTGATAGGAAAGAAGTAGATTTATTGAGAGAGATACACACTCCATAGACAGAGTGTGGGCCATCTCAGAAGGCGAGAGGCAGTCTCAGTCAATTCTTTATCAGTGTTCTATATAGGAATTCAAGATACATTGGCCTATACTAACATCTTACCAACCTGATATTCCTATGAGTCATATACTTATGATTACACATTTGGGATGATTAAGTGTGTGGCTCTTTTCCAAAAGGCTGTTTTCTCTCATTCCTACATATAGAAGACAGTACTACTCTGGGGGAGGATGTCTGGCTGGTTGACCAAGAACATATAGGAAAAAGAGAAGGGAAAGGGAGAAACTAACATTTATTAAATTTATTTGGGGAGATAAGACACATGTATGAAAAGTTGATTGACAAAACACAATACAGGATATGATGTTGACCAAATGAGTAGAACTATAAAGTTTGTGCTATAGGAACTTAAAGGAAAGTGATTTCTGTAGGCTGGGCTCATCAGGAAAGGCTTTACAGAGAGGGTAGAATTTGAATGTTAAAGATTAGATAGCATATGGATTGGTGGCAAGGAATGAAGAGGCAGAAGGTACAAGGAAAGTCAAAAATAATCAGGAGACCTCAAGCTAAGTGATGAAGAAAGTAACCTGGCTCCATAAAAGAGTTTGAATGGTAAGGGACTGGATAGGAACTCCTTGAAGTTAAAGACTTCATAACCTTCATTTCATGTTTTCTGCATCCCTAGCAAAGTAAAGTTACATATAGATGATTGTTTGAATCCAAGGGTACAACTAACATTTGTTGAATGACTATTATATGCCAGGTGATTTACAGGCACTGTCACATTTAAGAGTCATAATCACTTTTTAAGTTGTAAATATTAAATTACCCCCATTTTACAGATGAGTAAACTGAAGCACAGAGAATCCCAAAGTCACACAGCCGGTCAGTGACAGAATCTGGCTCCAAAATCCAAACCCTTAACCACTGTACCACCCAGTGTCTCTCCTTTGATCCTACTTACTTTTCAATTTGTAGACTTTTTTAAGGTCCATTTAAAAGAAAACTTCTCAGTTCCTGTGCCTCTTTCATCAGAAATAGAATGATGGAAAAACATGGATAATACTCTGGCATGGGGATCATTTCCCAGCTCTGCCACTGGGCTCAATGTATGACTTTTGGAAAGTCCCTTCTCTTCTCTGGAGCTCAGTTTCAATTCCATGATCTCTAAGCTATCTTCAGCTTTAAGGTGTGATGTTCTATGATCACATTTGATAATGAGGAGTCAGGAATCAAGCTGAATAATCACAACTTTATATCTTTCACCAAATGGCTCTTTTCCTTTTTTGGAAGATATTGATATATTTTAGCATCCACTGTAAGCTTATATTTATTAATATACTCTCCGTATCCTGGAACCAAATTTCTTTCTTCAACTATCCTCTCTAGGTACACCAGTTGCTCCCTCTTATAACCTCCACCTAGCATTTTGACCACCAAGCTATAAACAACCTATTCTCACACTTGTCATTTGCCTTTACTCAAGAATAAGAATCCTAGGTCTCAACACTGAAAGCATAAAACATAATATACTGAGTTAGGGAGGGGCTACTCTTTTGAGCACCTAGGCATTTTTCAAGAGACTTGTTCCTCCTGTTTCTAGATAAGAAGGGAATGGCCATGCCCTCAGCTCCTGGAAAACTTAACTTATGCAGTAATATCATGGATATTCATTTTACTGCTTTACCTGCATTGTCCAACCCTGAGCCCTAAATTGGTTCATGTCCCTGAAATATTCCAGGTCTGCAATCAATCAGTTCAATTCAGAAAGTATTTCCTGAAGGTATGCCTCAGACAAGGCACTGTGGAGGGATATAAAGATAAATAAAACATGGCCTCTGCCCTCAAGGAATTTGCAGTTGTACGGAAGGATAGGAAAAGCACACAAGTCTAACACAAGATTTAATGTGCTCATTGCTATAAAAGTGATGTTAGCAATTACATACCTAGGTAAGCTTAGCCCTGTGCTAAGTACTGTGTGGTACACATGGTAAGTGTGTGATTGTCAGTGATGCTTAAACAATATCGATATCAATATCAGTATATCAATAAAGAAGATAAGTGTATGGGCTATAGTGGTGAAAGTTTTGAGGAAGAAATAGGACTTCAGCTAGATGTTATTAGGATGGGTAACATCTGGGTAGATGCTAGGAAGAAAGAAATGGCATTCTATGTAAGAAGTGTGACTTGAATGTGGTAAGAACACTAAGAAGGCCATCCATTCCTATGTACTGGGTGGGCATTGTGGGTTGTGAGCAGTAATATTAGAGAAGTAAGATGGCCACATGGTAGAGGGTTTTGTAGTTTTACTACAGGAGGGAATAGATATTAATTTTATGATCTTGAGGGATGTTAATATAATGAAAGATAAATTTTAGAAAAGTTACTCAGGTAGTAGCATGCAGGATATATTGAAATGTGCAGAGACAGGAACCAGAAAAAGCAATAAGTAGTTGAGCATGTGTCACAGTGGCTTCCAGAGGGGTGTGACACTAGAAATGGAGAAGGATTAAAGCCAGGAGACATTTTAAATAACTGGAAACAGTCCCAGTGACTAGAGAGATCTGGGAGTCATTCATATAGAGATGGTGTTTAAACCCATGAATGGTGTAGGAGATAATCAAGAGAGAGAATAAAGCTAGGAAAAGGAGATAAAATATAAAATTTGGCATCACCTAAGCAATGTTGACATGCATTCATGTGGACAAGGAAATGAATGGAAAAGAGAAAGTCAGAGGGTAAAAGATAAAACCTAAAGACACTCATAATTCAGGAAAGAGCATTACAAAAATACTGTGAATGAGAGAGTATTGCCCTATTTTACAGGTGAAAAAGTTGAAGCTGGGGAGGTAAAGTCACTTATGTAAGGCAATAAAGCAGTCATAACTCAACCTAAGTTCTTCAAGATTCCACATTATGTCCATTTCCGTATTCTTTCCAATCTCTGAGAACCAATGGCTACAAAGAAGTGTACATATACTGTTATGGTCACTTCTCATAGTATCAAAGGTTTATGTAGGTATATAGGATTTTAAAGGAAGGGAGGAGAGCTAGGAGGATGAGACAGGAAGAGAAACAGAGCTGAGCCAGCATACACTAAGACTAAAATGACATCATTCTTGGTTCAAGTAAACATTTATTGAATAATGGTAAAAATCACTACAGCATAGGCAATAAGAGCAGGTAGGGGTGGTGAAAGCAGTGTAGGTGCAGATGGTAGAAGGAGAAAGTAAATTGTTTTCCTAAGTTCTGCATTTGTTTTCTGTTATGCAGAGCCTGATTTTTTTTAAGTATCTGCATTCTTTCAATTTAGTCCTCACCTGGCGATGACTCTACCTTTGCCATTTTAGCTTAATCTCCTCTGGGAGTGAAACTATGAAGGAAGTTGATAATCGAGTTTTTCAGCTCAAGTTTCAATGTCTGCAAGACTGATTTTAATTTAAATAATTGCTAGGGGGAATTGTTCTGTGCCAAATAGAAGTGTGGATTGCAATGGTAAAGAGTAAAAGAAACCCATTCAGCAGAATACTAAAAGCCAATTTCTGAAAAGGTGCACTACCAAACCATACCTACAAAGTTCTGAAACAGCCAACCGTCAGGAGGAAACAACAAGGCAAATAGTGCGTTGAAGTTCCAGAATTGTCTTTTACACTTATCAATTGCTTTCTTGATAGAAATGTATAGGTAAGATGAGATGTATGCTCAAGCACTTGCTCCCTCTTTTTCTCTTTTGAGGTGTTTGACAAACATAAGTAATTCTCTGTATATCCTTCACTGAAGAGCTGGGCCAATACAACTGCTTTTTGTTCAGACTTAAGGGCAAGAATACCCTGGGCCCAGGATTCCAAAGAAGACAGAATGTTGTGCCCACTATGATTCCAAAGACAGACATTCTAAGAGCCACTTTTTACTTTTCCACTCTTCCTGGGAGAAAGCAAACTTGTCTCTGGAGTGTGCCTGGTTAACTCAGTGGCATGAGAAGTTGCCAGCCTGCTGTGGCAAGGGTAACCCACCCTGGCTGGCCTCTATCTTCTAGCATCCAGACCTCACACTTATGGGAGCACTCCGAACAGCACATCAATTTCATAAAGGAGAATGTACTAAGCAGAAACTATAAGGGACAACCACTGTCAACTTTTTTTTATCTCAAAGTGCCAAGTATATTATTATGCAAGGAATATAAAGAAAGTGATTATCTGTACATTAAGCAAGCTGATTCAGAGTGTACTTTGCTCCTCAAAAGGCTGGGTGTTGAAAACAAGAACATTTGTACCGTAAATGATGTTGCTTGTTGATTCCAAAGCCTCTTATTTTCTGGATACTTCATTCCTTTTTAGAAACACACCAACACCTGAAGTACTATAACAGCTATCTCAATTATGTCCAGTGGAATAACAAGACAGGGTAATTTTGTGAGTAGCAAGACCCAAAACATTCTATTAAAAACAAATGAAGTTGAGCTGTGATCACAGCTATTTAAGTCAAATACCAGCCACTATTATAGATCAGATAATGCTGACAAATAAAATAATCTTAATTCATAGTACAGCAGGCTGACAGCTCTTGAAATGTGAATGCTTGGACTGGTTACAAATGCTTCATTATATAGCACATCAGTCTTTAGATATTTGTGGATGTCCACTGCCTCCAGGGATTGACCGAGAAACAAACATGCCAATAAAGGGATACCCACCCATACAAGAGAAAGGGACATTTGTTTATTTCACTTTTCAACCTTACAGATTATCCAGAAGGATCATCATCTCTTGCTGTGGAAACGGAAACGTAGCAGTTTTCACATTTCCTGCATCTCTCAAACAGGTCAGTATTCTGAGGGAGACACATAGAGTACCACCTGGACTGCTAAGAGGCAGTCTTGGGGAGCAGAACTGGAAAAGGAGTAAGTTATCACCCTGGCAAACAAGATGTTGAATTCTTCCCTCTTGTATTATTCACGTAAGCAGAAGTTCTATACATAATTTCCCTGTGTATTGTACTGAAAAAGACTCCCTTACTCCCTGTAAACTCACACTATTCACTTTGGCTAAAAGACCCCAGGGTATCCAGAACAGCCATACATCTCATTTCGGTTATTTACTTTCATACTATGAATTATAAACCTTGTCCTAGTGAATTTCAGGTCTCTGAAATGAAAAAGATTACAAATAGGTTCTTTTTGCCTGACTCCATTATGTCAGTTAATAACCTACTCTTACCCACTCACAGGCAAAAAGCACCATCCCTACACTCCAACTCTCCCGAAATGCTACTAATTTGTCCATCAGTGGCAGGCAGCCTTACACATGGGATTCTCTTTGGCCTGGTGAAAAGCTAAAAAGCCTTCTCTTTGAAACATTGACAGGTAAATAAACCCAATGTAATTCAGTATTAAAAGGAAAACTTTAGTAATAAAAATACCATGGAGCTTGAAGCTCTGATCTGATAAGCCTTCCAATTCTATTCCCATGAAAAAGCTGGCAATTATTCAGAAGCCTATCAATCTATGGGCTCTCAGGTCTTCACTTCTTTACCTTACAGAACCCTGCTGTGCACCAGTATAGGTACTATATAAAACCTTCTATATGACAGTCACTTTGCTATGTACTTTACATATGTTATCTCATTTAATCCTCACATCAACTCTGTCAGGTGAATGTTACTATTCCCATTTTACTTATGAGAAAACTGAAGTCCAGAGAAGTTAAACCACCTATCTAGCTAGTAAGTGGATAACCTAAGATTGCAACACAGATCTGTCTGACCTCAGATCATGCCCTTTCCAATATGGCACTACATTTAAAAACCTGACTTGGGATATTTACTACACCTTCACTTATAATCAAAGGTTTAAAACAGGGAAGAATTGGGCTTCCCTGGTAGTGCAGTGGTTGAGAGTCCGCCTACCGATGCACGGGACACGGGTTCGTGCCCCAGTCCGGGAAGATCCCACATGCATGGAGCGGCTGGGCCCGTGAGCCATGGCCGCTGAGCCTGCGCGTCCAGAGCCTGTGCTCTGCAACGGGAGAGGCCACAACAGTGAGAGGCCCGCGTACCGCAAAAAAAAAAAAAAAAGAGGGAAGAATTAAATCTGTCTTCTTATCCAAAGCCCTGATAAAATGTGTGACACTTGTATGGTACTAGAACCTAGATTTCAGATATCCATGGTGCTTATCTCTCTCATTTTCTTATTTTAGCATTTTACTATGGGTATTCTTTGACATGCCAACAGAAGTTAAAGGGGAAAAAGTTACCTGGTGAAATAAATTTAGGAAACCCTGTATCAAAATTAGAGAGTTATCTTTAGCATAGGAATTATGCAAATAAGTTTTGTGACTCTCCAAGAGGGGGGTATAGTAGCCCTCTGAACTTATTTGGCTGAACTTATTTTCTTGTGTGCAGATCATGGAACTTTGTCTTTAGTGCAGTACTTCTCAACACTTAAAATATGCTAAGGAATTTTGTGAATCCCCTAAAGTGGAATAAGTTTTTTCCAAACTTATATGACCATGTAACCCTTTTTTTCAGAATATCTTGGGTAAATATTAAGCCATAAAAAAAAATATATATATATATATATATTAGATTTCATTTTATTTAACATCTTTATTGGAGAATAATTGCTTTACATTGTTGTGTTAGTTTCTGCTGTATAACAAAGTGAATCAGCTATATGTACACATATATCCCCATATCCCCTCCCTCTGGCATCTCCCTCCCACCCACCATATCCCACCCATCTAGGTGGTTACAAAGCACCGAGCTGATCTCCCTCTGTTATGGGGCTGCTTCCCACTACCTATCTATTTTACATTTGGTAGTGTATATATGTCCATGCCACTCTCTCACTTCGTCCCAGCTTACCCTTCCCCCTCCCTGTGTCCTCAAGTCCATTCTCTACGTCTGTGTCTTTATTCCTGTCCTGCTGCTAGGTTCTTCAGAACCTTTTTTTTTTTTTTAGATTCCATATATATGTGTTAGCATACGGTATTTGTTTTTCTCTTTCTGACTTACTGCACTCTGTATGACAGACTCTAGGTCCATCCACCTCACTACAAATAACTCAATTTCGTTTCTTTTAATGGCTGAGTAATACTCCATTGTATATATGTGCCACATCTACTTCATCCATTCACCTGTTGATGGACACTTAGGTTGCTTCCATGTCCTGGCTATTGTAAATAGAGCTGCAATGAACATTGTGGTACATGACTCTTTTTGAATTATGGTTTTCTCAGGGTATATGCCCAATCCAAAAATGGGCAGAAGACCTAAATAGACATTTCTCCAAAGAAGATACACAGATTGCCAACAAACACATGAAAGGATGCTCAACATCACTAATCATTAGAGAAATGCAAATCAAAACTACAATGAGGTATCACCTCCCACCAGTTAGAATGGGCATCATCAGAAAATCTACAAACAACAAATGCTTCAGAGGGTGTGGAGAAAAGGGAACCCTCTTGCACTGTTGGTGGGAATGAAAATTGATACGACTCCTGTGGAGAACAGTATCGAGGTTCCTTAAAAAACTAAAAATAGAACTATCATGTGACCCAGCATAAAATATATTTTTGATATGATTTCCTAGGTAAGCAAAATTGCCTTTAAGTAGTGCTTTTCCCAGGGCACTCTGTTCAAGTAAATTAGCCGATTAATTTTGTGGGAATGACAGGGTCATGTTCTAATAATAATAGAAAAGTATTTGGGAACACAGGAGGGAAGAATGGGGCAATCATTTCAATGTTTAACAATATGAATAATTTTTTAATGTACATAATTACTACAGTAATGTTTGTAAAAGCCCCAAACAGAAAACAACTTGAATGTCTATCAACATGAGAATGGTTGAATAAGTTATGTATGTCTATAGCCTGGCTAAATGGATACAAAAACAAGACCCAAATATATGCTGTATGGGTCTCTAGGTCTGAAGAGACCCACTTCAGACCTAGGGACACGTACAGACTGAAAGTGAGGGGCTGGAAACAGATATTCCATGCAAATGCAAATCAAAAGAAAGCTGGGGTAGAGCTTCCATGGTGGCGCAGTGGTTGAGAGTCTGCCTGCCGATGCAGGGGACACGGGTTTATGCCCCGGTTCAGGAAGATCCCACATGCCACAGAGCGGCTAGGCCCGTGAACCATGGCCACTGAGCCTGCGCGTCCGGAGCCTGTGCTCTGAAACGGGAGAGGCCACAAGAGTGAGAGGCCCATGTACCACAAAAAAAAAAAAAAGAAAGCTGGGGTAGCAATTCTCACATCAGACAAAATAGACTTTAAAATAAAGACTATTACAAGAGACAAAGAAGGACACTACATAATGATAAAGGAATCTATCCAAGAAGAAGATATAACAATTATAAATATTTATGCACCCAGCATAGGAGCACCTCAATACATAAGGCAAATGCTAACAACCATAAAAGGGGATCATTGCAACAAAAAGAATAAAATACCTAGGAATAAACCTACCTAAGGAGACAAAAGACCTGCATGCAGAAAACTATAAGACACTGATGGAAGAAATTAAAGGTGATACAAACAGATGGAGATTTATACCATGTTCTTGGATTGGCAGAATCAACATTGTGAAAATGACTCTACTACCCAAAGCAATATACAGATTCCGTGCAATCCCTATCAAACTACCAATGGCATTTTTCACAGAACTAGAACAAACAATTTCACAATTTTTATGGAAACACAAAAGACCCCAAAAGGCCAAAGCAATCTTGAGGAAGAAAAACAGAGCTGGAGGAATCAGGGTCCCTGACTTCAGACTATACTACAAAACTACAATAATCAAGACAGTATGCTACTGGCACAAAAACAGAAATATAGATCCATGGAACAGGATAGAAAGCCAAGAGGTAAACCCATGCATGTATGGTCACCTTATTTTTGATAAAGGAGGCAAGAATATACAATGTAGAAAAGACAGCCTCTTCAATAAGTGGAGCTGTGAAAACTGGAAATCTACATGTAAAAAAATGAAATTAGAAATCTCCCTAACACCATACACAAAAATAAACTCAAAATGAATTAAAGACCTAAATGGAAGGCCAGACACTATAAAACTCTTAGAGGAAAACATAGGCAGAACACTCTATGACATACATCACAGCAAGATCCTTTTTGACCCACCTTCTAGAGAAATGGAAATAAAAACAAAAATAAACAAATGGGACCTAATGAAACTTAAAAGCTTTTGCACAGCAAAGGAAACCATAAACAAGATGAAAAGGCAAGCCTCAGAATGGGAGAAAATATTTGCACACGAAACAACTGACAAAGGATTAATCTCCAAAATATACAAGCAGCTCATGCAGCTCAATATCAAAAAAAACAAACAACCTAATCCAAAAATAGGCAGAAGACCTAAATAGACATTTCACCAAAGAAGATATACAGATTGCCAACAAACACATGAAAGGATGCTCAACATCAATAATCATTAGAGAAATGCAAATCAAAACTACAATGAGGTATTACCTCACACCAGTAAGAATGGCCATCATCAAAAAATCTACAAACAATAAATGCTAGACAGGGTGTGGAGAAAAGGGAACTCTCCTATACTGTTGGTGGGAATGTAAGTTGATACAGCCACTGTGGAGAACAGTATGGAGGTTCCTTAAAAAACTAAACATACAACTACCATATGACCTAGCAATCCCACTACTGGGCATATACCCTGAGAAAACCATAATTCAAAAAGAGTCATGTACCACAATGTTCATTGCAGCACTATTTACCATAGCCAGGACATGGAAGCAACCTAAGTGTCCATCAATAGATGAATGGATAAAGAAGATGTGGCACATATATACAATGGAATATTACTCAGCCATAGAAAGAAACGAAATTGAGTTATTTGTACTGAGGTGGATGGACCTAGAATCTGTCATGCAGAGTGAAGTAAGTCAGAAGGAGAAAAACAAATACCATATGCTAACACATATATATGGAATCTTAAAAAAAAATGGTTCTGAAGAACCTAGCAGCAGGACAGGAATAAAGGTGCAGATGTAGAGAATGGACTTAAGGGCATGGGGAGGGGGAAGGGTAAGCTGGGATGAAGTGAGAGAGTGGCCTGGACATATATACACTACCAAATGTAAAATAGATAGCTAGTGGGAAGCAGCTGCATCATTCGGGGAGATCAGCTCGGTGTTTTGTGACCACCTAGAGAGGTGGGATAGGGAGGATGGGCGGGAGACACAAAATGGAGGGGATATGGGAATATAAGTATACGTATAGCTGATTCACTTTTTTATACAGCAGAAACTAACACAACAGTGTAAAGCAATTATATTCCAGTAAAGATGTTTAAAAAAGATAAAAAGAAGTATGTTTGTCTAAATTATTAGATATTTTTTACATTTTTGTTCTCTTCTGAAATGTTTTTAAACTTATTCAACTTCACTAGTAAGAAATGCAAATTAAAATAATGCTAAATATCAATTTTTGTCCACTAAAGCAGCCAGTTTTTACAATGTTGGCAAGAACACGTTGAAACACATGCTTTTATATGCTGCTGATATAAGGTTAAAATCTTAGATAATTTTTTGCGGGCAAAATATATAACATATATCAAAACCTTAAATGGCCCATGCAATTTTATCTGATAACTCCATTTTAGGAATGTATTTTAATGAAATAATCAGAGAACTGTATGACTATTCATCATTAATTTATTATAATATCAGAAAATTGGAAATAAAACTTAAATATCTAACAATAGAGGAATAGTGAAATATTAAATCATTATGATGAACTATTATGTACTGTTAAAAGTAATTATTTTGAAGAATAATTGATAAGATTATGTGGAAAAGCTATATGATTGCATTTAATTCTAAAATTTTATTAAGATATAATTCATATACCATGTAATTTGATCACTTACAGTATACAATTCAGTTGTTTTTAGGATATTCACAGAGTCATACAACGATCACCACAATCAATTTTAGAACATTTTTATTGCCCCCAAAAGAATCCCCATACTCATTAACAGTCACTCCCCATTCGTCCACTCCCACCCCTAGGAAACCACTAATCTACTTTCTGTCTCTATAGATTTGCCTATTCTGGACATTGAATATAATCCATGATTCCACTGAAGCATACGATATGTGATCTTTTGAGAGAAAACATTTGTAAATCAAATATTTGTTAGGAGGCTTGTATGCAGAATATATAAAGAACTCTTACAATTCTATAAATGAAAAGATAATACAACTTTTTTAATGAGCAAAGGATTGGAATAGACATTTCTCCATATACAAATGATCAGTAAGCACATGAAGGGGCTTCCCTGGTGGCGCAGTGGTTGAGAGTCCGCCTGCCAATGCAGGGGACATGGGTTCGTGTCCTGGTCCAGGAAGATCCCACATGCTGCGGAGCGGCTGGGCCTGTGAGCCATGGCCGCTGAGCCTGCGCGTCCAGAGCCTGTGCTCCACAATGGGAGAGGCCACAAAAGTGAGAGGCCCGTGTACCGCAAAAAAAAAAAAAAAAAAAAAAAGCACATGAAAAATGCTTAACATCATTAGCTATTAGGGAATACAAATCAAAACCACGAGATACCATTTAATTTCCACTAGGATGGCTATAATCCAGAAGACAGATAACAAGTGTTAGTGAGGATGTAAAGAAATCGGAATCCTCATACATTTCTGGTGGCAGTGTAGAATGGTGCAATCACTTTGGAAACAGTTTGGAAGTCCTTCAATATGTTAAACATAAAATTACCATATGCCCCAGCAATTCCACTCCTTGGTATAACCAAGAGAAATGAAAACATATGTCCAAACAAAAACTACTGCATAAATGTTCACAGAAGCATTATTCATAATAGCCAAAAAGTGGAAACATCACTAATATCCATCTACTGATGAGTAGATAAATAAAATGTGGCATATCCATACAATGGAATGTCATTTGGCAACCAAAAGAATACATGCTACAACATGGGATGGACCTTGAAAACATTATAAAATTACATTTTTAATTTAATTAAAAACTTTTAAGTATTAAAATGTATCTACATGTGTAGAAAAACACTGAAAGGAATTATACCAAAAATATAAGTAAAAGCAAATTTTTTACATGGGTTACTTCCTTCACTATCAAGCCTTAATACTTCAACCTCTCTCTTGCCAATATTTTTTCTCCCTAACTCCATTGCTTTAGCCAGCAAAAATCCAAATTCCAGATTCAATCCAGCTGTCTGCCTTCTCCATTTCTGTACTCAGCCTGCTGAGAACCACTACAAAAATAACACAACTGATTATAAATACTGTTTGCAGCGATTAGAAATAACACAACTGAGACTACACATTTGTGGCCTCCAACCTTACCTGGCCTGTTAAGTCTTCACTATTTACCAGTAGTTTTTTCCTTTATTAACCACAACTTCATATAGTCTCTCATATCACTCCTATCCCATATCATAATGAAAGTCCTAACACATGAAATAGGGCTAAAAAAGGAGATTAAAGTAACTCTAATTGTAAAAGAAGAAGTAAAATTATCTCTATTTGCAGATGTCATGATTGTCCACACAGATCATCCAAAGAATCTACAAAAACTCCTAGAACTAATGAGTGAGTTTATCAAGTTCACAGCATACAAGATCAATGCACAAACATCTATTATGTTTCTGTACACTAGCAATGCACAACTGGGAAACCAAAATCAAAAACACAATACAATTTACAGTAACTTCAAAAAATTAACTAACTAGATATAAATGTAACAAATCATACACAATATCTGTATGCTGAAACTTGTAAAACACTGATGAAAAAAACCATGGAAGACCTAAATAAACGAGATATATACTATGCTTATGGGTCAGAAGACTCAGTATAAGTAAGATGTCAATACTTCCTAAATTGATAGACAACTTTAATACAATCCTAATTAAAATTTTTTATTTTAATCAAATATTTTGTAGAGATAGACAAGCTTGCACTAAAATTTAAATGGAAAAGGGAACTAGAATAGCCAAAACAATTCTGAAAAAAATACATAACTGAAGGACTCAAACTGTCCAATTTTAAGACATACTATAATGCTACTGTAGTCAAGACAGTGTGGTATTAGCCAAAGGACAGACTCATAAGCCAATGGAACAGAATAAAAAATAAATACAGAAATAGACCCATATAAAGATTCTCAACTGATTTTTACACAAAGATACAATGGTAATTCAATGGAGAAAATAGTCTTCAACAAATAGTGATAGAATAATTGGACATACCTATACTATTACACCTCACAACATATGCAAAACTTAACTCAAAATGGATCATAGACCTAAATGTAAAATGTAAAACTATAAAAATCTTAGAAGAAAATGTAGGAGAAAATCTTTATCACTTTGAGTTAGGCAAATAGTTCTTAGATATGACATCAAAAGTAATATACATAAAAGAAAAAATTTACAAATTGGACTTCAACAAAATTAAAAATGTATTCTCTGAGAAGAACATTGTTAAGAGAATAAAAAGACAAGCCACTGACTGGGAGAAAATATTTGCAAAACACATATCTGATAAAGGACTTGTATCCAGAAAATGTAAAGTGCTCTAAAATGTCAAAAGTAAGGAAACCAACACAATAAAGTAATGGGCAAAAGTTTTCAATGGACACTTCACCAAAGAAGTGGAAATAAACATAAGAACATGCTTGATGGGGTTGCCAAGATAGCGGAGTAGGAAGACCCTGAACTTATCTACTCCGATAGACACACCAGAATTACAACTACTTACAGAGTAGCTATCTATGAGAAAGACCTGAAACCTAGCAGAAAAGATTTCCTACAACTAAAGACATAAAGAAGGAACCACAATGAGATGGGTAGGAGGGGCAGAGATGCAGTATAGTCAGAATCCACACCCCCAGGTCAGCAACCACAAATGGGAGGAATATCACAGTCCTAGAGATTGTCCCCAAGGAGCAAGGGGTCTGACTCCCATGTCAGGCTCCCCAGCCTGGGCATCCTGCACTGGGAAAACAGGCTCCCAGAACATCTGACATTGAAAACTATCAGGGCTTAGGTTGAGAGAGCTGGAAGGCTGTAAGAAACAGACTCTGCTCTTAAAGGGCACATGCAAAATCCCACATGTTCCAAGTCCCAGGGAAGAGGCAGTAGTTTGAAAGGAGCCTGGGTCAGACCCACTTGTTGATCTTGGAGAGACTCCTGGAGAGACAGGGGGGCAACTGCTACTCACCTGGGGAATGGAGACAGTGGCAGCAGCCATTAGGGACCTCATTCTATCATGATAATACCAGCACTGGCAAGCACCATTTTGGAATCCTCCTACCAGCCTGTTAGCACTGGGGACACAGCCCCATCTACCAGCAGGCTGGCAGCAGCTCCAAACCCGTCAGGGCCACACAGCCAGCCATGTAGGAAGCCTAGCCCACACTTCAGTGGGCCCACAGCTACTGCACAAGGCATGGCCTCACAGCCAACCAGACTGGGATCAAGACCTACCCACCAACACAACCCCAGTAGTTAGCCCTGACACAACAGAATGGCACATGCAGCCCACATGGGGGCACCCCTAGAGCATATAGCACTGGTGACCTGAGGGGAGCATGCTGCTGGGCCCCATAGGACGTCTCCTACATAAAGTCACTTCTCCAAGATCGGGAAACATAACCAACCTACCAAATACATAGAAATAAAAACAGCAATTTAGGCAAAATGAAGTGACAGAGGAATATATTCCAAACAAAGGAACAAGATAAAACCCCAGAAGAAGAACTAAATGAAATGAAATGGAGATAAGCAATCTACATGATAAAGAGTTCAAGGTAATCATAATAAAGATGTTTAACAAACTCAAGAGAAGAAAGGATGAACACAGTGAAAATTTCAACAAAGGGTTAGAAAATGTAAAGAAGAGTCAAATACAGTTGAAGAATACAATAACAGAAATTAAAAAACACTAGAAGGAGTCAACAATGGATTAGATGACACAGAGGAATGGATCAGAGATCTAGATGAAACAGCATAGTGGAAGTCACCCAAGCTGAACAAGAAAAAGAAAAAAAGGGCTTTAAAAAAAATGAGGATCGTATAAGAGACCTCTGAGACAACATCAGCATACTACATTCTCATTATAGGGATCACAGAAAGAGAAGAGATATAGATAAAGGGTTAGAGAACTTATTTGAAGAAATAATAGCTGAAAACTTCCCTAATCTGGGAAAGGAAAAGACATCCAGATTCAGGAAGCACAGAGGGGTCCCAAACAAGATGAACACAAAGAGGTGCACACCAAGACACATTATATCTAAATGGCAAAATTAAAATAAAATGAGAATCTTAAAAGCAGCAACAGAAAAGCAACATGTTATGTACAAGGGCACTCCCATAAAGCTATCATCTGACTTTTCAGCAGAAACTCTGCAGGCCAAAAGGATTGGCACAATATACTGGAAGTGAGGAAAGGAAAAAAGTTACAACCAAAACTACTCTACGCTGCAAAGTTCTCATTCAGATTTGAAGAAGTGATAAAGAGTTTACAAAGCAAAAGCAAAAAGAGTTCAGCACCACTAAACCAGCTTAACAAGAAATGTTAAAGGCACTTCTCTAAGCAAAAAAGGCCACAACTAGAAATATGAAAATTATGAAAAGAAAAATCTCACTGGTAAAGGCAAACATGCAGTAAAGGTAGTAGAATAACCACTTATAAATCTAGTAGGAAGGTTAAAAGACAAAAGCAGAAAAAGCATCTATATCCACAATAAGTAGTTATGGGATACACAAAACAAAAAGATGTAAAATATGATGCCAAAAACAATAAACACTGGGGATGGGGAGGAGTAGAAATGTAAGATGGTTAGAATGCACTTGAACTTAAGAGGTCATCAACTTAAAATAATCACATATGTAGAGAGAGGTTGTCATATATGTACCTCATGACAACTACAAACCAAAACCATATAATAGATACATACACAAAAAAGAGAAACACTAAAGGTAGTCATTAAATTATAAGGGAAGACAGCAAATGAAGAAGGGAACAACAACAAAAAGAGCTACAAAACCAACCCCAAAACAGTTCACAAAATGGCAATAAGTAATACCTATCAATAATTACTTTAAATGTAGATGGAGTAAATGCTCCAATCTAAAGACATAGAGTGGCTGAATGGATTAAAAAGCAAGACCCATGGGCTTCCCTGGTGGCGCAGTGGTTGAGAGTCCGCCTGTCGATGCAGGGGACACGGGTTCGTGCCCCGGTCTGGGAGGATCCCACATGCCGCGGAGCAGCTGGGCCCGTGAGCCATGGCCGCTGAGCCTGCATGTCCGGAGCCTGTGCTCCGCAACGGGAGAGGCCACAACAGTGAGAGGCCCGCATACCGCAAAAGAAAAAAGAAAAAAAAAACAAGACCCATACACATGCTCCCTACAAGAGACTCAACTTCAGATCTAAAGCCACACACAAACTGAAAGTAAGGAGATGGAAAAATGTATTCCATGCAAATGGAAGCTAAAAGAAAGCTGGGGTAGCAGTACTTGCATCAGACAAAATAGATTTTAAAACAAAGTGTAAGAGTGTTACAAGAGACAAAAAAGGACATCAACATAGTAGCACCTAAATACATAAAGCAAATATTAACAAACATAAAGGAGAACTTGACAGTAATGCAATAATTGTAGGGAAATTTACCACCCCACTTACATCAATAGACAGATCATCCACACAAAATCAATAAACGAAGGCCTTAAATACGAATATGTTCAATAATATTGTAATAACTTTCTATGGAGACAGATGGTTACTAGACTTATCAGGGTGATAATTTCATAATGTATGCAAATGTCAGATCACCATGTAGTACACTTGAAGCTAACATAATGTACATCAAGTATATTTCAATTAAAATAAATTAAAATTGATTGTGAATAGTCTATGAAATTAGTGCCAAAAGTCTTTGTTAAAATATAGTCATTCACATTTGAAAATTGGTAGTATGGCAGTGGAGTTATTTTTAAAACACAGATATCCATGGGACTTCCCTGGTGGTGCAATGGTTAAGAATCTGCCTGTCAATGCAGGGGACATGGGTTTGAGCCCTGGTCCAGGAAGATCCCACATGCCGTGGAGCAACAAAGCCCTTGCACCACAACTACTGAGCCTGTGCTCTAGAGCCTGCGAGCCACAACTACTGAAAGCCCGCACACCTGTGCGCCACAACCACTGAAGTTCGTACATCATAACTACTGAAGCCCACGTGCCTAGAGCCTGTGCTCCACAACAAGAGAAGCCACCGCAATGAGAAGGCTGTGCACCGCAACGAAGAGTAACTCCTGCTCGCTGCAACTAGAGAAAGCCCACACACAGCAACGAACACCCAATGCAGCCAAAAAATAAATTTTTTTAAAACAAAAAAAACTTTAATAAATAAATAAAATATAGATATCCATTGAGGAGGCGGGGGGAAGGAAAGCTGCTCAATATCACTAGCCATTAGGAAAATGCAAATTAAAACACAAGGAGATTCCTTTATACCCATACTGGAATGGGTAATTTTGTTTTTACATAGGGATAATTCCAAGTGCTGATAAGGATGCAGAACAATTGGAATTCTCATACATTTCTTGTGGGGTTGCAAAATAGCTCAGGTACTCTGAAAAACAGTTTGACAGTTCCTTATAAAGTTTCTTACAACGTTAAACATACACTTACCATATATGACCCAGTAATCCTACTCCTGCATATTTCCCCTAGAAAATGAAAACTTGTGTTCACACAAAAATCTGTATATGAATGGTTATAGCAGCTTTATTTATACTAGCCCAAACCTGGAAAACAAAAGAAATGTCCTTCAATGGGTAAAGAGTAAACTACCAAACGTAAAATAGATAGCTAGTGGGAAGCAGCCACATAGCACAGGGAGATCAGCTCGGTGCTTTGTGACCACCTAGAGGGGTGGCATAAGGAGGGTGGGAGGGAGGGAGACGCAAGAGGGAAGAGATATGGGAACATATGTATATGTATAACTGATTCACTTTGTTATAAAGCAGAAACTAACACACCATTGTAAAGCAATTATACTCCAATAAAGATGTAAAAAAAAAGAGTAAACAAAGTATACTACTCAGCAATCTTTTGATTTGATGAACAATTGATACTTATAGCAACATAGATGAACCTAAAATGCATTATTGTAAGTGAAAAAATCCCAGTTCATAGCACAGGGAATGTCATCAATAATATTGTAATAACCTTTGTATGGTGCATAATCTATAAAAATATCAAATCACTATGTTGTATACCTGAAACTAATATAATATTGTAAGTCAACTATACTTCAATTTAAAAAAACAAAAATATTTTTTAAAGGCTATGTGCTATATGATTCCATTTGTATGAAATTTTGGAAAAGGCAAAAATACATAGAGAGAAAACAGATTGGTGGTTGCCTGGCTTAGGGGGCTGAGGAAGTTCTACATTGTATCTGAGATGGTGGTTACAAGATTCCACCCATGTGTAAAAGCTCGCAGAACTGTAAACCAAACAGAAGTTAATTTTAATACATTTAAATTATAAATTAAAAAATCCTTCTCTCATGCTTCTCTGGAACTTCCTACACCCTTCTTCCCCCCACCCCTACCATCAGACATCTCCTTCTTAAGACAGTGTCTTCCCAAACTTTGCTAGGTTTTCTCCTGACCATCACATAAATCTACTCATTCCTTAGGGAATCTACCCATTTCTTGGCTAAAGGGCATATGTATGCTGATAACTGCTGGATATGTATCTCCAGCCCAGAACTCTTTACTGAGTTCCAGACCTGAATAACCAAGTGCCTTTCAATTTCACCCACCCCAAAATCCATTTCCTGTTTTGTTCCTTCTCCTTCATCTCCCACTCACATCTAATTTTTCACTGAGGTGTGTTGATTGTACTTCCTAAATATCTCTGGAAGCTGTGTACTTTTTCTAGCCTGATTACCATGACCCCAAACCATGTGTCTGTCATCTGTGTTACTGCAATAGCTTTTTAACTGATTTTCCTGATTCCCGTCTTGCCCCTCTTCCAGTCCATTCTCCATATTGCAGCTAGAATGATGAAAAACTTAAATCTGTGTAGTGGCTCTTTTGTTGGCTTCAGCATAGTCTGAACTCCTTAACATGGCTTACAAGACCTTTTATGATCCAGCCCCTGCTCACCTCTCCAGATTCTTAACTCTGAAGCTTCTTCTCCACCAGTTCTATCCCCACATTCTATACTTGAGCCACACCTCAACTTCTTTCAGCCCCTCAAACATGCCACTGATGCTTCCCATGATTGGGATGCTTCCTCAGCAACCTCCCACCTCCTCCATTCCAGTCTCCTTCAGCTGGCTATATAGTATTTATTCTCTAGGTTTCAGCCTCCACATCATTTACTCGGGTATATCACTGACTGATGTCTTTTGGGTGCCACCATAACATTATGAGAGCCCTTTTATTCTGTGTTGTAATAGCCTACTTACTTTTCTGTTGCCCAAACTAGATTGTAAGCTCCTTGAGAGCAGTCACTATGTCTTGTTCACATTTTAGTGCCAGCTTCTAGCACAATGCCTGGCACATGGTAAGTATTCAATAAATATTTGTCAAATGAATGAATGAGAAGAAGGGCGTGGGAAACAGTCTCTGAGATGATAGGTCATTTTTTTCTTTATCCCTTTCTATAGTTTCCAATTATTCTATGATGAACATGAATTGCTTTTATAATAAAAGAATACTTTAAGAAATTCCCTGGAGGTCCAGTGGTTAGGAGTCAACACTTTCACTGCCGTGAGCCCATTTTCAATCCCTGGTCAGGGAACTAAGATCCCGCAAGCCACATGGCATGGCCAAAAGGAAAAGTTAGAAATAATTTTAAAAGTATATTAAACATAAAAGAAAAGAGAAAAACTATGAAGAAAATTTAAATCACCTATAATCCCACCACCTGAAGATAACTCATGTTAACATTTTGTTATATTCCATCGATATTTTATATGAATATATTTGTTAAACATTGAGACCATATTGTGTTCAGTTTCGAATTCTGCTTTTTTCACTAATGCTGAAAGTAATTTCCCATTACATCAAAGTGCTATTGTTTATTTAACCAATTCTCTGCTGTCCAACATTAAGATTTTATTCAGTTTTTCACTATTATGAGTAAGGTTGCCAATAATATCATTGAACTTAAACATTTTTCCTCATTTATAATCATTTTCCTATGATAGGCTCCTAGAAGCAAAACTACTGGTATGAACTTTTTAAAAGACCATTAATATATATGGCCAAATTGTTTTCCAGAAAGCTTATACTAATAATAGCTGCTTGAGTACCTACTATATCGTTTTAGTTAGATTTTGTTATGCCTGTTTTACAGATGAAGAAACTAATTTGTCCAGAATCACAGAGATAGCAAATAGCAAAGTTAGAATTCAAATTCAGAATTGCCCAATTTCAAAGCTTATGTTATTTCTTGTGAATTTCAGAAATAAATATTTTTGCATTATCAAATTATTATGTATATGTACTAGAGGAAATGTGGAAAATAGAAAGTAGAGAAAATGAAAATAAATTACCCATGAATCCACCACTTCCAACAACTTAGTGTATTTCATTGGTCTTTGTTCCAGATAATGATTCTGGGTTAAAAATAAGTATAACATTGTATATATAATTTTGCATCCTGCTTTTTTCACTTAATATTTTTCAATGCTGATGCATACTCTTCAAAAATATATAACAGTTGCATATTATTGTCAATGGACGTTACCATGTGGATATTTACAGTAGCTTAGCTCACTTGTGAATTTCTTTTTTTCATTCCCAGGACCCTCTATCTCCAATGAAGCTTACAGAGTTCAGTGTTGGGAACCATTCTAATCTTCAAAATAAGTCACCATGGCAGATTGGAAGCTTCACAATTTGAAAGCATCCCATCAAATTCTTGCTGTGCAGATAGATGTTTCAGGACTTTACAGGTTATTTAATTTACTAGCTGAACTCATCAATCTGGTAGCAATTAATTCAAGCCAGTCTTCCTCTGCTTCTTTCTTCATTTCCCCTCTCCCCATCTGTGAAAGCCTAAATGTAACATATTTATCTTTCCAGAGGCTCTTTTCATTACTCTTGTCAGGTAAAGGGGAACTCAAAAGACTTCCTTGGAGTCTTTAACTTCCCTAGAAAGACTGTTAATCATATCTATAGAGTCTTTGTTTTATTGAGGGGAATCAGACTAGCTTGCTGCTTGTACACATGTGCATTTATAAGCATGCATATGTGCAGCATATTTACACAAAATTCTTCTGTGGTGTTGTGAAAAATTAGGCTTAAAAAATCTGAAGTTTTTATTCAATCATATTTTTTTAAATAGCAATTTAAATATTTGCTGAGCTGTGAACACCTTCCCTATATCAGGTACCTAAAATTCAAGAGGGAGATTCAACACTGTGATCAAGGTCCTCAAATTGGGAATTGAACAACTATGTAAAACCTGTTCTCTGTCATAGATGTGTGATATTCCTGAAAACACCACAGCTAAGAGAGAAGATCAGATCAGATTTCCATTTTATTTAACATAATGATCGGTGTTTTAAAGACTTTTAATGCCACACTGTGGTAAAATTCTCCAATAACGTTTATTCTTTTCTCTGCTACCTAGCTTTATTTTAGCCTTTATGAATTACTCTTATGATGAAAGAAAAACTATAAGCCTAAGTTATTGACCATTGGCTTTGTTAAGGGGTTTAAGGATGATGTTCAGGTTTAATTACAATACTGTTAATAAGGGTGAAGTTTCACAGTTGAAATTAGCCTAAGGATTAGCACTAAAGGTATTTTTTTTCACAACAGGGATTAATGTACAGATAGTGAAAAACCTAACAGTAATATGCCAACTCTTTCTCTTTTTTCTTTTCTTTGCTTTTTTTTTAGTTCCAGTAGTAGTGCAGCCATTAAGGCAGTTTACATCCATTTCCCAATTTATTTATAATAAGCCTTTATTTTAGTCCTAGTGCCTGAATCAATGAGTATGGACATTAATGCTGCTTCTCTATAATAATAATACCTAAGAGTATTGATGGTTTTCATTTCTCAGTCAGTGTCATAGTGCCCAGCTGCTAACAATAGAAGTCCCAACTCTTACAGAGATCAGTGAGTTAGAGGCATCGTACTGATGTCAAGTTATTGAGCTCCTAGAGGGATGTTAGTTTTGCTAAATTATTCCCCCTAAAACCTTTTTGAGTAAAAAAGAATTGCCTGCCACAAACAATTCAGTGTTCAGATTTCAGTAGAGCTGTGAATGTGAGCAATTCAGCTACTTAAAGCAACAAAAGACATGTTCATTTGAATCCTCTAGGTAATTTTGGTCACGGTAAGACTTTCAGCATAAATTAAATGGATTGTGATTGTGGCCAGCATTTCATTTGAGAGGATACTAGACACGACTAAATCTATTAGGGCCAGGGACTGTTTCTCAAACTCAGATGCCAAGAACCAGCCTAGAGGATTATGCACACTGGGTTTCATGAAGAAATCGTGTATGTTCAGATGGGAAGATTTTTTTTCCCCTTCCTCTTTCCCTTTAAAACACTCTCTTGTTTGGGTTTATCTTGAAAGCTTATTTGATCATCCACATGGTCTTATGTTTGACAAGCCTTGCCTTATATTCATATAGAAATGCACCTTTCCTAAAGGTAGGGCTGTTGCTTACTCCACAGCCAGTAGGCCTCAAAGCAATCTTTCCCATCCATCATCTTCTGCCAAGAGTTTAGGCAGAATAGCCGCTAACTATGATTCAAAGTCATGAAGGAATCAAGAACTTATTTAATGAATAGAGTGTACCAGCACTCAGCACTCATAGAAATCAGGTCATAAAAGACAGTGTCAGGGAACCACATAAAAGCACTGGAAGGGTAAAGCTCAGGAAAGCTATAATGCAAAGTTGATTGTTTAATGTCTTACAGACTTACACTGTCTTCAAAAGGCCAAATAAATCAGGGTTTTACCTGGGGGCTTAGGGAAATAAAGAAACCCTATTCCTATCTCTGAACCTTTATTCCAATAGCTTATAGATTCTGATATTATCCCCGTTATAGGTCATTGAGTATTGACTTCTGTACCTAGACACCACCACCACCCCAATTGGTTTACTATTAGGAAGACAGACAGGTTTGTTTGATAATTAGCATACCCTGATCTGGCTCCTTTGCTTGCTTTTCCTTGGGGCCATGTCCAATAACCTCCGTGGGATCTCATTCCCCAATCTTTGGTACCCATCTTCCCCATCTGCAAAACAAAGACACTCATTGTTGGGATCATACAGGTGAAAGGTGCTATGTAACTCCCCAGTGCTCTTATATATCCTTCATTGCAGGAATGGAATGCAAAGTTTAACCAGAACAGTATTTCTAAACAAATCAGTGTGCTCCATTCTTTCTTCCACGCTCTCATTGATGATTTGTTCTTGCAGAACTTAGAGTACCTTATTAATGATATTCCATTCATTCCAACAATGTCCTTGGAAAGAGGCGGAATAGAAGTGATTTTCCCCATGGTACAACCTTAAAAATTAAGGACAAAAGAAATGAAGCACCCTCCAAAAGCACATAGCTCTCTGGGACAGAACTCACAGTTGCCATGTCCAGTGCACCGTTAGAGTGACTTGGCTTCCCAGTACTGGGATAACCATGGAGCAGCTTAGAACACTGAGAGCAATTGGGGCAGGACCACATTTCAGAAGAGTCTCACTTTGTCCAAAATCTGAAAGTATGCAATTTATACAATTCTTATTTTCTATGTGATAGAAATGTAATATGTGCCTCTTTCCCCTTCTGGCCCCATGTGACACATATATTTCACACTGTGTGGCATCAGCCAGTGCCATTATGTCCTCTGGCACCCATAGAGCCCACTCTCAGGATTGTCTTTGCCAGAGAAAAGAATGTGCTTCCTCATGTTTATGCCAAGTTGCACAAAGTGTAGACATTGAGATTAATGAATATTTAAGCACAATCCTAGCAGTATAAGAATATTGAATATACATTATTGTAATGTGCATCTGAAATTTAATGTGGCCCAAATTCATAGGAATGTAACAGTCATGCAAAGCCTATCCCTTTCACCTATCATCACACATATATATCTATACATGTGTGCACACACACAGTGCCCCCAAAGCAGGCTGCCTGGTCATCAGGAGCAAATAGTTTAAAGGAATGAGTCTCTGTCCTCTTAGAAAAAAGTCCAACAGTCACTGCAAGTGAATATTCCATTCATACATTCTAAAACTTCTGCTCCTAGAGTAGCTAAGGTACTCAGTTGGTGCCAAAGACATGTTCTGTGCCTCTATCAGAGTCACAGAAGGCATGTGACAAGATTGTTAGACCTTTCCACAAGTCTCATGTTCTTTGAAAATTCATGAGTTGCATCCAATCAGTAGTAAATAGTTTATGAGGTATGGTACATCTGCATTTCTTTAACCAGAGCTATAATGTACCATATTAAATAGTAGTCTTTTGCATGCAGGTATTATGTAATGTAATAATGAATGGATGGCACCTAATAGCATGCAACCCATGACCGTTTACTTCCCCAAAAGGGCTAGGGCTGTGTCCCACACAGTGTTCAAAACTATTAAATGTATTCTTTGTAGCAGCCTCGTATATGGCCATCAGCAGATTGAGTTAGACATGAATGTAATATATCAGGAAGTAGATTCTTAGTAGGGAATGGTGTTAAAGGGGAAAAAAAACAGTAAGATAAGATGCATTTAAGGAATAATGGCTGTCATCCTGCTGGCTAAATCAGCAAAGGGATGCAGCAGGAAAGCTTGTACTGGGTCGTGGTAATATATGAAATGCATTGGAGAGCCAGAAAAAGAAAAGCACTGGAGACCTCAGCAGTTAAGCTCAAGTTGCCAATTTGCTACAAATCCTTTTTTCCACCAATCTGCTCAAAGTAATTGTATATAATATTCTTAAAACCATGTGTCTTGCTACAAAAATACCCACAAATACTGACCAGCTTTATCTTCCTAAGTTCTTTATTAAAAGCATATGCATAAAATTGTCATTTCTTTTCTATATTATGGAGTTGTTAAACAATGTTGGCAAAGGCTAAAATTTCAGACCACCTTGATGGAAGTTTCTATACTTCTCATTTCATGGGTATAATAGTGGAGTTTATTCACTCCCAGGTTGATTTGTATGTGGTATGTAGACTCTTCTGTAACATCTCATCTTCCAAACACCCCCTATTCCTGTGCTCAGTGTTTCTTATGTTCCTACATGGATATTAGTTGGGAAATTAGCAGCAATGGCTTTCTGGTAGAATGCTGACTAGTTTAATGTCACTTAAGTTCAGTCTGCTCAGCCTCACACATCTTTTGCCTTTCCCTCTGTTATTGTGATAAGTAAAAAGAAAGAGAAAACGTATATGTCTAAGGGTGATATGAACTCTGGTTTCCTTTTTCTTACAGTGAAGACTATGTTTATTATTCTCCAGATGCATGTTACCTGAAAAAAAATACAATGATGCTGAGAAAAGATTACAGTGGTCCACTTGCTCCTAAGTTATATCTTACCCTCAGGGAAACATTTGGAGACACCCTTATTCAGTAAGCCTCAGATAAGCTTCCCCTCAATAGATGCTTCATTTGCACAAAAAAAAATCATTTTAAGACAGAATTAGCCAACAAGAAGGCAGAAGTCATTGAAAATGCAGAGCACTGAAAGCTGAAGTTTGAAACAAAATTGCTGACCATGACTAAATAATAATGGAGAATCACTTTGGAAAGGCCCAACCTGTAGAGGTCACACTTAACACAAACCAGAAAGAAGTCTTTTATTCCAGTTAAGCTTATTTTAAAAGTACTTACTTAGACTAGGTAGACCTCAGAACATCTCAGTTGAAAAATCCCATTTCATTTATTCCAATGCATCAGCTACAAACAGCTTTAATTTGCATAACAAACACAATGTAAAAAATTCAAATACCAGAAACAAAGGTAGCTGATGATTCTAGATTTTAAAAATGCATAAAAGAGGAGACCTTTATACAGGAATCTTATTTGAGTAGAGGTTACTAAGGAAATTCAAGACATAGATGTTTAAAAGGAAGCTTTAATTTATAGATATACGTAAAATGGTTCATACAGGAATGTGTAAAGGTATAGACATGTATTTTCTTGATGTTATAAACAACAAAATTTACAAATTAATTTTCTCACCAAATGTAGGGACATTGAAAAATTAGTTTCTTTTTGAATGTTAAAATACTCATTCTCACACAGTAGCATGTTTCATTGTTTAGACTTTCACGGGGTGGAAAATTTATGATAGTAAAAAGTACATTTTAAGCAAACTTTTATTAAAAGTATTTGAATATGTTTATGGTTTTAAAAGAAATTTTCCTCATAAACCTTAACTGAAGTATTTATATCAACTTTGCAAATTAGCACAATATTAGACCCAGATCCTGACAATGTTGGTGTTGACAAAAAGAAAAAGAAAAAACCCACAATGTGAGAGCTGTGAGCTCAGTTTTATTTGGGGCTAAGGACTATAGCCCATGAGACAGCCTCTCAGATAGCTCTGAGGAACTACTCTGAAGAGGTTGGGGTTTGGGGGAGGTCAGTATATGTGTGATTTTGGTGAAGGGGGTATATGCAATTAAGCACACATCTCAGTAGAAGGTTGCTGCTAGTCACGGGAAGCAGTTGTCTCCATTAATGATTTTAGTGCTTTTCTAGGTATGAGAAGATGCAAGAATTTGGGTTTATAAAACTTCCTACTGAAAATATCTATCTGAAGGCCTGTTCTGCCAGCTTTTCCCAGAGTGCCTCATTCCTGATCTCCACCCTGAACTCATTTCAGGGTGTGTTAAAGGTCAGTGACTACAGTGTCCAGTGACTAGAGCCAGATGGCAAGCAACATTCTTTAGTTGGCATTGGCAAACTCTAAAATAAATATGGCAGTAGTATATAAGAATTTCAAGACAAATAAAATGCAATTCATTGTACAAGGAAAGCAAAAGTTTTGCTATTGGAACATTAAAGATTGTGGGATACCAATTAGTCAGAAATTGTTATTAAGTTATATTTACCAATCCACTGTCATACCAAACATAAATTACCCTGGACAATTAGAAGGCACTTATTAGAGTAATGTAGTTCAGAGGGAACGAGTACAGATGCAAATCTGAAGTGGCTTCTGAATCATAAGTGTGTGTGTGGCAGGGCTACTGGGTACTGAGGGTTGAGGTTTCTGTGAGTTGTAAAAAATTAAGGGGGAATACTGGGGGAAACAAGCCAAGATGGGAAACATTAACATTTTAACCTATTTTCCACTTGATTATGATTTCCCCTAAACTTTGAAGCCTTCTATTTTCTACCTACATATTATCAATCTATTAAAACTGTAATTTTGTTGTGGGTAAAATTAACTTACCTCTTCTATGCCTAATACTGATCCAGAGAACTTCAGATTTGCATTTCCATCACTGCCTCTGTCTGATTATTGTAACAAAACTACCTGGAGCTCTATATATAAACATTACTTTTAAATACTTTCACTTATCATGAACTTGGGAAGTTTTCTACTTTTTACTCACAGGTAGTTTTAGACAAGTTCAGTTCAACCAAAGTCATCAGAAACAACTTTGCCCTTATATGACTGTTTTCATAGGGTGTAGACACTACAATCCTAGTTGATAACTAAAACAATGCATTTTTTATGGAGTTTTTCTAGTGCTACCCAATCCAGCTTTAAATCTACTTCTTTATAATAATTCTCACTGCTATGAGCTATTACCTTTGTGAATCCTATTGTCAAGAAAGAAAAGAAGGCTAGTAGGAAGAGAGGGAGAGAGGGAAATTGAATTCATTTGAGGTTGCCTTAAACTAGGGACCCTAAATCTTATTTTGGTCATGCACTCCTTTGAGAATCTAAAGAAAGCCATGGACACTCTCCATAGAAAAGTACACACACACACGAACACACAGAGAATTTTATAATTTCAGAGGGTTTCCAGATACTCTGAAATATGTTCATATATCCTATTTAAGAATTCCTACTTTAAATTGTGTCCCATATTTATAGAATCATCAAATCAAATAAGTGAACCTGTATGTGATACTGTGTTGCATTATCAAACTGGGCTACAGGCTACCAATTAATGCAAAGTCTATGGCTGAGTTTATTATATTTTCAGAATTTGCGATTTCCATAATCCTCCCTATTACTCAAGGCTTTGGAGCAGTTGGATGAGCAGCAGAATGGCTGTTGCTAAGGATATCAGAGAGATCGGCTATGTACACAGCAGGTACTATATAAAGTCTTCTCTTCAGACAACAGGGGACCAAATGTTTCTCATCAAATTCAAGGAGTTTTAAGATGACAGCTGTTGGAATATTTAGTTCATGTCAGTGTTATTTTTAGTGACACTGACACTGGTTTTTAAATGTCAGAAATGGGCTTTTAAGGAGAATTTTCTATTATAAGCATTATGCCTTTTTTTTTTACTTTCAACCCTCCTGTCATTTATTAGATCTTGCAAATTGCATGCCTAAAGTTTAAATATCTCTTTTAATGTTGTGTGAATTTATGCTACCTGGCAGTGGTTCTCAAAGTGGAGACCCTCAAGAACTATCCAAAAGGAACACAGGAAACAATCTCTGAATCTCTGGGCCAGAAACAGTTCATTTTGCCTCCAGCCAGAGTGGAAAAAACTGGTAACTCATGGACCAAGAGCTATAAGTGTTCACAAGGGTATTATGTAGTGAGTAATGGGGAAAATTTTGCCTTGACTAAAGGGTGCTCTGGACCTACTGAACAAAGCTTAAGAACAAGCCTTATGAAAATCAAATTGTTCATAAGTAACTTCACTGTGTCTCAGAACAAAACTCAAGAATTACAGGACTTCCCTAGTGGTGCAGTGGTTAAGATTCTGGGCCCGGGTTCAATCACTGGTCTGGGAACTAGATTCCACATGCATGTCACAACTAAGGAGATGGTGAGCCAAAACTAAGGAGCCCATGAGCCGCAACTAAGGAGCCCGCCTGCTGTAACTAAGGAGCCCACATGCTGCAACTAAGGAGCTGGTGAGCCACAACTAGGGAGACCTTGAGCTGCAACTAAGGAGCCTGCCTGCCGTAACTAAGAAGCTGGCTAGCTACAACTAAGGAGCCCATGAGCCGCAACTAAGGAGCCTGCCTGCCACAACTAAGACCTGATGCAACCAAATAAATTAATTAATAAATTTTAAAAAAAGAATTAACAGTAATGAAAATATCTAATGAACTTCCCTGGTGGTCCAGTGGTTAAGACTCCACACTTCCAATGCAGGGGACACAGGTTCGGTCCCTGGTCAGGAAACTAAGATCCCACATGCTGCATGGCCAAAAGATTAGAAAAAGAAACAGAAAAGAACATATCTAGCACCCAACATGAAAAAATTCACAGTATCTGGCACTCAATACATAATTACCAGCCATTCAAATGAGCAGTAAAATAAAACCAATAAAGGAAAGAAAAATTAATGGTAAAAATGTTCATTGCAGCTCTATTTACAATAGCCCAGAGATGGAAACAACCTAAGTGTCCATCATCGGATGAATGGATAAAGAAGATGTGGCACATATATACAATGGAATATTACTCAGCCATAAAAAGAGACGAAATTGAGCTATTTGTAATGAGGTGGATAGACCTAGAATCTGTCATACAGAGTGAAGTAAGTCAGAAAGAGAGAGACAAATACCATATGCTAACACATATATATGGAATTTAAAAAAAAAATGTCATGAAAAACCTAGGGGTAAAACAGGAATAAAGACACAGACTTACTAGAGAATGGACTTGAGGCTATGGGGAGGGGGAAGTGTAAACGGTGACAAAGCGATAAAGAGGCATGGACATATATACACTACCAAACGTAAGGTAGATAGCTAGTGGGAAGCAGCCGCATAGCACAGGGAGATCAGCTCGGTGCTTTGTGACCGCCTGGAGGGGTGGGATGGGGAGGGTGGGAGGGAGGGAGATGCAAGCGGGAGGAGATATGGGAACATATGTATATATATGGCTGATTCATTTTGTTGTGAAGCTGAAACTAACATACCATTGTAAAGCAATTATACTCCAATAAAGATGTTAAAAAAAAAAAAATAGACCCAGAAGTGAGATAATAGAAATTGTAAAAAACAAATGTTAAAACAGTTATTATAATTATATTCCATATGTTCAAAAAGGTAGAAGAAAACATAAGCATGTTAAGAAGAAACATGAAAAATATAAAAATTGAACTTCTATAGTTAAAAAAATGACAAAGATGAAAAATGTGCTGTATGCTATTAACAGATCATTAGAAACAGAAGAAAAATGATTCGTGAACTTGATTGCATAGCAAGTTGTTTAGAAATTATCTAAAATTAAACAGAAGAAAAAAGACTGAAATAAAAAGAACATACAATCGTTGAGCTGTGGGACAACTCCAAGCTGCTTAATATAAAAGTAATTGTTTGTTCTAAGGGGAGGATGCTGAGAAACACTTTGAAGAAATAATGGCCAAAGGAGATAAATTCCAGAATAGTGGTGTGAAAACCTCCACAGACACTTTCCCCATCAAAAATTACTTTTAAAACAGGCATTTTAAGGGCTTCCCTGGTGGCGCAGTGGTTGAGAGTCCGCCTGCCGATGCAGGGGACATGGGTTCGTGCCCCGGTCCAGGAAGATCCCACATGCTGCGGAGCAGCTGGGCCCGTGAGCCATGGCCACTGGGCCTGCGCGTCTGGAGCCTGTGCTCCGCAATGGTGAGAGGCCTGCGAACCACAAAAAAAAAAAAAAAAAGAAACAGGCATTTTAAGTCTCTGGGAATTCTCCTAAGAGCATATAGCAAATGAAGAAACAGTGATGTAAGAAAATCTACTACATTTCACTACTAACAGCAACTTTATGGCATTTGAAATACAACCTGCTCCCTGCATTTGCTCCCCTCACTGGCTCAGCATGTTGCAAGCTCTACCCCAAGAAGGTGCAGCCTACCTCTCCCTGCAAGTTACCAGTGAAGGCTACAGAATTTGCCCTGGAGTGGCAGACCACCCTCATCCCACCCTCCAGTTCCATGTGGCAGAAGCTCTATCCTAGGCAAGAGTGGTTGATAACTTTGGGACTCTTCATCCACCATCCCACAAATGTGGGACAGAAGTTCCACCCCAGGCAAGGCAGACTGAGAATACCAGTGTCTGATCATCCTCACACAAGCTTGCTCATGCAGCAAGGAGAGGCAGCCAAGGAGAGAGCGCCAGGAAAGGTAAGCCAAGAAGGCCAGAGGTTACTACCCCCAACCAGTGTCCTGCTCATAAATCAGAAGTTTCACTCTGAGAGAAGTGGGCCACTTTTCCTGCCAGCTGTTCTGGGGCAGTGGTGTAGAGATTTTGCCCAAGGATGAGAGGCAGGAAATAAGAACAGATAGCTCAATGCTCTCCCCAAGAGAATAGAATTTATTTGGAATACAATGTAGGGTAATTCAAGCTTAATTGTGCTCTTAAAAGCAATGGAGATTTTAGTAGTAAGCAATGAAGAGGATGCAATAGCTCCATTAGAGAAACAAGATAAGCCATAGACCAGCTAGACGTTTAACAGGGAGAATCATGGAAAGAGACAACTGAAGGGGAGCAGATTTTGCCACTCCAAAATATGACTCTTTGGCATATTGACTATCTTAAGCTGGTTATTAAAAAAGAAAAACAGACATAAGAGAAGCTCTGAAAACTGAGTAGAATGTATCCTTTTGTAAGAAACATTTACATTTATAAGGGAAATCTATTTGTAAGCATGTCTCCCTTTCTGTACCAGGAAGAGAAAGAGGACTCTAAATCTCTAAAAACTCTTATCAGTGGAGAGGCAATGACTTCAATCTGTATAACTACTATGCTTTTCCTGTTAACTTCCCATAAGTGATTCCCCACCCCCAAGATCTTTTGTCTTTAGCTGAAGATAGTACTTAAGGTGACAACTTAACCTATTTCAGAGAGTTACTCAGTTTTCCTGGGTATCTCTCATTTATGCAGGAAGTATACATGTTATTAAACTTTTGTTGTTTTTCTCATTAATCTGTTATATCAATTTAATTATTAGACCAGCCAAATAACCTAGAAGGGGGAAAGGAAAAATTTTCCACCCCTACACAGCAAACAAGAGCCCTCCTGTAGTAGGAACAAACTTCAAAAACTGGTTTCAAAGACTACTGCTGCAAAAATGCCCAAAGTCAATTGGATCAGACTGTACAGCAATTTATGACCCAGGTCACTGTTTTAATAAATAGAGCAATCACCCAGCAGTTAGTAGATGCAAATGGCTGGATATTATACTAACAGAGGCAGACAGCTTAAAATATATAAGGGAAAGACACAGTAATAAAGAGGCCTGCTAAAATTATGTCATCCCATGGGGACTGTATGCATGTCCAAGGCTGCATGCTCTGAAGAGTGACATCAGATACTTCACATTGCAGCAGAGATAGACCTCATTTAAATAGTACAGCTAAGTCTCTAAACCAGAAAACAAGCCAAAAAAAGCCCCAAAGGCAGAGTGATCAGTACCCCTGAGTTACTACAATGTGTTATCAGAAATGTCCAATTTCCAATAACAAATTATGGAACATGCATAGAAAAATGAAAGTATGATCAATACATGGGGAAAAAATCAGGTAACACAAACTGCCTTTGAGAGAGACCACATGTTGGACTTAGGCAAAGACTTCAAAGCAGCTATAATAAATATGCTCAAAGAACTAAAGGAAACCATGATCAAAGCAATAAAAGTACAATGACACTTTTTTTTCAAATAGAATCAATAGACAAAAATTTACCAAAAAAAAAAAAAAACCCAACAATAGGAAATTCTGGAGTTCAAAACTAAAATAATTTAAATGAAAAATTTACTGAGGTGCTCAACAGTAGATTTAAGCTGGAAGATGAAAGAATCAGCAAACTTAAAGACACATGATGGAAATTATGTAATCCAAAGAATAGAGAGGGAAAAGGATGAAAAAAAGTTAGTAGAGTCAAATAAATGTAGGGCATCTTTTAATAAACCAACATATATGTAATGGAAGTACCACAAGGAGAAAAGAGAGGGAAAGGAGCACAAAAAGTATCCAAAGAAATAATGGCTGAAAATTTCCCAAATTTAATGCCAAACATTTAGCTATATATCCAAGAGCTCAACGAACTCAAATAGGATCAATTTAAAGAGAGCCACACCCAGACAGTTTAAAGTAAAAAAATGTTGAAACCCAACAACAAATAGAAAATCTAGAAAACAGCAAGAGAAAAATGACTCATCATGTACAAGACAGTCTCAATAAGAGTAACAGTTTATTTCTCACTAGAAACCATGTAGGCCAGAAGATATAAAAGTGGTATATGGGACTTCCCTGGTGGCACAGAGGTTGGGAGTCCACCTGCCGATGCAGGGGACACGGGTTCGTGTCCCGGTCTGGGAGGATCCCACATGCTGCAGAGTGGCTGGGCCCGTGAGCCATGGCTGCTGAGCCTGTGCATCTGGAGCCTGTGCTCCACAACGGGAGAGGCTGCAACAGTGAGAGGCCCATATACCACCACCAAAAAAAAAGTGATATATGCAAAAGGCTGAAAGAAAAGAAAACTATCAATGAAGAATTTTACAACCAGCAAAACTATCTTTCACAATTAAAAGAGTTGCATCAACAAAATGGCTGACCAGGCAACTCTAAGTTCCTGTCCTCTCACAGAAATATTTTCTTTTCTTGGCCACACTGCATGGCATGTGGAATCCTAGTTCCCTGACCAGGGATTGAACCTGCACCCCCTGCAGTGGAAGCATGGAGTCTTAACCACTGGACCTCCGGGAAGTCCCTCACAGAAATATTAAAAAATAAAAAATAGCATAAACAACCAACTTTGTCAGAAATCTGGAAAACAGTCAACTATTTACAGCAACCAAGTGAACACTGAATCAGGAAAAAGAAAATTTGAAAATGATAAGAAAACTTTCTGGCATTTTTACCTGCCCTTGCCATACCCACTCCTTGATGCAGTGGCAGTCTTGAAGTGGTGGCAGACCATGTTCCCCCCGGTGAGACTTTGCTCTCTAGTTCCAGTTGGAGCAGAGCAGAACTTACTCTGATGGGGCCTGTGTATGTCTGTTCTAGCCTGTCTGGGAGCAACTTGAAGGACCGATGCAAGACACCAATCTTTAGTTTCCAAACTTGGAACTCAGGATGGAATAGTTGTGGGCATTGCTGGAAAATACTGCAAGGAGCAGTAAAACCCTACAGATGCCTGGGGAAAAAGATATGGCTAAGACAATACACTACTTAAAGTTTGAGAGGAAAAGCTGAGGGAGATTGTTTGGAAAATTAGGAAGCACCCTAAAGCACCCATGGATGCAGGTGAATTTAGATACCCACGTCCATGTCCAGGGCAAGAGAGAAGTTCTCAGCTTTCACCTTGGGCTTATCCTTAGGTTCAGTGCAAGCCTGTTAAAGGAGTGCCCCAGCACAGAGCCGATCTGCAAAAACTGGAAAAGGTGTTTTGTTGGAGAGGTTGATTTTATTTCTCTTTTATGTTTCTTTTGTTATCCCTTGTTTTGTCTTTATCTCCTGGCATTCAAGAAAATCTCTGTCAAAACATAAGCTGAACATGAGCAAAAGGAACAGAGACTTCAGTGACTACAACCAAAAGGAACATGGTGTACACAAAATAATTTGTAAAATTCACTAAACATATAGTTAAAGTAATTTAAAATTAAAATATTACAGTGCAAAATATCTACTTAAAAATAATCAGGGGGGACGAGGGGAAGATGGCGGAAGAGTAAGACGCAGAGATCACCTTCCTCCCCACAGATACACCAGAAATACATCTACACATGGAACAACTCCTACAGAACACCTACTGAATGCTGGCAGAAGACCTCAGACCTCCCAAAAGGCAAGAAATTCCTCACGTACCAGGGTAGGACAAAAGAAAAAAGAATAAACAGAGACAAAAGGATAGGGATGGGACCTGCACCAGTGGGAGAGAGCTGTGAAGGAGGAAAGGTTTCCACACACTAGGAAGCCCCTTCGCAGGCAGAGACTGCAGGTGGCGGAGGGGGAAAGCATCGGGGCCGTGGAGGAGAGCACAGCAACAGGGGTGTGGAGGGCAAAGTAGACAGATTCCCACACAGAGGATCAGTGCTGACCAGCACTCACCAGCCCGAGAGGCTTGTGTGCTCACATGCTGGGGTGGGGTGGGTGGCTGGGAGATGAGGCTTGGGCTTTGGTCAGAGCGCAGGGAGAGGACTGGGGTTGGTGGCATGAACACAGCCTGCAGGGGGTTAGTGCACCAGGGCTAGCTGGGAGGGAGTCCGGAGAAAAGTCTGGACTGCTGAAGAGGCAAGAGACTTTCTCTTCCCTCTTTGTTTCCTGGTGCACGAGGAGAGGGGTTTAAGAGTGCTGCTTAAAGGAGCTCCAGAGACGGCTATGAGCCACGGCTAAAAGCGTGGACCCCACAGACGGGCATGAGACGCTAAGTTTGCTGCTGCCGCCACCAAGAAGTCTGTGTGCGAGCACAGGTCACTATCCACACCCCGCTTCCGGGGAGCCTGTGCAGCCCGCCACTGCCAGGGTCTCAGGGGCCAGGGACAACTTACCTGGGAGAACGCACTGCACACCTCAGGCTGGTACAAGATCACATTGGCCTCTGCCGCCACACGTTCACCCCGCACTCCGTACCCCTCCCTCCCCTCGGCCTGAGTGAGCCAGAGTCCCCGAAGCAGCTGCTCCTTTAACCCTGTCCTGTCTGAGTGAAGAACAGACACCCTCCGGCTACCTACAAGCAGAGGCAGGGCCAAATCCAAACCTGAGCCCCGGAAGCTGTGAGAACAAAGAAGAGAAAGGGAAACATATCCCAGCAGCCTCAGATGCAGTGGATTAAAGCGCCACAATCAACTTGAGGTACCCTGCATCTGCAGAATACATGAATAGACAACAAATCATCCCAAATTGAGGAGGTGGACTTTGAGAGCAAGTTTTACTAGTTTTTGTGTGTATGTGTATGCTTGTGTGTGAGATTTTGTCTGTATAGCTTTGCTTCCACCATTTGTCATATCCATCCGTTTTTGTTGTTGTTGTTGTTGTTTGGTTTTTTTTTTCTTTTTGAAAAAACATTTTTTTCTTAACAATTATTTTTCATTTTAATTATTTTATTTTATCTTACTCTATTTTATTTTATCTTCTTTCTTTCATTCTTTCTTTCCTTCCTGCCCTCTTTCCTTCCTTTCTTCCTTCTTCCCTCCCTCCACCCTCCCTCCTTTCTTTCTTTCTTTCTTTCTTTCATCTTCCTTCCTTATTTCCCTCCTTGCTTCCTTCCCGTCTTTCTTTCTTTACTTCTTTCTTTCTTTCGTTCTTTCTATGTTTTCTCCCTTGTATTCTGAGCCATGTGGATTAAAGGCTCTTGGTGCTGCAGCCAGGAGTCAATGCTGTGCCTCTGAGGTGGGAGAGCCAACTTGAGGACACTGGTCCACAAGAGACCTCTCAGGTCAACATAATATCAAATGGTGAAAATCTCCCAGAGATCTCCATCGCAACACCAGCACCCAGCTTCACTCAACGACCAGCAAGCTACAGTGCTGGAAACCCTATGCCAAACAACTAGCAAGAGAGGAAAAAACCCCAACCATTAGCAGAGAGGCTGCCTAAAATCATAATAAGTCCACAGACACACCAAAACATACAAACAGACATGGACCTGCCCAACAGAAAGACAAGATCCAGGGCTTCCCTGGTGGCAAAGAGGTTGAGAGTCCACCAGCCAATGCAGGGGACACGAGTTCGTGCCCTGGGCCAGGAAGATACCACATGCGGTGGAGTGGCTGGGCCTATGAGCCATGGCCGCTGAGCCTGCACATCCGGAGCCTGTGCTCTGCAAACGGAGAGGCCACAACAGTGAGAGGCCCGTGTACCACAAAAAAAAAAAAATGGACAAGATCCAGCCTCATCCACCAGAACACAGGCACTAGTCCCCTCCATCAGGAAGCCCACACAACACACTGAAACAGCTTTAGCCACCGGGGACAGACACCAAAAATAACAGGAACTACAAACCTGCAGCCTGCAAAAAGGAGACCCCAAACACATTAAGATAAGCAAAATGAGAAGACAGAAAAACACACAGCAGATTAAGGAGCAAGATAAAAACCCACGAGACCTAACAAATGAAGAGAAAATAGGCAGTCTACCTGAAAAAGAATTCAGAATAATGATAGTAAAGATGATCCAAAGTCTTGGAAATAGAATAGACATAATGCAAGAAACATTTAAGAAGGACCTAGAAGAACTGAAGATGAAAAAAACAATGATGAACAACACAATAAATGAAATTTAAAATATTCTAGATGGGATCAATAGCAGAATAACTGAGGCAGAAAAATGGATAAGTGATCTGGAAGAGAAAATATTGGAAATAACTACTACAGAGCAGAAGAAACAAAAAAGAATGAAAAGAATTGAGGGCAATCTCATACACCTCTGGGACATTACACGCACCAACATTCGAATTATAGTGGTTCCAGAAGAAGAAGAGAAAAAGAAAGGGACTGAGAAAATATTTGAAGAAATAGTTGAAAACTTCCCTAATATGGGAAAGGAAATAGTTAATCAAGTCCAGGAAGCACAGAGTCCCATACAGGATAAATACAAGGAGAAATCCACCAAGATACATATTAATCAAACTGTCAAAAATTAAGCACAAAGAAAACATATTAAAAGCAACAAGGGAAAAACAGCAAATAGCACAAAAGGGAATCCCCATAAGGTAAACAGCTGATCTTTCAGCAGAAACTCTGCAAGACAGAAGGGAATGACAGGACATGTTGAAAGTGATGAAGGAGAAAAACCTACAACCAAGATTACTCTACCCAGCAAGGATCTCATTCAGATTTGATGGAGAAATTAAAACCTTTACAGACAAGCAAAAGCTGAGAGAGTTCAGCACCACCAAACCAGCTTTACAACAAATGCTAAAGGAACTTCTCAAGACAAGAAACACAAAAGAGGGAAAAGACCTACAATAACGAACTCAAAATAATTAAGAAAATGAGAATAGGAACATACATATCGATAATTACCTTAAATGTAAATGGAATAAATGCTCCCACCAAAAGACACAGATTGGCTGAATGGATACGAAAACAAGACCCATATATATGCTGTCTACAAGACACCCACTTCAGACCTAGAGACACATACAGACTGAAAGTAAGGGGATGGAAAAAGATATTCCATACAAATGGAAACCAAAAGAAAGCTGGAGTAGCATTTCTCATATCAGACAAAATAGACTTTAAAATAAAGACTATTAGAAGAGACAAAGACACTACATAATGATCAAGGGATCGACCCAAGAAGAAGATATAACAATTGTAAATATTTATGCACCCATCATAGGAGCACCTCAATACATAAGGCAAATACTAACAGCCATAAAAGGGGAAATCGACAGTAACATATTCATAGTAGGGGACTTTAACACCCCACTTTCACCAATGGACAGATCATCCAAAATGAAAATAAATAAGGAAACACAAGCTTTAAATGATAAACTAAACAAGATGGACTTAATTGATAATTATAGGACATTCCATCCAAAAACAACAGAATACACATTTTTCTCAAGTGCTCATGGAACATTCTCCAGCATAGATCATATCCTGGGTCACAAATCTAGCCTTGGTAAATTTAAGAAAATTGAAATTGTATCAAGTATCTTTTCTGAATACGCTATGAGACTAGATATCAATTACAGGAAAAGATCTGTAAAAAATACAAACACATGGAGGGTAAACAATTCACACTTAATAACAAAGAGATCACTGAAGAAATCAAAGAGGAAATAAAAAAATACCTAGAAACAAATGACAATGGAGCCACAATGACCCAAAACCTATGGGATGCAGCAAAAGCAGTTCTAAGAGGGAAGTTTACAGCAATACAATCCTACTTTAATAAACAGGAAACATCTCTAATAAACAACCTAACCTTGCACCTAAAGCAATTAGAGAAAGAATTACAAAAAAAACCCAAAGTTAGCAGAAGGAAAGAAATCATAAAAATCAGATCAGATATAAATGAGAAAGAAATGAAGGAAATGATAGCAAAGATCAATAAAACGAAAAGCTGGCTCTTTGAGAAGATAAACAAAATTGATAAACCATTAGCCAGACTCATCAGGAAAAAAAGGGAGAAGATTCAAATCCATAGAATTAGAAATGAAAATGGAGAAGTAAGAACTGACACTGCAGAAATACAAAAGATCATGAGAGATTACTACAGGCAACTCTATGGCAATAAAATGGACAACCTGGAAGAAACGGACAAATTCTTAGAAATGCACAACCTGCCAAAACTGTATCAGGAAGAAATAGTAAATATGAACAGACCATCACAAGCACTGAAATTGAAACTTTGATTAAAATCTTCCAAGAAACACAAGCCCAGGACCAGATGGCTTAACAGGCGAATTCTATCAAACATTTAGAGAAGAGCTAACACCTATCCTTTGCAAACGCTTCCAAAATATAGCAGAGAGTGGAACACTCCCAAACTCACTCTATGAGGCCACCATCACCCTGATACCAAAACCAGGCAAGGATGTCACAAAGAAAGAAAACTACAGGCCAATATCACTGATGAACATAGATGCAAAAATCCTCAACAATATACTAGCAAACAGAATCCAACAGCACATTAAAAGAATCAGACACCATGATCAAGTGGGATTTATTCCAGGAAGGCAAGGATTCTTAAGTATATGCAAATCAGTCAACGTGATACACCATATTAAAAAATTGAAGGAGAAAAACCATATGATCATCTCAATAGATGCAGACAAAACTTTCGACAAAATTCAACACCCATTTATGATAAAAAACCTGCAGAAAGTAGGCATAGAGGGAACTTTCCTCAACATAATAAAGGCCAGATATGACAAACCCACATCCAACATCATCCTCAATGGTGAAAAACTGAAACCATTTCCACTAAGATTAGGAACAAGATAAGGTTGCCCACTCTCACCACTCTTATTCAACATAGTATTGGAAGTTTTAGCCACAGCAATCAGAGAAGAAAAGGAAATAACAGGAATCCAAATTGGAAAAGACGAAGTAAATCTGTCACTGTTTGCAGATGACATGATACTATACATAGAGAATCCGAAAGATGCTACCAGAAAACTACTAAGAGCTAATCAATGAATTTGGTTAAGTAGCAGGATACAAAATTAATGCACAGACATGTCTGGAATTCCTATACACTAATAATGAAAAATCTGAAATTGAAATCAAGAAAACACTCCCGTTTACCATTGCAACAAAAAGAATAAAATATCTAGGAATAAACCTACTTAAGGAGACAAAAGACATGTATGCAGAAAATTATAAGACACTGATGAAAGTAATTAAAGATGATACAAATAGATGGAGAGATATACCATGTTCTTGGATTGGAAGAATCAACATTATGAAAATGACTGTACTACCCAATGCAATCTAGAGTTTCAATGCAATCCCTATCAAACTACCACTGGTATTTTTCACAGAACTAGAACAAAATATTTCAAAATTTGTATGAAAACACAAAAGACCCTTAATATCCAAAGCAATCATGAGAACGAAAAGCGGAGCTGCAGTAATCTGGCTCCCTGTCTTCAGACTATACTACAAAGCTACAGCAATCAAGACTGTATGGTACTGGCACAAAAACAGAAAGATAGATCAATGGAACAGGATAGAAAGCCCAGATATAAACCCATGCATATATGGTCACCTTATCTTTGATAAAGGAGGCAGGAATGTACAGTGGAGAAAGGACAGCCTCTTCAATAAGTGGTGCTGGGAAAACTGGACAGGTACATGTAAAAGTATGAGATTCGATCACTCCCTAACACTACACACAATAATAAGCTCAAAATGGATTAAGGATGTAAATGTAATGCCAGAAACTATCAAACTCTTAGAGGAAAACATAGGCAGAACACTCTATGTCATAAATCACAGCAAGATCCTTTTTGACCCACCTCCTAGAGAAATGGAAATAAAATCAAAAATAAACAAATGGGACCTAATGAAACTTCAAAGCTTTTGCACAGCAAAGGAAACCATAATCAAGACCAAAAGACAACCCTCAGAATGGGAGAAAATATTTTCAAATGAAGCAACTGACAAAGGATTAATCTCCAAAATTTATAAGCAGCACATGCAGCTCAATAACAAAAAACTAAACAACCCAATCTAAATATGAGCAGAAGACCTAAATAGACATTTCTCCAAAAAAGATATACAGACTGCCAGCAAACACATGAAAGAATGCTCAACATCATTAATCATTAGAGAAATGCAAATCAAAACTACAATGAGATATCATCTCACACCAGTCAGAATGGCCATCATCAAAATATCTAGAAACAATAAATGCTGGAGAGAGTGTGGAGAAAAGGGAACACTCTTGCACTGCTCGGGGGAATGTGAATTGGTACAGCCACTATGGAGAACAGTATGGAGTTTCCTTAAAAAACTACAAATAGAACTACCATATGACCCAGCAACCCCACTACTGGGCATATACCCTGAGAACACCATAATTCAAAAATAGTCCTGTACCAAAATGTTCATTACAGCTCTATTTACAATAGCTAGGAGATGGAAACAACCTATGTGTCCATCATCGGATGAATGGATAAAGAAGATATAGCACATATATATAATGGAATATTACTCAGCCATAAAAAGAAACGAAATTGAGCTATTTGTAATGAGGTGGATGGACCTAGCATCTGTCATACAGAGTGAAGTAAGTCAGAAAGAGAAAGACAAATACCCTATGCTAACACATATACATGGAATTTAAGGAAAAAATATCATGAAGAACCTAGTGGTAAGACAGGAATAAAGACACAGACCTACTAGAGAATGGACTTGAGGATATGGGGAGGGGGAAGTGTAAGCTGTGATAAAGCGAGAGAGTGGCGTGGACATATATACACTACCAAACGTAAAATAGATAGCTAGTGGGAAGCAGCCACATAGCACAGGGAGATCAGCTCGCTGCTTTGTGACCACCTAGAGAGGTGGGATAGGGAGGGTGGGAGGGAGGGAGATGCAAGAGGGAAGAGATATGGGAACATATGTATATGTATAACTGATTCACTTTGTTATAAAGCAGAAACTAACACACCATTGTAAAGCAATTATACTCCAATAAGGATGTAAAAAAAAAAACAAAAAGTAGCACATGTGCCCTGAATATTCATAAAACCGCCTTTTGCCTAATTTACAATTTAACTAAAATAAATATTTTCCTTACTTTAAAAAAAAATCAGGGAATTCCCTGGTAGTCCAGTGGTTAGAACTCCTCACTTCCTCTACAGGGGGCATGTTTTTGATCCCTGTTCTGGGAACTAAGATCCTGCAAGCCACGTTGCATGGCTAAAAAAAAAAAAAAAAACATCAGCAAAGGAGGAATAAAGGAAGGAGAAAGAATGAGAAACATAGAAAATAATAAGTAAAATGGCATCATAAATGCCACTATTTCGGGACTTCCTTGGTGGTTCAGTGGTTGAGACTTCACCTTCCAATGCAGGGGTGCAGGTTCAGTCCCTTGTCAGGGAGGTGAGATCCCACATGCCTTGTGGCCAAAACACCAAAACATAAAACAAAAACAATATTGTAACAAATTCAGTAAAGACTTTAAAAAGGGTTTATATGAAAAAAAGAAAAATTAAAAAAAATGTAACTATATCAATATTTTTAAAAAGTCACTAAACAGACTACAACAGTCTTCCAAAACAAAAAATAAAACCAGCAAACCCTGGTGTTATGGATTGAATTATGTCCCCTCAAAATCCATAAGTTCAACCCCTAAATCCCATTGTAATGGTATTTGGAGATATGGCCTTTAATGAGGTAATTAACATTAAATGAGGGCATAATAGTGGGGTCCTAATGTATTAGGATTGCTGTCCTTATTGAGAGGAAAAGACACTAGGCATGCATGTACATAGAAGAAATGTCATGTGAGATCACAGTAAGGAGTTTGAAAGCCAGGAAGAGAAGTCTCATCAGAAACCAACCCTGCCAGCACCCTCATCTTGGACTTCTGGCTTCCAGAAATATGAGAAAACAAATTTGATTTTGTTTTGTTAATTTATTTATTTTATTTATTTTTGGCTGTGTTGGGACTTCGTTGCTTCATGCGGTCTTTCTCTAGTTGCGGCAAGCAGGGGCTACTCTTCATTGCAGTGCACAGGCTTCTCATTGCAGTGGCTTCTCTTGTGGAGCACGGGCTCTAGGTGTGCAGGCTTCAGTAGTTGTGGCACACGGGTTCAGTAGTTGTGGCTCATGGGCTCTAGAAAGCAGGCTCAGTAGTTGTGACACACAGGTTTAGTTATTCCACGGCATGTGGGATCTTCCCGGACCAGGGCTCAAATCCGTGTCCCCTGCATTGGCAGGCAGATTCTTAATCACTGCACCACCAGGGGAGACCCAATTTTGTTGTTTAAACCACTCAGTCTGTGGTATTTTATTATGGTATCCTAAGCAGATTAATATACATGAGAAAGGGAAGAATCTTATTTTCAGACTTGCCACATGATAATATTCAAACGCCCAATTGTTTTAAAAGGGTCTTTTTTAAAAAACAGGAAATTATGGCACAAAGGAAGACATATATTGATAGGAACGGACCCTGAAGAAGCCCAGACATTGAACTTACTAGGTAAAGTCTTTAAATCAACTGTCATAAATATGACAAAAGAGTTAAGGAAACCATGGACAGATAAGAAAAGGAAACCAAAAAATTAGGTATAAAAAATGAGAATATCAATAAAAATATAGAAATTATTTAAAAAACCAGAAATTCTGAACCTGAAAGTTAAAATAACTGAAATTAAAATTCGATAGAGGGATTTAACAGGCAATTTAGCAGGCAGAAGAAAGAAATCAGTGAACTTGAAGACAGAACCATTTAAATTAAGTCTGAAGAGCAGAAAAGAATGAAGGAAAGTGAACATAGCTTAACGTATTATGGGAGAGAAGAAGAAGAAAGGAGGAGGAAGAGAAGGAGAAGAAGGAGAAGAAGAAGAAGAAAGAAGAAGAAGGAGAAGAAGAAGGGGGAGGAGGAAGAGGAGAAGAAGAAGAGGAAGAAGAAGAAGAAGGAGGAGGAGGAGGGGAGGGAGGAGGAGGGGAAGGAGAAGAAGAAGAAGTAGAAGAAGAAGGAGGAGGAGGAGGGGAAGGAGGAGGGGGGAGAAGGAGGGGAAGGAGAAGAAGAAGGAGGAGGAAGAGGAGAAGAGGAATGGAAAGGAGAAGGAGGGAGAGGGGGAGGAGAAGGAGAAGAAGAAGAAGGGAAGGAGGAGTAGGGTAGGAGGAAGAGGAGGGGGAAGAGAAGGAAGAGGAGAGAGAAGAGAGAAAGGGACACAAAAATATTTGAAGAAATAATGTCTGAAAAATAACCAAATTTGATGAAAGACATGAACTTACAAATGATTGACAAAAGGTCAATCAACTCTAAGCAGGATAAACTCAAAGAGACACGTGCTGAGACACAGTATAAACAAACTGTCAAAAGCCAAAGAAAATGAAAGAATCTTGAGATCAGCAAGAGAGAAGTAATTTGTCACATACATGTGATCCTTGATAAGATTAACAACTGTTCTCATCAAAAGCAATGGAGACAAGAAGGCAGTTGGATGACATATTTAAAGTGCAGAAAGAAAAAACTGTCAACCAAGAATTTTATATCCAGCAAAACAGTCGTTCAAAAATGAGGGAGAGGGTCTTCCCTGGTGGTGCAGTGGTTGGGAGTCCGCCTGCCGATGCAGGGGACGCGGGTTTGTGCCCCGGTCCGGGAGGATCCCAAGTGCCGTGGAGCGGCTGGGCCCATGATCCATGGCCGTTGAGCCTGCGCGTCCGTAACCTGTGCTCTGCAATGGGAGAGGCCACAACAGTGAGAGGCCCGCGTACCGTAAAAAAAAAAAAAAAAAAGCTATTTGAAGAAATAAAAATCTGTGGTAAAGGTAAATACATGGGAAAACATAAAAGGCAGTACTATTGTACCTTTATGTATGTATATAATTTTAATTTCCTACATGATTTAATAGATGAGTACATAAAAATAATTATAAATCTATGTTATTGGGAACACAGTGTATAAAGATGTAATTTGTGACAACAGTGATGTAGAGAGGGAATGGAGCTATGGAGCTATATAGGAGCATAGTTTTTGTATGCTATTGAAGTTAGGTTGGTATCAATACAAACTGGATGGTTATAAACATCAGACACTAAATAGTAGCCCCATTTTAAGCACAATAAAAATAACTAAAGCATATACACAAAAAGAAATGAGAAGGGAATCAAAACGTTCACTACAAAAAATCATCTAACTACAAGAGGGCAGAAATGGAGGAAATGAGGGATTAAAAACACTATAAGATAGAAAACAAATGGCAGAAGAAATTCCATCCTTATCATGAATGTAAATAGATTAAACACTCCAGTCAATATCAGGGATTTGCAGAATGATAAAAAAAAGCATAATCCAAGAATATGCTTTCTACAAGAGACTCATTTTAGAACCAAAGATACAAATAGGTTCAAAGTGAATGAATGGAAAAATACATTCCATTCAAATAGTAACCAAAAGAGAGTTAATATCACTATACTAATATTAGACAAAATAAATTTTAAGTCAAAAATTATTACAAGAGAGAAGGCCATTATATATTGATAAGTGTCTATTCATCAAATATATATTTAGCAATTATGAACATATGTGACCCAAACAACAGAAGCACCAAATACATAAAGTATATATTATATATATATATATATTCAGTAGTATATATATATATTCAGTAGTATATATATATATATATATATATTCAGATATATATATATATATATATAGAGAGAGAGAGAGAGAGAGAGAGAAGCACTTCATCCAACAACAGAAGAATCTGCATTCTTCTTGAGAACACATGGAACATTCTCCAGGATAAACCATATATTAGGCCACAAAAAAGTTTCATTAATTTAAAAGATTGAAATCAACAAAACGTCCTCTCAGACCATGATATGGATTGAATTTTGTCTCCCCTGAAATTCATATGTTGAAACCACAATCCCCAATGTAATGATGTTTGGAGATTGGGCCTTTGAGGAGGTAATTAAAGTTAAATTAGGTCATAAGGGTGAGGCCTTAATCTAATAGGACTGGTGTCCTTGTTAGAATAGTGAGTGACACCAGAGATCTATTTCTTCATATGCAAACAGAGGAAAGGCCATGTGAGGACACAGCAAAAAAGCAGCTATCTGCAAGCCAGAAAATAAGGACTCACATAAACTGACACTGTTGGCCCCTTGATCTTGGACATCCAGCCTCCAGAAATATGAGAAAATAAATATCCATTGTTTAAGCTACCCAGTCTGTGGTATTCTGTTATGGTGGCCCAAGCAGACTAATATAGACCATAAGGGAATGAAGCTAGAAATCTAAAACAGGAGGAAAATGGAAAATTCACAAATATGTAAAAATTAAACAGCATACTCAAAGAAGAAATAATGAGAGAAATTAGATAATACTTAGAGATAAAAGAAAAATAAAACACAGACCAAAAGTTACAGGATGCAGCAAAGGCAGTGGTTAGAGGGAAAGTTATAGCTATACATGCTTACATTAAGAAAGAAAGATCTTGAAGCAATAACCTAATTTTATACCTGGAGGAACTAAAAAAAAATAGAGCAAACTCAACACAGAACAGAAGAAAATCATAAAGACTGGAGAAGAGAAAGACAATAGAATCACAGATATCTAAAATTGAGACTTTGAAGACAACAATATTGATAAAACTAGCTAGAATGAGGGAGAAAAAAAGAGAATACACCAACAACTAAAATAAAAAATGAGGAGTGACGTCACCAAGATGGTAACATAGATTATTTGTCACTTTACTCTCTCTCACAAGAAGAACAACTACCAACTATTCATGAATAAGACACCACTGAAATAATCCTAGAACACATGGGTGAGGCCAAAACAGCTCCCTGCACTACAGAGACCAAGACAGACTGCATTAGAAGGGTAAGGGAAGCAGCTATACACAAAACCACATTGCCCATACCCCAAGCCAGTGCAGCACCACATGGAGGGGTCTCCGCTGAGCCTCCAGTTCTTCCAGTGGGAAAAGAGCCCAGGGAGGACAACAAACACCCCCAGCATTGTGGCCCCTATTCTAGTCTTGCCTCATGGGGACTGCAGGGGAGCCTGCAGGGCTCAACCACTGGGAATCTGACTGTTACAAAGAAGGGGGAGGGGCTTACAACAACCAGCACACAGGCATTGGCAAACCGAGTTCATACCAGCAGTGCTTAAGTGGTAATCTCAACCAGTGGCTTTGCTTATCTGCAGAACCAAGATGGTGCACTCAAGGAACTCATTGTGGTGCAGATCTGTCTGACTCAGTTTTTCAAATGAGGAATTTTGCCAGCACTAGAGGCTGGTTTTCCCACACCCATACCAGGAGCTGAGTCAGCCCCACCCACTGGGGACTGTGTCTTCCAGCCCCTTCTGGCCAGAGGGGCTGGTGAGAGTACCTGGAAGCTGGGTACCAAGAGGTGGGTAGGCAGAACTGATTGTCCTCAGAAGAAAGCCAGTACTGGGTGTGGTGGTTCCCCTGCTATCCCCAGGCAAGGGGATTAATTCATTAATTAGCCAAGGTTGAAGGTAGCTCTCAGACCCTCCTGACAAGAAAACCTGTTTGGGAAAAATTGGGAGAGGTCTAGAGTAGCTCCTCCCCATCCTGCCCAGGCAGGAGAACTGAGACATGGTCCCACCCACTCTAGAGAGTGTCTCCTAGCTCCATCTTATGAGAAGGAATGGTGAGAATACCTGGAATCTGTTTAAGCCAGCAACACTCAAGCCAGGATATGGGCAGGCACAGCCAATAATCTCCAGGGAAAAGCCAGTGGACTTGTTCAGCCAGTGAACTTGGGTCATGGGTTAGCTTAAGGCAAAAAAAGAATTTTACCAGATTTAGAGCTGCTTCTTCCATTGCACCTGGACAGGGAAACTAATTCATAGCCCTAATCAGTACTGAATACAGCTTTCAGTCTGCCTGAACAGGGAACCTAGCCAGAGTGCATGTGAGGCTGCATAATCCAACCAATAGCCCTGCTTACAGTGGCACTTGAACAGAGAGCACATCCCTGGTTTTCCCTGTATGCAGAGCAAAACTGGTGGCCATACCTAACGAGGGAATTCAGTGTACACTATTGTCTGATTTGGGTTCCTAGTGAGCCATACAGGCCCTGGATCCCATAATGCTGCCCTGCTAGGGGAGAGAACGTAATTCATAGCCCCATCTACTACTGAATATAGTACCCAGTCCTGACCACCTAGTAAGCCTGATCAGAGAATCTAGGCAACTGAGGAGCTCATCCTCACTGGGGTAGGGAAACAAGCCAGAAGTCCTATCCAGCTGTTCTCAGCCAGTAGCACACATCCTCCCCCTCCCTGACAGGAAAATAAGGAAAAATAAGCTTAACTACAATAACCTGTTATTAGTTACACAATATAGAAATATGGAAATTGTAACAGTAATAAACTAAAATGTGAATGGGAGGAGAAGTAGAAATGCAAAGTTTGGGAATTCTATTGCAGTAAAGTTGTTATCAGCTTAAAATAAGATGTTATAATTTTAAGATATTTTTCATAAGCCTCATGGTAACCACAAGGGAAAAACCTGAAGCAATTGCACAAAAAAATATAATAAAGAAGTCAAAGCACACTGATATCAAAAGACATAAAAACAAAAAAAAGACAGCAGGGTAAGAAACAAGGGACAATGGATCTACAAAAGAGCCAGAAAACAATTAACAAAATGACAGTACTAAGTCCTTATGAATAATTACTTTAAATGTAAATGAATTAAATTCTCCAATCAAATGACACAGAATGGATGAATGGATAAAATATAAGATCTAACAACAGGCTACCTACAAGAGACTCATTTTGGCCTTAAAAACACAAATAGACTGAGAGTAGGGGAATGGAGAAAGATATGTTCAAGCAAATAGTAACAACAACAAGAAAAACTTGGGGTAGCTATAATACATCAGACAAAATACTTTAAAACTATTAATTAAAAAAGACAAAGAAAGTCATTATATAAACATAAAAGGGTCAATCCATTAAGAAGATATAACAAGTGTAATATCTATGTGCCCAGCATCGGAGCACCTAAACATATTAAGTAAAAACTAACAGAGGTAAAATGAGAAATAAACAGCAATATGAGGAGTTGAGGACTTTGATATCCCACTCTCAACAATGGGTAGATCATGCAGAAAGAGAATTAATAAAGAAACAGTAGATCTGAATGACACTGTAGATCAAATGAACCTAACAGATATACATATATATATATATACATTCTATCCAACAACAGCAGAATACATGTTGTTCTCAAGCACACATGGAACATTTTCTAGGATAGACCACACGTTAGGCCACAAAATAAATCTTAGCAAATTCAAGAAGATTGAAATCATACTAAATACCTTCTCTGACCACAATGGCATGAAACTAGAAATTAATAACAAGAGGAAAACTGGAAAATTCATAAACACCTATAATTTAAGCAAACTCTCCTTAACAACCAATGAATTAAAGAAAACATTAAAGGGGAAATTTAAAAGTTTCTTGGGAAAAAGGAAAATGGAAACACAACATAGCAGAACATATTAAATGCAGGAAAAACAGTTCTAAGAGGTAAGTTTATACCGATTATCAACTAAATTAAGAAGTAAGAAAAATCTCAAATAAACAACCTAGGACCCTACCCCTAGAAAAAGAACAAACAGCTCAAAGTTAGTAGAAGGAAGGAAATAACAAAGATTAGAGCATAAATAATAAAATAGAGACTAAAAAGACAATAGAAAATATCAGTAAAACTAAGAGTTCATTATTTGAAAAGATAAAGAAAATTGGCAAAACTTCAGTGAGGCTCACCAAGAAAAAAATCAGAGGACTCAAATAAATAAAATAAAAAATGAAAGAGAATGTTACAACTGATATCAGAGAAATCAAAGAATCATTACTATGAACAATTATATGTCAACAAATTAGACAATACAGAGGAAATGAATAGATTCCTAGAAACATACAACCTACCAAGACTGAATCATAAAGAAACAGAAAATCTGGACTTCCCTGGTGGCGCAATGGTTAAGAATCTGTCTGCCAATGCAGGGGACATGGGTTAAATCCCTGGTCTGGGACGATCCCACATGCCATGGAGCAACTAAGCCCATGCACCACAACTACTGAGCCTGTGCTCTAAAGCCTGCAAGCCACAACTACTGAGCCTGCGTGCCACAACTACTAAAGCCCACGTGCCTAGAGCCCATGCTCCACAACAAGAGAAGCCACCACAATGAGAAGCCTGTGAACCACAACAAAGAGTAGCCCCTGCTCTCCACAGCTAGAGAAAGCCCATGTGCAGCAACGAAGACACAATGCAGCCATAAATAAATAAATAAATAAATTTATTTTTTAAAAAAAGGAGCAGAAAATCTGAACAGATTGATTACTACTAAGGAGATTGAATCAGTAATCTAAAACATTCCAAGAGGGGCTTCCCTGGTGGCACAATGGTTGAGAATCCACCTGCCAATGCAGGGGACACAGGTTCGATCCTTGCTCTGGGAAGATCTCACATGCCGTGGAGCAACAAAGCCCACACACCACAACTACAGAGCCTGCACTCCAGAGCCTGTGAGCCACAAATACTGAAGTCCGCGTGCCTATAGCCTGTGCTCTGCAACAATAGAAGCCACTGCAGTGAGAAGCCTGTGCACTGAAAAGAAGATCCAATGCAGCCAAAAATAAATAAATAAAGCAAATAAATTTTAAAAAAATTGCAAGAAACAAAAGTCCAGGACCAGACAGCTTCACTGCTAAATTCTACCAAACATTAAGAGTAGAATTACTACCAATCCTTCTCAAACACTTGGAAAAACTGAAGACAAGGGACCTCTTCCAAATTCATTTTATAAGTCCAGGACTACCATAATAAAACCAAGTGACAAAGATACCACAAGAAAAGAAAATTACAAGCCAATATCCCTGATGAACTTAGATGCAAAAATCCTCAATAAAATAGTAGCAAATTGAATCCAACAATACATTAAAAGGATCATACACCATGATGAAGTGGGATTTATTCCAAGGATGCAAGAATGGTTCAGCATTCACAAATCAGTCAATGTGATACACTACATTAACAAAATCAAAGATAAAATCATATGATCATCAAGATTGTTGAAAGATGTCAGAGTAGGAAGACTCTGAGCTCACCTCCTCTCATGGGCACACCAAAATTACAACTGCTTATAGAGCAACTATTGAACAGAAAAACAAGAATCTACCAGAAAAGATCTTCTACAATTAAAAATATAAAAAAGAACCACAAGACAGGTAGGAGGGACAAAGATGCAGTATAGTCAAGACCCACACCTCTGGGTGGGCAAACCACAAACGGGAGGATAATTATAATTGCAGAGGTTCTCCCCACTAAGTGAGGGGGAAAAAGCTCCACATTAGGCTTCCCAGCTCAGGGGTCCTGTGCTGGGAAGATGAGCCCCCAGAACATTTGGATTTGAAGGCCAGCACGGCTTTCTTCTGGGAGACTAAGAGGGCTGTGGGAAATAGACTCCACTCTTAAAGGGCACACAAAAATCTCACACACTTGGACCCAGGGCAAAAGCAAGTAATTTGAAAGTAATCTATGTCAGACCCACCTGCTTATCTTGGAGAGACTCCCAGAGAGGCAAGAAGCAACTGCAGCTCACCCTGGGGACACAGACACTGATGGCAGCCATTTTGCAGAGCTCATCCTACCACATGGACACAGGTGCTGGCAAGTGCCATTTTGAAAACCTCCCTCCAGTTATGTGTACAGGGACCCAACCCCACCCTCCAGCTTGTTGGCACCAGTACTGGGATGCCTCAGGTCAAGCAAATAGCTGTGCAGGGACACAGCTCCACCTACCAGCAAGCAGGGTGCCTTAATAACCCCTGAGGATACAGACGCCCTGGATACAGTCCTATCTACCAGAGGACCCAGGACATAGCACCATACACCAGTGCACAGATACTAGAACCAGGACCCCTAGAGACCAGCAGCCAGAGACCACAGGACAAGCTCTACTGACCAGTGGGCAGACACCAGCCACAGGATCTCCTAGAACTTGACCCCACCCACTGGTGAGCCAGCTGTAACCTCAGGACCAGCCTCACCCACCAGTGGGCAGGCACCAGCCCAGCAGCAGGTGGACAAAAGCCCCATGACAACTGCAGCACCACAGCCTGCCATGGCAGGACCCTGCCCAACTACCAGATCCCACCAACCTAAAAACCAGCTTCACCCACAATGATCTCTTAGACACTGGCCATGCACACCAGCCTGGACATAGGCCCCAGGACAACTGCAGCCCTGCAGCCTGCCTTGTCAGAACACAACTAGCACATAACCAGGCTGGAACCAGCCCTGGGAACCTCCAGACCCTGGCCCCACTCAGCAGCAGGCCAGCACCACCTATGGGACATCAAAGAACATGCAGCCAGCCATGTCAAGAAATAGTTCCATACACCAGTGGGCCAACAATAGGTCCAGGAACACTGGCCCCATAACCACACATCCTAGAACCCAGCTCTGCCCACCAGTGAGCCAGCACTAGACCCAGGACTCACTGGGATTCTGCCGTCAGCTGCCTTGTGACTCAGCCTCACCAACCAGCAACCAACAGCCTCTGCACAGATCAGGGTCTGGCAAACAACCAGACTAGGGGCCAACCACCCTACCAGACCATGCACAGTAGTCAGCCAGCCAAAACAGAAAGACCCACACAGCCCAATGAGGGGGTACACTAGAGCTTATAGCTTTTGTGACAAGAGGGGAATGAACTACTGGAACACATAGAATGTCTCCTACAAAAGGTAACTTCTCAAGGTCAAGAAATGTAACCAACCTATCATATACATAGAAATAAAAACAGCAAATTAAGAAAAAGGAGACGACAGAGAAACATGTTCCAATTGAAGAAACAAAATAAAACTCTAGAAGAACTAAGTGAAATGGAGCTAGGCAATCAACAAGATAAAGAATTCAAGGTAATAACTGTAAAGATGATCAAAGAACTGTGGAGAACAGAGAAGAAGTATAACAAAGAGCTAGAAAATATAAAGAAGATCCAAAAAGATGTGAAGAACACAATAACTGAAATGAAAAATACAATAGAAGGAATGAACAGTAGATTCAGTGATACAGAAGAACAGATCAGCAAGCCAGAAGACAGAGTAGTGGAAATCACTGAAGCTGAACAAAAAAAGAAAAAAGAGTAAAAGGAAATTAGGAGAGTTTGAGACCTCAGATACAACATCAAACCTACTAATTTTAGCATTCTGGTGTCCCAGAAGAAGACAGAGAGGAAGAGGCAGAGAACATAATTTAAAACATAATAGTGAAAATTTCCCTAGGCTGAAAATGGAAACAGATATCAAGGCCCCAAAAACACAGAAAGTTCCAAATAGGATCAGTCCAATGACAACCACACCAAGACCCACTGTAATTAAAATGGCAAAAATTAAAAATAAAGAGAAAATATTAAAAGCAGCAAAGGAAAATCAACAAGCTGCATACAAGGGAATTCCCATAAAGCTATCAGTTGACTTTTCAGCAGAAACTCTGCAGGCCGGAAAGGAATGGCATGATATATTTAAAGTGATGAAAGAGGAAAACCTACAACCAAGAATACTCTACCTGGCAAGGCTTCCATTCAGATTTAATAAAGAGATCAAAAGTTTTACAGACAAGCAAAAGCTAAAAGAGTTTAGCACCACAAAACCAGCTTTACAAAAAATGTTAATGGGACTTCTCTAAGTGAAAAAGAAAAGGCCACAACAACAAACATGAAGATTATGAGAGAAAAAGCATATTAGTAAAGGCACATATGTAATAAGGCAGTAAATCACACAACTAAAATGGACAACCTAGAAGAAATGGACAAATTACTAGAAATATACAATCTCCCAAGACTGAACCAGGAAGAAATTGAAAATATGATAAGATTGATCACCAGAAATAAAATAGAATCAATAATAATAATTTTAAAAATCTCCCAACAAACAAATGTCCAGGACTTAATGGGTTAACAGGTGAATTCTACTGAACATTTAGAGAAGACTTAACACTTATCTTTTTCAAACTATTCCAAAAAATTTCAGAGGAATTAACCATTCTGAACTCATTGTGTGAGGCTAGCATCACTCTTATACCAAAACCAGACAAAGATACCACAAAAAAAGAAAAGTACAGGCCAATATCATTGATGAACATACATGCAAAAATCCTCAACAAAATATTAGGAAACTGAACCCAAAAATAAAACAAAAGGATCATATACCATGATCAAGTGGGATTTATTGCACAGATGCAAGGATGGTTCAATATCCACAAATCAATCAATGTTATACAACGCATTAAAAACTTGAAGAAAAAAATCATGTGATTGGGCTTCCCTGGTGGTGCAGTGGTTGAGAGTCCACCTGCTGATGCAGGGGACATGGGTTCGTGCTCCTGTCCAGGAAGATCCCACATGCTGCAGAGCAGCTAGGCCCGTGAACCATGGCTGCTGAGCCTGTGCATCCGGAGCCTGTGCTCCGCAATGGGAGAGGCCACAACAGTGAGAGGCCCACGTACGAAAAAAAAAAAATCACGTGATCATCTCAATAGGTGCAGAAAAAGCTTTTGACAATTTTCAAATTCCATTTATGATAAAAAAAAAACTCGCCACAAAGTAGGTATAGAGGGAACATATCTCAAATTAATACACGTCATATAAGATAAACCCACAGCTAAAATCATACTCAATGATGAACAGGTGATGGCATTTCCTCGAAGATGAGGAACAAGACAATGATGCCCACTCTCACCATTTTTATTCAATACAGTATTGGAAGTCCTAGCCACAGCAATCAGACAAGAAAAAGAAATAAAATGAATCCAAATCGTAAAGAAAGAAGTAAAACTGTCACTGTTTGCAGATGACATGATACTATACATAGAAAATCTTAAAGAAACCACCAAAAACTACTAGAACTCATCAATGAATTTGGTACAGTTTCAAGATACTTAGTATATAGAAATCTGTTGAATTTCTATAAATTAACAACAAACTATCAGAAAAAGAAATTAAAGAAACAATCCGATTTACCATTGCATCAAAAAGAATAAAACACCTAGGAATAAATCTAACTAAGGAAGTAAAAGGGCTGTACTCAGAAAGCTATAAGACACAGATGATAGTAACTGAAGATGAAATGAACAGATGGAAAGGTATACTGTGTTCATGGATTGGAAGTATTAATATTGTTAAAATGACCATAATACCCAAGGCAACCTACAGATTCAATGTAATCCCTATCAAAACACAAATGGCATTTTCCCCAGAACTAGAACAAATAGTTTTAAAATTTGTATAGAAACACAAAAGACCCTGAATAGTCAAAACAATCTTGAGAAGGAATAACATTGCTGGAGATATAACCCTCTCAGACTTGAGACTATACTACAAAGCTACAGTAATCACAACCATATGGTACCTACATGAAAAGAGACATATATGTCAATGAAACACAATAGACAGACCAAAAATAAATGCAAACTTTTATGGTCAATTAATCTAACAAAAGAGGCAAGAATATGTAATAGAGAAAAGATACTCTCTTCAATAAGTGGTGCTAGAAAAACTGGAAACCTTACCTGTAAAAAAAAATGAATTAGAATACTCCATCACAACATATACAAAAATAAACTCAAAATGGGATAAAGACCTAAATGTAAGGCTGGAAACCATAAAACTCCTAGTAAAAAACATATACAAGGGAATCCTCTTAAGGCTATCTGCTGATTTTTCTGCAAAAACTTTGCAGACCAAAAGGGAGTGGCATGATATATTCAAAGTGCTGAAAGCAAAAACTTGCAACCTAGGATACTAGCTAACAAGATTACCATTTAGAATAGAAGGAAAGATAAAGAACTTCTCAGAGAAGCAAAAACTAAAAGAATTCATCAATAATAAACCTACCCTAAAATAAATGTGGAAGGGTCTTCTCCAAATGGAAAAGAAGAATCTATAGAAAATGGAAAATCCCAATAGGAAAGGCAAATGTATATTAAAGATTAAAGATGACTTAAATAAGCCAGCACATAGACTAAAAGACAAAAAAATTGTAAAAGCAACTATAACTACAATAAACTATAAAGGGATAAGCATGATGATATAAAATATGATACCAAAAATACAAAAAGTGGGGGAGGAGAGTAAAAAATGTAGATATTTTAGTATGTGTTTGAACTTAAATGACTATCAGTTTAAGCTAATTAGATATAATTATGGGTCAACATAGATGAACCCCATGGTAACCACAAGTCAAAAACCTACAACAGAGACACAGAAATCAAAAAGAAACGAATGCACACACACTATTAAAAAAGTCATCAAACTACAATAGGAGAAACAAAAAGAAGAAGAAATGAACAGAGAACTACAAAAACAACTGGAAAAAAAATAATCAAATGGCAATATGTTGAGGTATGTTCCCTCTACACCCACTTTCTGGAGAGTTTTCATCATAAGTGGATTTTGAATTTTACCAAAATCTTTTTCTGCGTCTATTGATAGGATCATCTGGTTTTTATTCTTCAATTTGTTAATGTAGTATATCACTTTGATTGATTGGCATATATTGAAAAATACTTGCATTGCTGGCATAAATCGCACTTGATCATGGTGTATGATTCTTTTAATGTATTATTGATTTGGTTTGCTAGTATTTTGTTGCAGGTTATCAACATCTATTACAAACCCACAGCTAACATCATCAACACTGAAAAGCTGAAAACATTCCCTCTAAGATCAGGAACAAGACAAGGATGCCCACTCTCACCACTTTTATTCAACATAATTTTGGAAGTCCTAGTGACAGCAATCAGAGAAGAGAAAGAAATAAAAGGAATCCAAAATGGAAAAGAAGAAGTAAAGATAACATGATACTACCATACATAGAAAATCCTAAAGATTCCACAAGAAAACTAGAGCTCATCAATGAATTTGGTAACGTTGCAGGATACAAAATTAATATAAATAAATCTGCCTCATTTCTACACACTAGCAATACAATATAAGAGAAATTAAGGGGAAAAATCCCATTTACTATTGCATCAAAAAGAATAAAACACCTAGGAATAAACCTACCTAAGGAAGCAAACGACCTGTACTCCAAAAACTATAAGATGCTGATGAAAGAAATTGAACATGGCACAAACAGATGAAAAGATCTACCATGTTCTTGGATTGGTAGACTCAATGTTGTTAAAATGACCATAATACCTAAGGCAATCTACAGATTCAGTGCAATTCCTATCAAATTACCAATGGCATTTTTCACAGAACTAGAACAAATAATTTTAAAATTTGTATGGAAACACAAAAGACCCTGAATAGCAGAACGAATCTTGAGAAAGAAAAACAGAGCTGGAGGAATCATGCTGTCTGACCTCAGACTATACTACAAAGCTACAGTAATCAAAACAGTATGGTACTGGCACAAAAACAGACACATTGATCAATGGAATAGGATAGAAGGCCCAGAAATGAACCCATGCACTTATGAACAATTAATCTATAACAAAGGGGGCAAGAATATACAATGGAGAAAAGACATTCTCTTCAATATGTGGTGCTAAGAAAACTGGACAATTACATGTAAAAGAATGAAGTTAGAACATTCTCTAATATCATACACAAAAATAAACTCAAAATGGATTAAAGACCTAAATGTAAGATCAGATACTATAAAACTCCTAGAGGAAAACAAAAGCAGAATACTCTTTGACATAAAATGACAGCAATAATTTTTTTGGATCCATCTCCTAGAGTATTAAAATTAAAAAAATAAACAAATGGGAGCTAATTAAACTTAAAAGCTTTTGCACAGCAGAAGAAATCATAAACAAAATGAAAAGACAACCCATAGAATGGGAGAAAATATTTGTGAATGAAGTGACTGACAAGGGATTAATCTACAAAATATAAAAACAGCTCATGGAGCTCAATATAAAAAAAAACCCAAACAACCATATTACTTTTATGGTCAAAAAAACCACAAACAACCAAATCATAAAATGGGCAGAAGATCTAAATAGACATTTCTCCAAAGAAGACATACAGATGGCCAAAAAGCACAGGAAAGGATGCTCAACATCACAAATTATTAAAGAAATGCTAATCAAAACTACAATGAGGTATCACCTCACACTGGTCAGAATGGACATCATCAAAAAGTCTACAAGCAGGGAATTCCCTGGTGGTCCAGTGGTTAGGATGCTGCACTTCCACTGCATGGGGCAGGGGTTCAATCCCTGGTGAAGGAACTAAGATTCCACAAGCTGTGCCACTTGGCCCCCCCCCCAAAAAAATGTCTACAAACAATGAATGCTGGAGAGGGAACCCTCCTACACTGTTGTTGGGAATGTAAATTGGTACAACCACTATGAAGAACAGTATGGAAGTTCCTTAAAAAACTAAAATAGGACTACCATATGATCCAGCAAGCCTACTTTTGGGCATGTATCTGGAGAAAATCATAATTAGAAAGGATACATGCACCCAAATGTTCATTGCAGCACTATTTACAATAGCCAAGACATGGAAGCAACCTAAATGTCCATTGACAGATGAATGGATAAAGAAGATGTGGCACATATATACAATGGAATATTACTCAGCCATAAAAAAGAATGAAATAATGCCATTTGCAGCAACATGAATGGACCTAGAGACAATCGTACTCAGTGAAGTAAGTCAGATATAGAAAGACAAATATCATATGATATTACTTATATGTGGAATCTTAAAAAATTATACAAATTAACTTATTTACAAAACAGAAACAGACTCACAGACTTTGAAAAAAATTTATGGTTATCAAAGGGGAAAGGTGAGGGGTGAATGTAAATTAGGAGTTTGGGATTAACATATACACACTACTCTCCATAAAATACTCAACAAGGACCTACTGTATAGCACAGAGAACTCTACTCAATATTCTATAATAACCTATATGGGAAAAGAACCTGAAAAAGAATGGATATATGCATATTTATAACTGATTTACTTTGCTGTACACCTGAGACTAACACAATATTGTAAATCAACCATACTCCAATATAAAATAAAAGTTAAATTAAAAAAAAAAACCACAAGGGAAGAAACTTAAAAAAACAGAAAAGAACAAGGTACACACACACAAACACAGGTAACAAAATGACAGTAAGTACATACCTATCAACAATCAATTTGAATATCAATGGAGTAAATTCTCCATTTGAAAGATATAGGGTAGTTCTATTTTTAGATTTATGAGAAACCTCCATACTCTTTTCCACAGTGGATGCACCAATTTACATTCCCACCAACAATGTACAAGGGTTCCCTTTTCTCCACACCCTTGCCAACATTTCTTATTTGTGTTGTTTTTGATGATAGCCATTCTGACAGGTGTGAAGTGATATCTCATTGTATTTTTTTTTTTTTTTTTTTTTTTGCGGTATGCAGGCCTCTCACTGTTGTGGCCTCTCCCGTTGTAGAGCACAGGCTCCGGATGCGCAGGCTCAGTGGCCATCGCTCATGGGCCCAGCCGCTCCGCGGCATGTGGGATCTTCCTGGACTGGGGCACGAACCCGTGTCCCCTGCATTGGCAGGCGGACTCTCAACCACTGCGCCACCAGGGAAGCCCTCATTGTAGTTTTGATTAGTATTTCCCTGATGATTTGCCATGTTGAACATCTTTTCATGTGCCTGTTGAACATCTGTATGTCTTCTTTGGAAAAATGTCTATTCGGGTCTTCTGTCCATTTTTGCTAGGGTTATTTCTTTTTTTGATATTGAGTTGTATGAGCTGTTTATTTATTTTGGATATTAACCTCTTATCTGACATATCACTTGCAAATATTTTCTCCCATTTAGTAGGTTGTCTTTTTGATTTGCTTTATCCAGCCAGAAACAGAAAGATCGCCCTGGAACCTCTGGCCTGGAATATGCATGTCCATGAGTCAAGGTTCTTGGAAAGGAGATGAGGTCAAATACTCTGCACTTTCCTTCCCTTTGTTATTACTTTTATGGTCAAAGTGGGGAGATAAGCACCTTTTTGGTACAACCAGCTGCTACTTGTTTTTACATGGTAGGTTAGACTTTAGGTTTTACAGTGTTGGGTGTTTTTATTTGGAAAGGCCCCCTTTGCGCAGCCTGGCATTCTAGTCTTGGTCAGGTACACTGTCCCCGTGATCTTTCACGGTGCCCTCAGGAAGCCCGAGGACGTTTTGCAAGTTCCCAGAATTTAGGGATTGATTTCCTGACTGTAGTAGAGGCAAAAATTGCTAAGGAACCATCCTTGGTGTGAACCCTCACTGATAGGCAGAGACTGGGGAAAATGAGCTGGGGCTTATGTATACTGTTATTCTTTGAGTGTTTGTAGGAATAAGCTGTGGAGGTTGAAAAGGAAGGAGGAGAGAAGTTGTTTTGTTTTTAAGAGAAAATAAATGATTTTCTCTTAGATGCATCTCGAGTTGGGGTTTTTGAGCCAACACAGACTGCCAATGCTGTTTTTTTCATTTGGGGAGCAGGGGTTGGACTGAAATCACTTTGGGATCTTTTTTTCTGCAACACTGGTGAATTTTGCCTTTTACAAAATACACTTATGCGGGCTTCCCTGGTGGCGCAGTGGTTGAGAGTCTGCCTGCCAATGCAGGGGACGTGGGTTCGTGCCCTGGTACGGGAAGATCCCACATGCCACGGAGCAGCTAGGCCCGTGAGCCATGGCCACTGAGCCTGCGTGTCCGGAGCCTGTGTTCTGCAATGGGTGAGGCCACAACAGTGAGAGGCCCGCATACCGCAAAAAAAAAAAAAAAAAAAAAAAAACCCAAAAAAAACACTTATGGAGATATGTATATATATATTTTTTAATCCTTTTTATAAGAGACTCTCTTCATTAGGTGTGCACCTCCATCCTAGATCCTGTTAGAGACATTGTTTTGCTGTCAGCTGGGTTAAAGGGCTAACCCTGCATGAGTTTGGTTATAAAAGAGTTTTGAAGTTTAAAAAAAAATGGGCAGAAGGTCTGCATAGGCATTTTCCCCAAGAAGACATGCAAATTGGCAATAGGTACAGGAAAATATGCTCTACATTATTATTCATCACTGAAACACAAATCAAAACCACAATGCAATATCACCTCATTCTATTAGAATGGCTATATCAAAAATATTAACTAAAAATAACAAGTGTTGAAGATGATGTGGAGAAAAGGGAATTCTGCTCATTGAAGGGAATGTAAATTTGTGCAGTTACTATGGAAAACTGTATGGATTTTCCTCGAAAAATTAAAAATAGAACTACCATATGATCTAGCGATTTCATTTTGTTTCATATGCAAAGAAAACGAAAACACTACCTTGAAAAGATATATGCACAGATGTTCATTACAGCATTATTTACAGTAGTCAATATATGGAAACAACCTAAGTGTCCATCGAGGGATGAATGCATAAAAATGTTGTGAGATATATATATGTATATGTGTATATATATACATATGTATATGTTTATATTTATATTATTCAGCCATAAAAATGAGGAAATCCTACCATTTGCAACAACATGAATGGACCTTGAACACATTATGCTGTGTGAAATAAGTCAGGCCAAGAAAGACAAATACTGTATGATTTCACTTATAGGTGGAATCTAAAAAAACAAAACTCCCCAAAACCCCACCCAACTCATAGAAAATGAGATCAGATTTGTAGTCACCAGAGGTGGGGTTGGGGTGAGGGATAGGGAACTGGAGGAAAACAGTCAAAATGTACAAACTTCCTGTTTAAGACAAATAAGTACTAGAGATGTAATGTACAGCATGATGACTCTAGTTAACACTGCTGTATGATATATAGGAAAGTTAAGAGAATAGATTCTAAGAGTTTCATCACAAGGAGAATTTTTTTCTTTTCTTTTGTTGTATCTGTATGAGATGACATATGTTCACTAAACCAATTGTGATAATCATTTCACAATATATGTAAATCAAACCATCATGCTGTACACCTTAAACTTATAGAGTGATGCATGTCAATTATTTATCAATAGAATTGGAATAAAATAAAATAAGAAATGAAAGGGAGCCATTACCATCAACCTTACAGAAATTAAAAGGATTATAAGAGACTACTATGAAGAACTGTACACCGACTAATTAGATAACCTAGATGAAATGGACATATTCCTAGAAACACACAAATTATTTACACTGACTCAGAAAGAAACAGAAAACCTGAGCACCTATGACAAGTAAGGAGACTGAATCAAAACCTTCTAACAAAGAAAAGCCCTAGAACAGGTGGTTTCATTGGTGAATTCTACCAAGCATTGAAAGAAGAATTAACACCAATCCTTCTCAAACCCTTCCCAATAAGTGAAAAGGAAGGGACAATTCCTATCTCATTCTATGAGGCCAGTATTATTCTGATACCAAAGCCAAATAAAAATATCATAAGGAAAGAAAATTACATACCATTATCCATTATGGTTATAGATGGAAACATCCTTGACAAAATACTGGTAAACTGAATCAAATAGCATATTAAAAGGATTATACACTCTGACCAAGTGGGATTTATTCCAGAAATGCAAGGGTGGTTTAACATGAGAAAATCAATCAATACCTTATATTGATAGAACGAAGGAAAAAAAAAACATGATTATCTCAATTAATGCAGAAAGGCATTTGACAAGATCTAACACTTTCATGAAAGAACACTCAGAACATTAGAACAGAAAGGAAATTCCTCAGTATTATAAAGGGCACTAATGAAAACCCCAAAAGTAACCTCATATTCAATGGGAAAAGACTGAAAGCCTTCTCCCTAAGATCAGGGATAAGTATTCCCACTTTTGCCACTGTTATTCAACACTGTATTGTAAATTCTAGCCAGAGCAATTAGACAAAAGAAAGAAATAAAAGGCACCCAAATTGGAAAGTAAAATGTAAAACTACCCTATTTACAGATGATATGATCCTATATAGGGAAAACAACAAGGAATCTGCAAGAAAGCTACTAGAGCTAATAAATGATTTTAACAAAGTTGTAGGGTACAAGAACAATACACACAAATCAGTTTTGTTTCTATAAATCAGCAATTAACAATCTGAGAAAAGAAATAAAGCAATTCCATTTATAATAACATCTGAAAGAATAAAATAACTAGGACTAAATTTAACCAAGGAGATGAAAGTCCTGTACACTGAAAAACTACAAAACAGTGCTGATAGAAATTAAAGAAAACCTAAATAAATGAAGAGACATCAAGCGTTTATTGACAGGAATACTTAACATTGTCAAGACCTTCATACTACTCAAAACAATCTACAGATTTAATATAATTTCTATCAATATTCCAAAAGCCTATTTAGCGGATATGGAAAAGTTGATCCTTAAATTCATATGGAATTGCAAAGGGCTCCAAACAACCAAACAATCTTGAAAAAGAAGAACAAATTAAGAAGACTCACACTTCTTGATATCAAACCTTACTACTAAGTTATAGTAATGAAAACAGTGACAGTGTGCTGCTAGGATAAGGACTGACATATAGACAGTGCAATAGAAATGAGAGGCCAGAAATAAGCTCATATGTCTATGGCTGGTTGATTTTTCATAAGTGTGCTAAGTCCATTCAGTGAGGAAAGAATAGCCTCTCAACAGATGGTACTGGGATGACTGGATATCCACATGCAAAAGAATGAAGTTGGACACTTACCTCAAACCATATAAAAAAGTTAACTCAAAATGGATCAAAGACCTAAACATAGAGCTACAACCACAAAATTCTTAAAAGAAAACATAGAGGGAAATATTCATGACCTTGGATTTGGCAATGGATTCTTAGATATGACACCCAAAGTACAAGCAACAATAACCAAAACTACATAAGTTGCATGTCATCAAATTGAAAAGCTTTTGTGCATCAACAGATATTAACAATAAAAGCAAAAATATTATCTACAGAATAGGAGAAAATATTTGCAAATCATATAACTGGTAAGGGCTTAATATTGTTTATATAAGTACTCCCACAACTGAATAGCAAACAAACAACCCAATTTAAAAATGGGCAAAGAACTAGAATAGACATTTCTGCAAAGAAGATATACAAATGGGCAATAAGCACAAGAGAAGATGATCAAAATCCAGTCATCAGGAAAATTCAAATCAAAACTACAATGAGATATCACTTCACACCCATTAGGATGGCTATTATATATATAATTACAAGTGTTAGTGAGGATGTAGATAAATTGGAACCCTTGTACATTGCTGTTGAAAATGTAAAATAGTACAGCTGCTGTGAAAAGTTTACCAACTCCACAAAAAACTAAACATAGAATTACCATATGATCCGGCAATTCCACTCCTACATGTATGTCCAAAAAATTGAAAACAGGGACTCAAACAGATACTTGTATGTTAATGCCCACTGCAGCCGTATCACAATAGCCAAAAGGTAGAAGCAAGCCAAGTGTCCATCATCAGATAAATGAATAAACAGATACTGTTATTTACATACAGTGGAATATCATTCAGCCTTAGAGGAATGAAGTTCTGACACATGCTAAAATGTGGATGAACTTTGAAAAATTATGCCAGACACAAAAGGATACATATTGTATGATTTCACTTACATGAAATATCTAGATTAGGCAAATTCATAGAGAGAGAAAGAAGATATAAGGTTACCAGGGTCTGGAGGGAGAGAATGGGGAATTATTGCTTAATGGTTAGAGTTTCTGTTTGGATAACAAAAAATGAAATAGTGGCTTGGTTGTACAACACTGTAAATATAATTAATGCCAGTGAAATGTGCACTTAAAATGATTAAAATGGCAAGTTTTATGTTATATATATTTTACCATGATAAAAAACAGAAATAAATACATTCCTAGACAAACAAGAAAGAGAGAATATGTTGCTAGCAGGCCTGCTTAGTAAGAAATGTGAAAGAAAGTTCTTTGGTATGAAAACAAGTGACCTCAGACAGTAATTCAAATCCCCACACACACAGAGTACCAGTAAAGGTAATTATAATTATATGTAATATAAATATACACAATTAAAATTCATAATATAATTATAAATGTATAAATGCATATTTTTTCCTTTCTTAACTGATAAAAGCAATTGTACAAAACAATTTGTATACAATGTACTGTTGGACCTATAACATATAATAATATTATATATTTGGCAATTGAAGCACAAGGGAGGTAGGGGGGAGCAAAGCCATATCAGAGTAAGGAGATGATACAAGATAGTAAGTTGAATCTATACAAAACAATGAGAAAAGAAGAAATGATAAATAGGAAGGTTAATATAACAAACTCTGTGACTATATATTTATTCTTTCTTAGGTTCTTTAAAAGACATCAAATTATACAAAGTAACAATTGTAACAATGAACTGTTGGGTTTGTAACATTTAGATGTAATATATATAACAATAATAGCACAAAGAGGGGGAAGAGGGAATAGAGCTATACAGGAGTAACATTTCTATATGTCATTGGAATTCAGTATGAATCTAAAGTAGATTCTGGTTGAGATGTATATGGTAAGCCCTGGAGTCTAAAGTAACCAATAAGAAAATAACACAAAAATATAGTGAACAATAATTAAAGTATAATATTATAAAACTTAATGCAAAAGAAAGTAGGGAAGGGAGAATGGAGGAACAAGAAAGATATAAGACATACAGAAAAGAAAAAGTAAAATGGCAGACATAAACCCAAGTATTGATACATCGATAATAATATTAAATGTGAATGAATTAATCAATACAATTAAAAGGCAGAGATTGTCAGAATGGATAAAATAATATCCAACTACATGCTGTAAACAGGAGAGACAGTTTAGATTCAAAAATAAAAATAGGCTGAAAGTAAAGACATATCATGCAAAGAGCAACCTTAAGAAAACTGAAGTGAGTATACTATTATCAGCCAAAATAGACTTCAAACAAAACATGTTAAGAGAGATGAAGAGGTATACATTTTATAATGATACTCAATGATGAAATTCTGAAATTATCCCCCCCTAAGATCAGGAACAAGACAAAGATGTCTGCTTTCACCACTTCTTTTCAACATTATAATGGAAATTCTACCCACAAGAATTTGGCAAAAAAGAAATAAAAGGCATTCAAATTGAAAAGGAAGAAGTAAAATTATTTCTATATGCATATAACATAACCTTATATATAGAAAATCCTAAAGATTACACACACACAAAAACCTTTTAGTGCTAATAAACAAATTCAGCAAAGTTGCAGGATATAAGATCAACTCAGGGACTTCCCCGGTGGTCCAGTGGTTAAGACTTCACCTTCCAATGCAGGGGGTGTGGGTTTAATCCCTGGTCAGGGAGCTAAGATCCCACATGCCTCATGGCCAAAACACCAAGACATAAAAACAGAAGCAATATTGTAACAAATTCAATAAAGACTTTAAAAATGGTCCACATCAAAAAACTTTAAAGAAAAAAATAAACATCAACACAGAAAATCACTACTATACCTATACAGTAGCAATGAACATTCTGAAAGGAAATTAAGAAAACAATTCCATTTACAATGGCATCAAAATGAATAAAATACTTAGGGATAAATTTAACCAAGGAGGTACAAGACTTGTACAATGAAAACTACAAAACATTGTTGAAAGAAATTAAAGACACAAATAAACGGAAAGATCTCATGTTCATGAATTGGAAAACAATATTGTTAAGATGTCAACATTACTCAAAGTGACCTGCAGATTCAATGTAATCCATATCAAAATCCCAGTGGCCCATTTTGCAGAAATGGAAAAGCTTATCTTAAAATTCATAAGGAATTGCAAGGGATTCCAAGTAGCCAAAATAATCCTAAAGAAGAAAAAAGTAGAAGAACTCAAACTTCCTGATATCAAAACTTACTAAAAAACTACAGTAATCAAAACTGACATAAGGGTAGACATATACAACAATGAAACAGAATTGAGAGTCCAAAAGTATACTCTTACATTTATGGTCAATTAATTTTTGACAGGGTACCAAGACAATTCAGTGGGGAATAAATACTTTTTAACAAATGGTGCTGAGATAACTGGATAACTACAAAATGCAAAAGAATAAAGTCAGGAACTTCCCTGGCAGTCCAGTGGTTAAGACTCTGTGCTTCCACTGCAGGGGCTGCAGGTTTGATCCCTGGTTGGGGAACTAAGATCCTGCATGCCACACACAGCTCAGCCAAAAAGAAAAAAAAAGAATAAAGTCGAACTCTTTCCTTACAATATACATGAAAATCAACTGAAAACGGATCACATATTATACGATTACATTTATATCAAAGTTCAGAATAGGCAAATCCGAAAAGACAGGAAGTAGATTAGTGGTTTCCAGGGACTGATGGAGGGAAAATGGAGAGTGACTACTACAGTAAGTCCCCTACATACGAACCTTCAAGTTGCGAACTTTCAAAGATGTGAACGTATGTTTGCATGTCGAATCACGTAATTCACATGTCTGGCATATGTTGTCACATGTGTGTATCTTCTACAAGTGGTTGTGCTTTTGTGTACTTTATTGTACAGTACTGTATAGAGGACAGTAGTACAGCATCTTTATTTCAAGCCCAGGATGACGAGAAAAAAAGAGCTACTACCCAGACATCACTGGATCGTTTTTTCAAGAGGGTAGATAGAATTGAATCCAGCAAGGAACCAGAACCTGTGCCATCAACATCAGGTGTGAGTGAAACTGCAGCTTGCCCTTCGTCTCCTATTGCTGAGGATCCTTCAGCTCTACCATCTCCCACCTCCTCTCCCTCCTCCAGTCAGTAACTCTTCTTGCCTGTTCACTCGATGCCTGCCCCTGTATGCCAGCTGTTGTACTGGACTACTGTACTTTTCAAGGTACTGTACTGTAAGATTAAAAATGTTTTATTTTTTTGTGTTTATGTATTATTTGTGTAAAAAGTATTATAAACCTATTACAGTACAGTACTATACAGCCTATTGTGTTAGTTGGGTACCTAAGCTAACTTTGTTGGACTTACAAATTGGACTTATGAAAAATGCTCTTGGAACGGAAATTGTTCGTATGTAGGGGACTTTCTGTAATGAATACAGGGTTTCTTACTGAGTTGATGAAAATGTTCTGGTAGGCTTGTATCCCCACAGGAAATGACCTTACCTTGAGACAAGGAGGGCCCGGTGAGGCCTTTATGGCATACTCAGAGTAAATTGCATCTCGGTGTGACTACTACACATATAACCTTAGTATGGGGGAGCCAACATTTTTGGGTACAAAACATGTATCCTAATCAAACTCAGGCAATTAGTGTGCAATGGCAACAACATGCCTGGTAGATTGGTCCATGAGATAGGAGACATTGGTCATGATATAGAAGAGAGCTGTAGGAGAGATAGGTGCCAGTTTAAGCATCAAAGGGCAAACTCAATTCACTTTTTTTTTTTTTTTTTTTTTTTTTTTTTTTTTTTTAAATTTATTTATTTTTATTTTATTTTTGGCTGCGTTGGGCCTTCAGTTGCGGTGCGCGGGCTTCTCATCGCGCTGGCTGCTCTTGTTTCGGAGCATGGGCTCTAGGCACGTGGGCTTCGGTAGTTGTGGTGCACAGGCTTAGTTGCTCCGCGGCATGTGGGATCTTCCCGGACCAGGGCTCGAACCCGTGTCCCCTGCATTGGCAGGCGGATTCTTAACCACTGCGTCACCAGGGAAGTCCCTCAATTCACTTTTAATGAGTGGCAATCAGAAGAAAAAGTTGTGTTAGTGAGGACAGACCAATTAGAAGGGATTCTCTTTCAGAAGAAAGGAAAAGAATGGGAATCAGCCTGGGAAGATGATGAGGCTTTAGTGAACTAAACCAGGCAGATTCAATGAATAATGCTGGACAATGCTAGGCCTTGATGTTGGGAAAGGGCTTGTACCCTAATCCCCAACAGGGTCTCTTGATTATTTTAAAACAGATTCAGCCTTAAGTAGCAATGGAGCAATGACTCTTCACCTAGGGCACATTTATGAAAACTTTTGGACCTTCAGACGTATGGAAGTTCTCTAGGGGCAAAGAGTAATTTCCATTGATGCAACTCTGCTAGCCCTCATCCCAAGAATGGATCAAAATCAGATATACCCCGTAATGCAGTCAGCAGGAGTAAGAACCATACTGAATTACACTCTTGTCCTTGCCATAGGAAAGAGATGGGCCCTGCTACACAACAGCACATAATGGAAACAGTCTCAGTAAAATCATGTAAACGCCAAAAAGATGACTAGCTTTGTCTCCCTATTAGGGACAAAATCATATGTTGAAGCCTTAACCCCCAGTAACTCTGAGTGTGACTGTACAGGAGACAAGGCCTTTAAGGGGGTGATTAAGTTAAAGTGGGGCCATTAGGGTGGGCCCTTATCTAATATGACTGGTATCCTTATAAGAAGAGGAAATTAGGACACACAAGGGGAGACCAGGGATATGTACACACAGAGGAAAGACCATGTGAGGACAGAGAAGACAGCCATCTGCAAGCTAAGAAGAGAGTCCTCAGAAGACACTAAACCTGCCAACACCTTCATCTTAGACTTCTAGACTCCAAAACTGAGAAAATAAAATTCTGTTGTTTAAGCTACTCAGTCTATGATATTTTGTTATGACAACACTAGCAAATTAATACATGTGACTTAGAACCTGGAAATAACCCAATCCTGGCCAGTTGCGACAATACCCATCCATAATAACACCTTGTAAACGAGCAAAGGTCAGTTATGCTGGGAAGGTATAAGTACCTCTCTTGATTCTTACTGGCCTGTGGAATGAAACAAAACTGGACTATAACCATAGTGTGATACAGTTTAATATTGGCATTGCTCCTAAGATTCAATTATCTCATATATATATTGATAAGTGTATGTATTGGGAAACTGAATTAAAGCCTCGCCAGGATGTGAAATCAATGGGAAATGGTTGATGTTAAGAGGAATCTGATGTAGTTAACATCAGTTAATTAATGTGCTAAATAGTTCTACACAAGTTTATCATAAGGTACAAATAACTATAGGCCAAAGACAAATTAATAAAAAAATATGGAGATTTATATAATGGCTTTATAGGATGGACTAGTTGCTTCTTCATGTCTATCCCTATCCTGCACTGGCTCCTCCATGCTGGGCATACTCATGTTAATATATTACTACATCTTTTATATCAATATAAATGCTAAACTAAATGTAGGTACTCAGAAAAATACAATCATTTTCCTGTAAGAGAGCCAAAGGCCAAGAGGGTGAATTTTGCAGAAAGAGTTGACTTAGCAGGTCTAAGTTGCTCAAAATCTGCACATTCCCATTAAGAGTCTGTTTTCATAAATGGCCCTTGTCCAACTACCAGGAATTGAGCTCTTAGAATATTTTAACTCATAAAAGTGTTTTTGCACACTTGGAGGTTTGAAACACAGTCTATCAATATGTTTAGATAGTCTGTAAATAATGTAATTTATGGTGAACACTTGCTTTCCTTAAGGTGGTCTGTTTTGATAACTGTGATCAATCATGCAGGCATTGGGTACCTATGTGACCAAACCTCAATAAAAACTCTGGAATCTTAAGCAAGTGAACTTCTCTGGTAGACTACACTTCACACATGTTACAATCTATAGATAGAGGAATTAAGTGCATCCTGTGCAGTTCTACTGGAAGAGGACTCTTGGAAGCTTGTACCTGATTTCCTCCAGACTTTGCCCCATGTGCCTTTCCCTTTGCTGATTGTGCTTCATATTCTTTTGCTGTAACAAATCATAACCATAATTATAATGAATTCTGAGACCTAATGAGCCCTGAGAGTGGTCTTGAAGATATCTGACACAGGCACACTAGAAAATATCCAATTAACATAAAAGAAAGCAGTAATGGAGGAACAGAGGAACAAAATAGATATATAAGACATAGAAAACAAATAGCAAAATGGCAGATGTAAATCCTACTTTATCAGTAATTGCATTAAACATAAATGGAAGAATAACAGCAGACCTATCAATAACATGACAAGAAGGAGAGTGAAGCAACATCTTTATGGTACTGAAAGAGAAAAAACTGCCAAGCTAAAATTCCACACTGGAGAAATATCTTTCAAAAGCAGAGGTGAAATAAACTTTTTCATACACACAAAAGCTGAAAGAATCTCTTACTAGGAGACCTGCACTATAAGAAATGTTAAAGGAAGTCCTTTGGGTAGAAGGAAAATAATATGTGATGGAAACCTGGATCTACACAAAGAAATAGAAAGCACCCAAAATAGATAAATTAAAATGACTTCTTTTTTTTTTCTTATTTCTTTTTACATCTCTTTAAAAGATAACTGTTGAAAGCAAAATATAATAGCAATGAATTGTGGAGTGTAACACATGTAGAAGTAAAATGTATGACAATAATAGCACAAAGGCTGGGGAGGGGGGAATGGAAGTACAATATATTGTTTAAGTTCTGAAATGTGAAATAGATTGTGATAAGTTAAAGATGTATACTATAAGCCCGAAAGGAACCACTAAAAAACAAAGCATTATATCTAATAAGCCATTAAAAGAGACAAAATGGAATCATAAATATTCAATTAATCCAAAGAAGGTCAAAAAAGAGGAAAAAGCAAATGGGACTAATAGAAGACAAATAGCAAAATGGTAGATTTAAAAACCAAGCATATCAATAATCACATTAAATTAAAATGATCTAAACATCCCAATTAAAAAAGAGACTTGGATGAAAAAGCAAGATCCAACTCTAGGCTGCCTGCAGGAAATCCAGAATAAACATAAAACACAATAGGTTAAAAGTAAAAGGATGAAAAAAACAAATACCATACTAACACTATCAAAAGAAAGCTGGAATGTTTATATTTACAGCAGCCAAAGTAGATTTCAGAACAAAGAATATTACTAGGGATAAAAGGAGACATTTCATAATGACAAAGTATCAATCCATCAAGAGGACATAGCAATCCTAAAAGTTTATGCACCTAACAACAGAGCTTCAAAATACATGAAGGAAAAACTGATAGAACTGAAATGAGAAACAGACAAATCCAGAATTTAAGTCAGCGATTTCAACACCCCTCTCAATAATTGATAGAATAAACAGAAAATTTGTAAATAAATCAAAGACCTGAACAACACCATCAATCAACATGAGCTAACTGACATAGAACATTCCACCCAACAACAGTAGTATACACATACTTTTAAAGCACACAGGGAAGATTTACCAAGAGAGACTATATTATGGGCCATAAGACAAATAAATTTAAAATTGAAAAGGATTCAAATTATATGATGTATATTCTCTGAATTAAATTAGGAATCAATACCAAAAAGAAATCTAGAAAATCCAATAAATATTTGAAGATTAAATAGCACACTTCTAAATAGCCCTAGATCAAAGAAGGAATCAAAAGGGAAATGAAAAAAGTATTTTGACCCAAATGAAAATGAAAACACAACATATCAAAATTTGTGGGGTATAACCAAACCAGTATTTATAGGGAAATTTGTATAATTAAATGCTTATATAAGAAATGTCTCAAATCAAGTTGTGGCCACCCAACCAGCAACATCAGTATCACCTAGGAACTTAGATATGCAAGTCCTTGGGACCTACTCCAGACCTACTGAATCAGAAACTCTAGGTGTGAGGCCCAGCCATCTGTGGCCCTCCAGGTGATTCTGATGCACATTCAACTTTTGATAGACACTCATGTATACTGCTTCTTGTTTTTATTGTGTTAGGGTTTCTTTCTTCAATAAGGAATCTACACAGTTTATACTGTTGTGAAGTTCACGTCCTTAAAAACAATCTAGTTTAAAAAAAAACAATCTAGTTTTGAATAGACTGTTGATTTTGTGTCATTTAGAAAATTTCATGGGTTCAAAAGAGTCCTGCAATTGGTTAACCCTACAAATAATGCCTCATTTGCTAAAAAGATTCAAACTTCAAAAGACATAGTTACAACTGCTCTTGAAATCTGCAGAGGGGTAGAGGACAATCACCAGTGGGAAATGTGACCCCACTGAATAATTCCTACTGCTTATAGTAGGAATTCCGTTTATGTGGGAACCAAATGTAGTCAATTCCCAATCATGTTCAGTGATGAAAAGGAACAGAGACACATTAAATTTAAATGGCTGATAATATAAAATTAATTTGCTTGAAATATTTTTATACCTATACTCGAATATGAATTTGTCTAATGTTCTGGAAAGTCACTTCAAACAAAATACTGAAACCCTAATATAAGCACTAACTCAGAAGCACTGATTCCTACAGTGGTAGACATCACCTTTCCAAACTAATTCAGTGCATCAACCTGAAGCAGATCTGGTCTCTATCTAAATTTGCTGGCTCACATCTTTCCTGGGACAAGGAGATAAAGATCTTGGTTTTAATGGGCTTCAGTTAGAGCTTCTGCTAATCAGTAGTAAACAAAATCTACACTGTATCAACATACTTAACTGACAAATACAGATGATAATTTCAACAAGAACATGAGACCAACATTTGCCTTGGAAGAATTGTAATATGGGTAATCTATCAATTAATCTCAGTTTATTATGACAGTCTTCAAAAATAAAGGGAAAAATATAGTGAAGTCCTTCTAGGCTCCAAAGGGAAAAATGCAGTCCATTCTATACCAGCTTTCCTTCCTTTCCCGGAATTTTTGCTGACTTCTGTCAGCTTTGATTCTAAGAAATGGGCTTCTGTTCTTTTCTGCTTTTTTTTTTTTTTAAAAAAACAGAAGGCCACAAGAGCTGCCTATGGGGCTATAGGAGTATAATTAATCAAGTAATCAGCCAGCCACCATTGTTAAAATGTTTTAATATCAATGTAAAATGAGATCAGGGTTTTACAAGCAAGTTTCAGAACATGAACATCCTTTCCTAAAATGATTTATCTTCCTTTCAGAAGCCTAAATATGAACACATATAAATCTTAGGGATTTTTTTTTAATATCATGGTATTTTTTCCCATTTTAATACATCTAGAATTGACAAACATGCAAAAGAACTAAGTTCCAAATTAAAAGCCTCTAGTAGAAACATCCAAATTAAAAATGAAGCAGTTTATTTTTTTCACGTGGGAGATTTTTTTTTACATCTTTATTAGAGTATAATTGCTTTACAATGGTGTGTTAGTTTCTGCTTTATAACAAAGTGAATCAGTTATACATATACATATGTTCCCATATCTCTTCCCTCTTGCATCTCCCTCCCTCCCACTCCCCCTATCCCACCCCTCCAGGTGGCCACAAAGCACCAAACTGATCTACCTGTGCTATGCTGCTGCTTCCCACTAGCTATCTACCTTACATTTGGTAGTGTATATATATATGTCCATGCCTCTCTCTCGCTTTGTCACAGCTCACCCTTCCCCCTCCCCATATCCTCAAGTCCATTCTCTAGTAGGTCTGTGTCTTTATTCCTGTCTTACCCCTAGGTTCTTCATGATTTTTTTTTCTTAAATTCCATATATATGTGTTAGCATACGGTATTTGTCTTTCGCTTTATCACTTACTTCACTCTGTATGACAGACTCTAGGTCCAACCACCTCATTACAAATAGCTCAATTTCGTTTCTTTTTATGGCTGAGTAATATTCCATTGTATATATGTGCCACATCTTCTTTATCCATTCATCCGATGATGGACACTTAGGTTGTTTCCATCTCCGGGCTATTGTAAATAGAGCTGCAATGAACATTTTGGTACATGACTCTTTCTGAATTATGGTTTTCTCAGGGTATGTGCCCAGTAGTGGGATTGCTGGGTCATATGGTAGTTCTATTTGTAGGTTTTTAAGGAACCTCCATACTGTTCTCCACAGTGGCTGTACCAATTCACATTCCCACGAGCAGTGCAAGAGTGTTCCCTTTTCTCCACACCCTCTCCAGCATTTATTGTTTCTAGATTTTTTGATGATGGCCATTCTGACTGGTGTGAGATGATATTTCATTGTAGTTTTGATTTGCATTTCTCTAATGATTAATGATGTTGAGCATTCTTTCATGTGTTTGTTGGCAGTCTGTATATCTTCTTTGGAGAAATGTCTATTTAGTTCTTCTGCCCATTTTTGGATTGGGTTGTTTGTTTTTTTGTTATTGAGCTGCATGAGCTGCTTATAAATTTTGAAGATTAATCCTTTGTCAGTTGCTCCATTTGCAAATATTTTCTCCCATTCTGAGGGTTGTCTTTTGGTCTTGTTTAGTTTCCTTTGCTGTGCAAAAGCTTTGAAGTTTCATTACGTCCCATGTGTTTATTTTTGGTTTTATTTCCATTTCTCTAGGAGGTGGGTCAAAAAGGATCTTGCTGTGATTTATGTCATAGAGTGTTCTGCCTATGTCTTCCTCTAAGAGTTTGATAGTTCTGCCAATAAAATGTACAATCTGGAAGAAACGAATAAAGTCTTAGGAATTCACAACCTGCCAAGACTGAATCAGGAAGAAATAGAAAATATGAACAGACCAATCACAAGCACTGAAATTGAAACTGTGATTAAAAATCTTCCAACAAACAAAAGCCCAGGACCAGATGGCTTCACAGGCGAATTCTATCAAACATTTAGAGAAAAGCTAACACCTATCCTTCTCAAACTCTTCCAAAATATAGCAGAGGGAGGAACACCCCCAAACTCATTCTACGAGGCCACCATCAGCCTGATACCAAAACCAGTCAAGGATGTCACAAAGAAAGAAAACTACAGGCCAATATCACTGATGAACATAGATGCAAAAATCCTCAACAAAATACTAGCAAATAGAATGCATCAGCACATTAAAAGGATCATACACCATGATCAAGTAGGGTTTATTCCAGGAATGCAAGGATTCTTCAATATACACAAATCAATCAATGTGATAAACCATATTAACAAATTGAAGGAGAAAAACCATATGATCATCTCAATAGATGCAGAGAAAGCTTTTGACAAAATTCAACACCCATTTATGATAAAAACCCTGCAGAAAGTAGGCATAGAGGGAACTTTCCTCAACATAATACAGGCCATATATGACAAGCCCACAGCAAACATCATCCTCAATGGTGAAAAACTGAAAGCATTTCAAGTAAGATCAGGAACAAGACAAGGTTGCCCACTCTCACCACTCTTATTCAACATAGTTTGGAAGTTTCAGACACAGCAATCAGAGAAGAAAAGCAAATAAAAGGAATCCAAATCGGAAAAGAAGTAAAGCTGTCACTGTTTGCAGATGACATGATACTATACATAGAGGATCCTATATATGCTACCAGAAAACTACTAGAGCTAATCAATGAATCTGGTAAAGTAGCAGGATACAAAATTAATGCACAGAAATCTCTGGCATTCCTATACACTAATGATGAAAAATCTGAAAGTGAAATCAAGAAAACACTCCTATTTACCATTGCAACAAAAATAATAAAATATCTAGGAATAAACCTACCTAAGGAGACAAAAGACCTGTATGCAGAAAATTATAAGACACTGATGAAAGAAATTAAAGATGATACAAACAGATGGAGAGATATACCATGTTCTTGGATTGGACGAATCAACATTGTGAAAATGACTCTACTACACAAAGCAATCTACAGATTCAATGCAATCCCTGTCAAACTACCACTGGCATTTTTCACAGAACTAGAACAAAAAATTTCACAATTTATATGAAAACACAAAAATGAAGCATTTTAATTTACTTATTGGCCATACGCCCAGCAATAAACCATCCATTCCCCCACACCTCAGAAAAATCACCACCAATTCATTTCTAGGTCATTGATGGCATTAACAGTATTTAGCCCTCCCTTGTCAACATCCAGACATCCCTGGTTCAATCTGAGCAATTAGTGTTACATTTCCAGTTGCTGGAATGCCCCACCATCGTCTTCACTGCATTACACTTGACAAGGCACCTACCAACAATGCACATGGTAGGAAGTGAGCCATGAAGAACATAATGGCTTGAACGAAGAGCTAACTGTATACCCTGGATCTGCCAACTGAGTAAGGACACTAATGGAAACGTAAAATTATATGAGGCATTCTTTATTCATCCTCTCCAAGTTACCAGTGTGTATTGTACTAGGAAGTAAAGAGTAGAGGAAGGTGACAACAGCCACATATATGAAATCTCCCTAGAACTAAAAGCAAACTAAACAAAATGCAAACTAGAGTGGGCCAATGAACTGACTCCCATTTGGGTTTTACTTGTGGCTGCAAGCAACCTCTAAACTGAGGTTCATAAATTAGGGAACAGTTTAATGCACTGATGGATCAGCAATTTGCATAAGAACATTATTAAAATATTTTTGAAGAGCTGCGTGTGCTTCATTGCTGAATTTGGTGCCAACGGTCAAGAAATAGCTAAATAAAAAAACAAACCTCAAGTATTTCCTTTTAATATACCTATTTCCAAAACTTACAAAGTATCTTTAAAATGATTTTCTATGTCATTCCTCAAGTGAATTAGTCAAACAGGTAGAAACTCATAACTGTAATATTACACAATAGAATAATTTTCCTTCAATAACTTAGTCTGTTCCAAAGTATTTCTGTCCAAAATGTGTAGGTGCAACAGGATGAACTTCAGTAGTTAAAATTGTGATCTCTGGAAACTCTTGAATGATTGATTTGGCACCTTCAAAAAATAAAAGAGAATTGTCATTATGGCAGAATTTTTTGATAACATTACTTGGAATTCAGTAATTTTATAATCAGTCACTAGGTCTAATATTGACAGACCAAGAGCAATGACCTTTGGACACATAGTCAGACTTGGTTAATCTCTTAGTTTATATAATGTCTGTATCTGAAAAATTTTGATAGTAGTCAGACTATGTTTCCACCCACTCACTAATAAATTCTTAGAATCAAATTGTTTTCTATCCAAGATTTGAAAAATATATTCAGTTATAGCAACTTTTCCCCTGAAGGGTCTTTTTTTGTTTTATTTTAAAGGCAGCTGGAATACAGAGAATACAGTCCTTTCTGGAAACAGGATCATACATAAGATGCTGGTTTCTCAACTGGAACACTGTTGAAACAAGTGCAAAGACTTCTTTGTTATGTTAGAGAAAGCTAGCTTTTGAGAAGTTATGACTCTAGCTTGGGTGGGGAGGAGATGGAGGAAAAAAGGAAAGGGACTAGCTAGGATGCCAGTCAAACTAAAAAGCCATAGCAAGGCTGCCACGGAATAAGATTTTTTCATCTATAATGTCAAAGAATTAGTATACTATTCTAATGTATACTATTACAACTAACATGGTTACTTTTCTACTCCCAAAGACAGAAAACCCAATAATTATTTGGTTATCTCAGTGTTTACAATGCCACCTCTGTTATATGGATGGATAACCAAGCAAATTACCCTTTGTCACCATCAACATTTGAACTACAGGTAATTTTTTATTATGAAACAGCAAGATAATCAATGGCATACTAAATGCAGCCATCCCAACTGGTTTCTCTGTAGCCTCTTCAGGGTTGGCTGAGACTTGGAACCTTTGGAAATGAGGAAACGCCCTAACTAGAAGCCACATATTTCTTTCTTTTCGATTATGAAACAAATACAAATTCATTGTAGAACATTTGGAAAATACAAAAAAAAAGCTTAAAAAAGAAAATGAATCACTTAGAATCCCACCACCCTAAGACAACCACTATTAATATTATGTGATTTAAAATGAAAATTGAAATAGTATTGTGCATCTGTCTAGCCTTTCATGCTGAGGAAAGATTTATTAGGTCCCATCTTAATCCAAGTCTGATTTTGGTAGTCATAATAGTCATAATTTGTATTAGTCATCTCTAAACTTGGTGATGACATTTTATACTATTCTAATGCTGTTGTTTATTCTGCTCTTACATTTACCAGATTCTTTGATGTCATTAAATGTTTTTTCAAAAACATGATCTAACAGTTATATAATATTATACTCTTTGAATATACAGTTGACCCTTGAACAACATGGGGGTTAATCCATATATATAACTTATAGTTGACCCTCTGTATCTGCAGTTCCTCTGCATACATGAATTCAACCAACCATGGACTGTGTAGTACTGTAGTTTTCAGTATTGAAAAATATCCACGTATAAGTGGACCAACGCAGTTCAAACCCACGTTGTTCAAGGGTCAACTGTATATTTATTTAACCATTTCCAAGTAAGTCATTTATATACTTTCAAATTTTCTCTTACATGAAATACAGCTTTACAGTGACTATCCTAAATGCTGAATTTCTACATGCCTTTATGATTATTTTCTTAGGATACTTTCACAATCGTCTTAGATTACATGGCAAAAAAAACTAGGGTCGTAAATTAGGCTTACCTCTCTCAGGAAATAGAGGACACAAGTTCTTTCACTGTGCCCTTTGAGCAGAAGTCTAACTTTACAAACTTTTGATCTTTGCTTCACACTGCAAAGCTTACTTCAGTAAGACCACAGGGCTAGCTAGAACCTCGAGTTTCTTGCTGTTTGAGAGCAGTTTTCAGGCTCAGGTCGGGAGGCAGGAGAAATAGTGACCTTTCAGCCATTTGCAAGCTCTACTCAAACAGGGCCACCATGAAAACAACTGCAATCCCCTTCAATGGAATTAGTTCATACTTCTTCATTTGAATTTGAACAACAGTAGAATGGTGTAAAGTATTACCACTAAGCTTAGAGATGACAAACACAAGTTATAACTACCAAAATTCAATTTGAATTTAATGTGGAAGCAAATGAACTTTTCCTCAGGATAAGAGGCTGGGCAGATGTACACTTAACCACCCCATGACCATCAAGAGCATGAACTCACCATGAGGAGTGGAGAACAGACTGAGTAGGATAATAACACTAGGTTGAACTCCATGTTCTATGAGAACCTTTACAGCTTCAATTACAGTGTTTCCAGTGCCTGAAATAAAATGACAACCAAATGCATTGGCAACTTTAACATTCATCTCAAAATGTCTTTGAGTTTCTTTGAAGTAAAGGCAGTTTAGTAATGTAATACAAGATACTACTAGAGGGCTTCCCTGGTGGCGCAGTGGTTGAGAATCTGCCTGCCAATGCAGGGGACACGGGTTCAAGCCCTGGTCTGGGAAGATCCCACATGCCGCGGAGCAACTGGGCCCATGAGCCACAATTACTGAGCCTGCGCGTCTGGAGCCTGTGCTCCGCAGAGAACAAGAGAGGCAGCGATAGTGAGAGGCCCGCGCACCGCAATGAAGAGTGGCCCCCACTTACCACAACTAGAGAAAGCCCTCGCACAAAAATGAAGACCCAACACAGCCATAAATTAATTAATTAATTTAAAAAAAAGATACTACTAGACACCTTGAGAAAACCATAGTTCAAAAAGAGTCATGGACCACAATGTTCATTGAAGCTGTATTTACAACAGCCAGGACATGGAAGCAACCTAAGTGTCCATCAACAGATGAATGGATAAAGAAGATGTGGCACAACCTAGAGGGGTGGGATAGGGAGGGTGGGAGGGAGGGAGACGCAAGAGGGAAGAGATATGGAAACATGTATATGTATAACTGATTCACTTTGTTATAAAGCAGAAACTAACACACCATTGTAAAGCAATTATACTCCAATAAAGATGTAAAAAATAGATAAATAAATAAAAAATAAAATAAAATGATGTGGCACATATATACAATGGAATATTACTCAGCCATAAAAAGAAGCAAAATTGAGTTATATGTAGTGAGGTGGATGGACCTAGAGTCTGTCATACAATGCAGTAAGTCAGAAAGAGAAAAACAAATACCATATGCTAACACATATATATGGAATCTAAAAAAAAAAAAGGGTTCTGAAGAACCTAGGGGCAGGACAGGAATAAAGATGCAGATGTAGGGAATGGACTTAAGGACACAGGGAGGGGGAAGGGTAAGCTGGGACGAAGTGAGAGAGTGGCATGGACATATATACACTACCAATTGTAAAACAGATAGCCAGTGAGAAGCAGCCGCATAGCACAGAGAGATCAGCTCGGTGCTTTGTGACCACCTAAACGGGTGGGATAGGGAGGGTGGGAGGGAGATGCAAGAGGAAGGAGATATGGGGTATATGTATATGTATAGCTGATTCACTCTGTTATAAAGCAGAAACTAACACGCCATTGTAAAGGAATTATACTCCAATAAAGCTGTTAAAAAAAAAAGATACTACAAGACAAAGCTTCATTTGAAGGTGCCTGTTTTTTATCAATGATGTTATTTTCAATAACAGACATAACCCATATACTTTTCAGTTTTCAAATGCACAACAAGCCCTAAATTCGTTCAGTATTTGAGATATCAAATATAACACCCACCCACCACCCCTAACCCCAGGATATGAGTAAGCTTAGGAAACAGACTAGAATAGGAAAAAAAAAATTACCTCCAAAGAGGATAAATCCTTGAGAAAATCATTGCTATACTCATTGGGCTAGAGAAGGGACATATTTCAATGTATTTTCTGTGTTCTATATATTTTGCCTCATTAAATCCTTTGCTTCAATGTGTTAATTTTAAGATAGAAGTTTTTGGAGCTAATAAAGTTTGACTAATGTGTATTCTCTTATTACACAATAAGAATTCCCCAGAGAACTGCCCAGGGCAACTCCAAATCAAAACAAAACATTTAGAACAAAACAAAACATTTAGAAATGGCTTTCTAAAGAATGGTTTTTGAGAAAAACAAAAAACACATTTAGAAATGGTTTTCGCCTTTATATAAGGGTACCTAGAAGGCAGGCACTAAGTTGAATTTAAACCCTAACCAAAGGTTACAAATTAAACACAAGCCACTCACTGAGAATCGGATACATCAGAAGGACTTTTCTCCTGTAAATGTCTGGGGGGAACTTGGCATAATATACTTTGGCTCTTTGTGTCTCCTCATCACTCTGAATCAGGATCTTTCCAATTCGTATGGATCGACAGCAGTCTCGTAAACCTTGTTCCATTGCCTCACCTTGAAGAAGGAAATAAAAAAGAAGGAAAGAGGGATTAGGAGGAGATACAGTGAAAGTCCAAGAATAGGCCAAAGCAGAGTTTTTGACTGTTATTAATACAATAAATAAAGACATTGTCAAAATGGAAGCAATTCTTCTTAAGCTAACAGCTTTTACTTCGGATATGCTCATATTTTATACTTAGTTCAGGTCAATGAAACTAGGATACGCTAGTTTTATTGCTGGCTTGCAAGTTTTAGAGCTGTCATGCTTCCATGATTACAGTAAATAAAGTGTTTTATTAAGCTGCTCCTTGAACTTTTCTAATATCAGGAACATTTTACTCCTATTATTTTAAAGAAACTGTGTTACTTTCATCTGGCAAAAATATAAAATATTTATGGAAGAATGGGGGCTACAGACCAAAGGCTCTCCATTTAGATTAAGCTGGCGTCAAGAGATATCACTTAGACCCAGCAATGACTTCAATGGCAGAGGCTTCATTGGCAAACAGTGAAAAAGTAATATATGTTCCCTCTCCCCGCTAGAGAACCACAACCAACACCACCACCACACCCTTGGTTTCTGAACACAGAGCTATTTTTGAGTCTGAATTCCTTTAAGGAAGTGTTTGCCAAAGGTCAACCATTTTCATACCATCGTCAAGATTTTAGGCCACATCAAAATTCTACTTGTATGGTTATTTACTTAATATTTTTCTTTAAATTAACTGGTTTTTTTACATTTATTTTAAAAGGAAACTTTATATCACTAGTGAAAATATAAAAACAGTTTCTTTCTATTAGGTATGAAAATCAACCAATAGCTATTAAGGTTAAAAACACCCTGTCTATGCATCACCCCCAAGGTCATCCTGTATACACTAGGGGTGCGAGGACCATGCTGCTGCCTTTAGGGCAGAAGCTGGACTAAAACAGAAGAAATTGTGCCTTAAAAGCCCATCTCCATTGTCTTCACCAGTTTTAAAAGGTTGAACACCATTGTCCTGAAAATCCTATCGTTGCTTAAGAGCTACCTTCTATAAAAAAGGGAGCTTAAAGCTCCTATTTTATTGGAGATATTCAATTGTTCACAAACAGAACTTCATAGCCAGAGAAGAAAAGGGAATGTTTATATGTGAAATAAAAATCCGGGGACTTCCCTGGTGGTCCAGTGGTTAAGACTCCATGCTGCCACTGCAGGGGACACAGGTTGGATCCTTAGGGGAACTAAGATCCCACATGCTGCATGGTGTGGCAAAAAAAAAAAATCTGTTTCCAATGCAAGCAAGTGGGGCTTCTACCATACCTTGGATCCTGTACAAAGAATAATTAAGGAATTAAGTTGCTGAACGGAAATAATCATCCCCATGTAACAGGTATAGGTCCTAATTACAGGCATGTGATTTTGCTGCACAAAGGTTGGTTTAGAAGGATAATCGGTTGGACTCAAAACACAAATATTTATAAGACTAGCAATTGGAAATACCTAGAGTTAATCACAGTTAAGTTCTTTTGCCTACATAGTCACATACTCATCAAATATAAAACTAAAAATATTAAACAAGCCATTCAGTCCAGTTCCTGACAGGGTAGGACTGTTCCTCACAAAAGAAATTAAAAAAAACAGAAAAAAGATTTTCTCTAGTTGGGTGCTCAGAGTTCTGCAGGCCTGAATTTGTGCTGTATTCCCTCAAAATTCAAGCTGCCCTGTTCTCTCCAAGATAGCATCATTGCATCCTCTTGTTCTCCCACCCTCCTCTGAATCTTTCAAAGCTGGCTTGCCCATGGGGATAGGCCACTAGGGAAGATGCTCTGCAGTTAAAATTAGCCAAACTCGGCGATACATAGGCTATGATTTCAAGGCACCATGAGGATAGACAACACAGGTGGTGAGATTTAAGCTAAGGAAGGCTGCAATTGTGACAGACAAGACCGCCTCTCTCCTGGAAAATAGCAACTGCATCTATGCACGCAAAGAGACAAAGTCACACATATGCAAACCTACCGCTTCTCATTATGCTGACCCCACAGTTTCCCTTCTCAAATTTCACTCCTTCATACTTGTACCCTGTTGGGGAATAAAACCAAAGAATTTATCTTTCATCATTGGAGAGACCTACTTATTTAATAAAGTATCTAAGCTTTAAAGCAGATGGGTACAGAGCAACTCTTGTCCAGACATACTGTATAACATCATAGGTTCCCTGTGAAAGTAATAAGAAGAGCCATGATTTTTCATATTTACTTTTTAATTCTTCATAAAAAACCTGTGGGAATAATTGGGAGAGAGGTAGACTTCATCGACTGGGAACAGGCCTTATGATAGAATGATATTCACATACATGTTCCTCAAACTGAATTCAGACAAGAATTGTACTCCAAGAATGCTAGAAAGCCCATCAATTCAAACTGGGACCCCACTGTGAGCCACAGCAGAGAGCCTCCTCATTCCGGTCCCTTTTTATGAGCCTCCATTCTGCATTAAAAAGCAGAAGAGAAAGGTTGAAGTAATTATCAAGACATGTTCATGCCTTGGTCTCATCCTGAATTTGTATCAATTATGATGCAGCAAATTCAGCCCCCAATTTTCATAAAATCAACCTTTGGATATAACAGCTTCCATTATTTACTAAAGAACCAAATCAGAATTTCAAATCCCTAAAATAGGGATCCTTGGTTTCTTTCTATTAGAGCAGAACAAAGCCCCTTCTCTAATCCTCATCATTTTTAGTTTTCCTTTTTTTTTTTTTTTTTTACTTTTCATCCCTTTACCTGGAGTTTCAATGCCAAACCAGCCCACCCATTTGTTAACACCAGAAGCTTCCCTACAGAGGTGAAGATAAGCTGCCAGCAATTCTTAGCTCTGGTCCCAATGTGCCATCATCAAAGGCAACACCTGCATGCTGAAGAATATTTATTAACCTTTAACTTGAACTGACCAGCAAGCCATTAACAAAAGGTCATCCACATAAATTTCTTTGCTAAATGTCTCCAAGTTTATTAAGTTGTTTAAAAGAACAGCTCCACATAGACTCCTCATTTTGCATACTGATTTACTCAGACTGCTTTTTTTCCATTTTCCCCCAATTCTATCTCAGAATTTTTATGAGGCGAATATGAGAGTAACAGCCCTGGTTACCTGTTGGAGTGGTCACCATGCATTCTTTATATGGTAGCTGATTCAATCCCTCTTCCACAACAAGTCTGATCTAGAGAGTCAAAGGAAGAATAAGTTGAGAACTTGCTAAGAATCTCCTGTTAGCTGTAAGCCTCAGGAGCTGAAAACTAGGCAAAAAGTCAGTAACATACTAGGCAAGGATTTAGCTTATGGAAGTAGGAAGGGGGCCCCTATCATGTGTTAGATACAGAGATAGAAACAAATGCCAGGCTGCTTGCTGCTAGGTATCCAACCTCGGTTAGGCACATGATTGCCACTAAAAGGCTCAAGTATGCTTTCTGATTCTCATTCAGTCAGTCCAGGCTATATTATGAGAAATGCAATACTACAGCAAGTGTCAAGAGTCATGGCAGGAACACTTGGAAGTAATATACTTCTGGCTACTCTAGAAATAGTGCTCACTGGAAACTTCTTTGCCTTGTTTAGTACTCTGAAACTGTCAAGTCAGATACTTTTTAACAAAGGCCCACCATAATGCAAAATAAAGCCTGAATTTCTTAGGAGGAAATAAATGAGTGGATGGGGCTGAACCAATTTACTGAACTTGAAGAAGGATCCAGTCGAATGCATTGGGACTTCCCAGCTTAAAAAAAAAAAAAGGCTCCTAATGATCTTAATATGTGGTACAGAGGAAAGAATCCATCAGAACTACTAGGAATAGCCTCCAAAAACCACCGGTTATGGTATTTCTATGACTACCCAGAGCCCATTACAAAAAGGCAGTGCTGAGTCTGCAAAGCACATTTTCTCCAATCAATATTACATTACTGATTGAGACTCAGGAACATCAGGGAGAAATGTCAGGCCCCATGCTCTGTTATCACAACAAAACATCCTGCTGCCATTAAAATGATCAATGCTAAATGGGCCAGCACTTTGTCAACCTGCAGCACCAGAGGGTCAAGGAAGCTCATGAATACCGTGTGTGTGTGCATACTCACCTCTAGCCACCACCTTCTGTGGAGGTTAATGTTTCTTACGAGCAAAAAGTACAAGGGAAGAAGAGGATCATTTTCTTTGAAGAGCCTAGTTCTCCTAGTAACACTCCTCTAAAGAGTCTTACCTCCTGTCCATCTCCTGCAACTCTGGGACAGAAACTAGTGTGTCCAAGCCTTACAGGAGAACATAAAACCAGAAGAAGGGTGACTAAAATATAAAGAACTCAAGATCTGAGCGCCAGGAGAGCCAATCCTGACAAATTCAGGATAGAATTAATGTCCACTATAACAGGACCCTTGTGCTAGAAGAGACAGTGTACTAGAAATCCTCAACACTAGAAACCTCAACAGCTCCTGTCCCTACCACAATCACAACTGACCCTCCACACCTCCCACCCCCAATATCAGGACCTTCAAATCCAACTGCAGAGAACAGACAGGTCCTAATTACCATCCCCTGAGGTGAATTATGCCCTGGATCCTTATTATCTCACTTGACTAAGATAATACTTGCCCTTCCAGGCAAGCATTTTACAATAACCATGAACTTACTTCCTATGTTCTCCAGAAAAATGGAACAAGGAGAGCAAAAGAAAGAGCAATCATTTTCTACCAGTGAACACCAAGACCTCTGTTTTCCCCACAGCAGCCACTGACACAATTGCCTTGAACCTGTCCCTTTGGTTTGATAAAAGCATAAAGACAGAATAACCTATCACTCCAAGAATGTCAACTACATTTATCTTGATGCAGTCCAAGGATTATTACTGGCCCTGGAAGCTCAAATAGAAGTGGCCTTTGAACCAAGAATACTTAAAGTCAAAAATGGAACAGGAGTTGTCTACACTCTTTTGGAATAAAGATTTCCCTAGGGAAAAGGTAAATAAAGAGTTTCGCGCCTCCCCCCACCAACACCATCACATTCCCTTTAATAATATATCTTCTACTATCTGATTATAACTATAAGCTTAATAAGTCACTTTTCTTTCTTTCCCAAACTAAATACTGAGAACAGTATTTAGATTGTAAACCCCACAATATCAGACACCATGCTATATGCTTTACCACTGTATCTCCTCCCCCCACAACACAGTCTAGCACAGTGTCTGACTCACATGAGTTCAATGTATATTTCATGAACAGATGAATACTAATAACCACAGCAGAATATGTGTCAACCTCATTCTAAGCACTGAACAAATTTAGATATAAACACAAGAAGTAAACAGGGCTTACCCAAGACAGCCCAATGTGGCCTGAGAACCTCTCAGATGACACTAACTAAACAGAATTGGGCTTGGTCAATTCTTAACAGCAAGTCCCTGAGCATAGACAGTACAACTTAGTATTTCACGTGTGAGGATACTACAGAAAAGAAGAGGCAAAATAGATATCCAACCCCATGTAAACTACAAGCTAGGTATTAGTTTTTGTGCATTCGATGGATCCCACAAGGGTAACTACTACGTCTTTTACATCTTTGATTTCCTTTTAATTTACTTCACTTCACTGCCCTAAGAGGAGGCATTTAAGCCTCAGGATCAGGTTACCAAGATCCACTTGAAAGGTAGTAAGTGGTACCTCAGAACTACAGAGAATTAGTTCATGGACAATGCTTTGAGGTGAATGGGACTGAGGCAGAGCTTTAATGCAACAGTAGAAACAACACTTGCAAAGTCTAGCAAGATGTGGGTTACTTGGTACAATCTCTTTTGACCCCAGAATGCTCTAGAACAAAAAAGCCCCTTGGCCTACTACGATTGTATCACTAGGAACAACAGTGAAATGAAAATGGAAAGCCTCCATCCACCTACCAAACGATCCGCAGAAAACATGAAGTCCCCTCTACTGGCTGTCCTAAAAAAAAAGTACAAGTTTTAGTCTAGATTAGAGCTTTAAAGTGAAATATTACTTAATATATATAGTAACTCTGATATTAAAACGTATTACATGCTAAAAGCTTAAAGGCTTACCTGTAACAGACTATTATTGAGACATGACATTTTTCACTAGGATACAGGAACCTAAATGGAATGACTTGGTAAATATTATTGAAAATGCTCATTTGATATTAACACTAGAGAGAGGAATTGAAAAGATCATGCAGTCTCCCACGGAACTGCCCAAGTATATACTCTTCAATCAGGAGATGAACAAGTTCCCCCTGGAAGATGGCAGCAAGTCCAGAGCTCAAGTTAAGAAAAAAACTTTGCAGTTAGAAAACCAGGTTCTCCCCATTCTCGCGCACCATTCACCTTGATCTAAAACCCTATTACCAACATAAGTAACCCATCTATTGATACTCTGTCTCTAATCCTTTTTGGAATGAGAATGGCACAAACAAGTAAATCCTCTGTTTCTGCCATTGCTTTCAAGAAGACATAACCTAATTTCCAAGACCTTTCTCAAACTATTGATAACTTTTTCCCTTTGCCTGTTTTTCAACCAAATAGTTTATTCCATACATCTTTCTACCTACTTCCTGTACACTTCCTTCTGGCCAGTACTTTCAGATCCTGAGGTACCCAAGTAATAATAATCGAGGGTTGCACCTACCCACAAACTGTTACCCAGCCAAAAGAAGAATGTTTATAAGGCTGACATTTTTTCTGTATGTAAAAACCTAGCATTGTTCCTCCTCTTTCTCTCATGTAAGTTAAACAATCTGACAGACTTACAGTTTATGTACTTAAAAATCCCCATCTGCCTATCCATAGCATACCTAAAATATTCCCCAACACAGCATCGAAATGGCATATGCAAGCATATATTATCTCACTATACGATTAATCATGACTCTTTTTCAACCTTCATTTACTTTCTCTGACAGGGAAAAGCAATGAAATACCCCTGACACAAATGGCATTAGGTTTCGTAGAGTAACCACAGTTCTATCATTATTACAGATACTAACTCTCTAAAATATGGACTATAATTGAGCAATAGGAAGAATATAGGCCTGTATTCTTTTTTTAATTTTAATTTTTTACATCTTTATTGGAGTATAATTGCTTTACAATGGTGTGTTAGTTTCTGCTTTATAACAAAGTGAATCAGTTATACATATACATATGTTCCCATATCTCTTCCCTATTGCGTCTCCCTCCCTCCCACCCTCCCTATCCCACCCCTCCAGGTGGTCACAAAGCACTGAGATGATCTCCCTGAGCTATGCGGCTGCTTCCCACTAGCTATCTACCTTACATTGGGTAGTGTATATATGCCCATGCCTCTCTCTCGTTTGTCAAAGCTTAGCCTTCCCCCTCCCCATATCCTCAAGTCCATTCTCTAGTAGGTCTGTGTCTTTATTCCTGTCTTACCCCTAGGTTCTTCATGACATTTTTTTTCTTAAATTCCACATATATGTGTTAGCATATGGTATTTGTCTTTCTCTTTCTGACTTACTTCACTCTGTATGACAGACTCTAGCTCTATCCACCTCATTACAAATAGCTCAATTTCATTTCTTTTTATGGATGAGTAATATTCCATAGCATATATGTGCCACATCTTCTTTATGCATTCATCCGATGATGGACACTTAGGTTGTTTCCATCTCCGGGCTACTGTAAATAGAGCTGCAATGAACATTTTGGTACATGACTCTTTTTGAATTATGGTTTTCTCAGGGTATATGCCCAGTAGTGGGATTGCTGGGTCATATGGTAGCTCTGTTTGTAGTTTTTCAAGGAACCTCCATACTGTTCTTCATAGTGGCTGTACCAATTCACGTTCGCACCAGCAGCACAAGCGTGTCCACACCCTCTCCAGCATTTATTGTTTCTAGATTTTTTGATGATGGCCATTCTGACTGGTGTGAGATGATATCTCATTGAAGTTTTGATTTGCATTTCTTTAATGATTAATGATGTTGAGCATTCTTTCATGTGTTTGCTGGCAGTCTGTATATCTTTTTCGGAGAAATGTCTATTTAGATCTTCTGCCCACTTTTGGATTGGGTTGTTTGTTTTTTTTGTTATTGAGCTGCATGAGCTGCTTATAAATTATGGAGATTAATCCTTTGTCAGTTGCTTCATTTGCAAATATTTTCTCCCATACTGAGGCTTGTCTTTTGGTCTTGTTTATGGTTTCCTTTGCTGTGCAAATGCTGTGTAGTTTCATTAGGTCCCATTTGTTTATTTTTGTTTTTATTTCTGTTTCTCTAGGAAGTGAGTCAAAAAGGATCTTGCTGTGATTTATGTCATAGAGTGTTCTGCCTATGCTTTCCTCTAAGAGTTTGATAGTTTCTGGCCTTATATTTAGGTCTTTAATCCATTTTGAGCTTATTTTTGTGTATGGTGTTAGGGAGTGATCTAATCTCATACTTTTACAAGTACCTGTCAAGTTTTCCCAGCACCACTTATTGAAGAGGCTGTCCTTTCTCCACTGTATATTCCTGCCTCCTTTATCAAAGATAAGGTGACCATATGTGCCTGGGTTTATCTCTGAGCTTTCTATCCTGTTCCATTGATCTATCTTTTTCATTTTGTGCCAGTACCATACTGTCTTGATTACTGTAGCTTTGTACTATAGTCTGAAATCACAAAGCCTGATTACTCCAGCTCCGTTTTTTGTTCTCAAGATTGCTTTGGCTCTTCAGGATCTTTTCTGTCTCCATACAAATTGTGAAATTTTTTGTTCTAGTTCTGTGAAAAATGCCACTGGTAGTTTGATAGGGATTGCATTGAATCTGTAGATTGCTTTGGGTAGTAGAGTCATTTTCACAATGTTGATTCTTCCAATCCAAGAACATGGTATACCTCTCAATCTATTTGTATCATCTTTAATTTCTTTCATGAGTGTCTTATAATTTTCTGCAAACAGGTCTTTTGTCTCCTTAGGTAGGTTTATTCCTAGATATTTTAATCTTTTTGTTGCAGTGGTAAAGGGGAGTGTTTTCTTGATTTCACTTTCAGATTATTCATCATTAGTGTATAGGAATGCCAGAGATTTCTGTGCATTAATTTTGTATCCTGCTACTTTACCAAATTCATTGATTAGCTCTAGTAGTTTTCTGGTAGCATCTTTAGGATTCTCTATATATAGTATCATGTCATCTGCAAACAGTGACAGCTTTACTTCTTCTTTTCCGATTTGGATTCCTTTATTTCCTTTTCTTCTCTGATTGCTGTGGCTAAAACTTCCAAAACTATGTTGAATAAGAGTGGTGAGAGTGGGCAACCTTGTCTTCTTCCTGATCTTAGTGGAAATGCTTTCAGTTTTTCACCATTGAGGATGATGTTGGATGTGGGCTTGTCATATATGGCCTTTATTATGTTGAGGAAAGTTCACTCTATGTCTACTTCCTGCAGGGTTTTTATCATAAATGGGTGTTGAATTCTGTCGAAAATTTCTCTGCATCTATTGAGATGATCATATGGTGTTTCTCCTTCAATATGTTAATATGGTATATCACGTTGATTGATTTGCGTATAATGAACAATCCTTGCATTCCTGGAATAAACCCCACTTGATCATGGTGTATGATCCGTTTAATGTGTTGGATTCTGTTTGCTAGTATTTTGTTGAGGATTTTTGCATCTATGTTCATCAGTGATATTGGCCTGTAGTTTTCTTTCTTTGTGACATCCTTCTCTGGTTTTGGTATCAGGCTGATGGTGGCCTCGTAGAATGAGTTTGGGAGTGTTCCTCCCTCTGCTATATTTTGGAAGAGTTTGAGAAGGACAGGTGTTAGCTCTTCTCTAAATGTTTAATAGAATTCGCCTGTGAAGCCAACTGGCCCTGGGCTTTTGTTTATTGGAAGATTTTTAATCACAGTTTTAATTTCAGTGCTTGTGATTTGTCTGTTCATATTTTCTATTTCTTCCTGATTCAGTCTTGGCAGGTTGTGGATTTCTAAGAATTTGACCATTTCTTCCAGTTTGTCCATTTTTTTGGCAGAGGGCTTTTTGTAGTAATCTCTCCTGATCTTTTGTAATTCTGCAGTGTCACTTGTTACTTCTCTTTTTTCATTTCTAATTCTATTGATTTGAGTCTTCTCCCTTTTTTGCTTGATGAGTCTGGCTAATGGTTTATCAATTTTGTTTATCTTCTCAAAGAACCAGCTTTTAGTTTTATTGATCTTTGCTATCGTTTCCTTCATTTCTTTTTCATTTATTTCTGATCTGATCTTTATGATTACTTTCCTTCTGCTAACTTTGGGGTTTTTTTGTTTTTCTTTCTCTAATTGCTTTAGGTGCAAGGTTAGGTTGTTTATTTGAGATGTTTCCTGTTTCTTAAGGTAGGACTGTATTGCTATAAACTTCCGTCTTAGAACTGCTTTTGCTGCATCCCATAGGTTTTGGGTCATCGTGTCTCCATTGTCATTTGTTTCTACGTATTTTTTGATTTCCTGTTTGATTTCTTCAGTTATCACTTCATTAGTAAGTCATGTATTGTTTAGCCTCCGTGTGTTTGTATTTTTACAGATATTTTCCTGTAATTGATATCTAGTCTCATAGCGCTGTGGTCAGATAAGATACTTGATACAATTTCAATTTTCTTAAATTTACCAAGGCTTGATTTGTGACACAAGATATGATCTATCCTGGAGAATGTTTCATGAGCACTTGAGAAAAATGTGTATTCTGTTGTTTTTGGATGGAATGTCCTATAAATATCAATTAAGTCCATCTTGTTTAATGTATCATTTAAAGCTTGTGTTTCCTTATTTGTTTTCATTTTGGATGATGTGTCCATTGGTGAAAGTGGGGTGTTAAAGTCCCCTGCTATGAATGTGTTACTGTTGATTTCCCCTTTTATGGCTGTTAGTATTTGCCTTATGTATTGAGGTGCTCCTGCGTTGGCTGCATAAATATTTACAATTGCTATACTTTCTTCTTGGAGCAATCCCTTGATCATTATGTAGTGTCCTTCTTTGTCTCTTCTAATAGTCTTTATTTTAAAGTCTATTTTCTCTGATATGAGAATTGCTACTCCAGCTTTCTTTTGCTTTCCATTTGCATGGAATATCTTTTACCATCCACTTACTATCAGTCTGTATGTGTCTCTAAGTCTGAAGTGGGTCTCTTGCAGACAGCGTATATATGGGTCTCGTTTTCGTATCCATTCAGCCAATCTGTGTCTTTTGGTGGGAGCATTTATTCCATTTACATTTAAGGTAATTATCGATATGTATGTTCCTATTCCCATTTTCTTAATTGTTTTGGGTTCGTTGTTGTAGGTCTTTTCCTTCTCTTGTGTTTCTTGCCTAGAGAAGTTCATTTAGCACTTGTAAACCTGGTTTGGTGGTGCTGAACACTCTCAGCTTTTGCTTGTCTGTAAAGGGTTTAATTTCTCCATCAAATCTGAATGAGATCCTTGCTGGGTAGAGTAATCTTGGTTGAAGTTTTTTTCTACTTCATCACTTTAAATATGTCCTGCCAGTCCCTTCTGGCTTACAGAGTTTCTGCTAAAAGGTCAGAGGTTAACCTTATGGGGATTCCCTTGTGTGTTATTTGTTGTTTTTCCCTTGCTGCTTTTAATATGTTTTCTTTTTATTTATTTTTTGACAGCTTGATTAATATGTGTCTTGGCGTGTTTCTCCTTGGATTTATCCTGTATGGGACTCTCTGTGCTTCCTGGACTTGATTAACTATTTCCTTTCCCATATTAGGGAAGTTTTCAACTATAATCTCTTCAAATATTTTCTCAGTCCCTTTCTTTTTCTCTTCTTCTTCTGGAACCCCTATAATTCGAATGTTGGTGCGTTTGATGTTGTCCCAGAGGTCGCTGAGACTGTCCTCAGTTCTTTTCATTCTTTTCTCTATATTCTGCTCTACAGTAGTTATTTCCACTATTTTATCTTCCAGGCCACTTACCCATCTTCTGCCTCAGTTATTCTGCTATTGATCCCATCTAGAGTATTTTTAATTTCATTTATTGTGTTGTTCATCATTGTTTCATCTTTAGTTCTTCTAGGTCCTTGTTAAATGTTTCTTGTATTTTCTGTATTCTATTTCTAAGATTTTGGATCATCTTTACTATCATTATTCTGAATTCTTTTTCAGGTAGACTGCATATTTCCTCTTCATTTGTTAGGTCTGGTGCGTTTTTATCTTGCTCCTTCAACTGATGTGTGTTTTTCTGTCCTCTCATTTTGCTTATCTTACTGTGTTTGGGATCTCCTTTTTGCAGGCTGCATGTTCATAGTTCCCGTTGTTTTTGGTGTCTGTCCCCAGTGGCTAAGGTTGGTTCAGTGGGCTGTGTAGGCTTCCTGGTGGAGGGAACTAGTGTCTGTGTTCTGGTGGATGAGGCTGGATCTTGTCTTTCTGGTGGGCAAGTCCACGTCTGTTGGTGTGTTTCTGGGTGTCTGTCGACTTATGATTTTAGGCAGCCTCTCTGCTAATGGGTGGGGTTGTGTTCCTGTCTTGCTAGTTGTTTGGTATAGGGTGTGCAGCACTGTAGCTTGTTGGTCGTTGGGTGAAGCTGGCTGCTAGTGTTGAGATGGAGATTTCTGGGACATTTTCGCCATTTGATATTACGTGGAGCTGGGAGGTCTCTTGTGGACCAGTGTCCTGAAGTTGGCTCTCCCACCTCAGAGGCACAGCACTGACTCCTGGCTGCAGCACCTACAGCCTTTCATCCACACGGCTCAGAATAAAAGGGAGAAAAAGTAGAAAGAAAGAATTAGTAGAAGTAGAAAGAAAGAAAGGAAGAAAGGAGGGAGGGAGGGAGGGAGAGAGGGAAGAAGGAAGGAGGGAAGGAAGGAAAAAAGAAAGAAAGAAGATAAAGTAAAATAAAATAAAGTAAGATAAAATAAAAGAAAGTTATTAAAGTAAAAAATAACTATTAAGAAGAAAACATTAAAAAAATGGACAGATAGTACCCTACAACAAATGGTGGAAGCAAAGCTATACAGACAAAATCTCACACAGAAGCATACACATACACACTCACAAAAAGAGGAAAAGGGGAAAAAATCATAAATCTTGCTCTCAAAGTCCACCTACTCAATTTGGGGTGATTTGTTGTCTAAAGGAGGGAAGGAAGGAAAGAAAGAAAGAAGATAAAGTAAAATAAAATAAAAATAAAATAAAGTTACTAAAATAAAAAATATTAAGAAAAAAATTTTTAAAGAAGGATGGATAGAACCCTACGACAAATGGTGGAAGCAAAGCTATGCAGACAAAATCTCACACAGAAGGATACACATACACACTCACAAAAAGAGGAAAAGGGGAAAAAATCATTAATCTTGCTCTCAAAGTCCACCTCCTCAATTTTGGATGATTTGTTGTCTATTCAGGTATTCCACAGATGCAGGGTACATCAAGTTGATTGTGGAGCTTTAATCCGCTGCTTCCGAGGATGCTGGGAGAGCCTTCCCTTTCTCTTCTTTGTTCTCTCAGCTCCCGGGGCTCAGCTTTGGATTTGGCCCCGCCTCTGAGTGTAGGTCGCCGGAGGGCATCTGTTCTTTGCTCAGACAGGACGGGGTTAAAGGAGCAGCTGCTTCAGGGACTCTGGCTCACTCAGGCCGCGGGAGGGAGGGGTATGGAGTGTGGGGTGAACCTGCGGCGGCAGAGGCCGGCGTGATGTTGCACCAGCCTGAGGCGCGCCATGCGTTCTCCCGGGGAAGTTGTACCTGGATCCCAGGACCCTGGCAGTGGCGGGCTGCACAGGCTCCCCGGAAGGGGCGTGTGGATAGTGACCTGTGTTCACACACAGGCTTCTTAGTGGCGGCAGCAACAGCCTTAGCATCTTATGCCCGTCTCTGTGGTCCATGCTTTTAGCCGCGGCTCACGCCCGTCTCTGGAGCTCCTTTAAGCAGCGCTCTTAATCCCCTCTCCTCCCACACCAGGAAACAAAGAGGGAAGAAAAAGTCTCTTGCCTCTTCGGCAGGTCCAGACTTTTCCCCGGACTCCCTCCCGCCTAGCCGTGGTGCACTAACGCCCTGCAGGCTGTGCTCATGCCGCCAACCCCAGTCCTCTCCCTGCACTCTGAACGAAGCCCGAGCCTCAGCTCCCAGCCCTGCCCACTCCGGCAGGTGAGCAGACAAGCCTCTCGGGCTGGTGTGTGCTGGTCCACTGATCCTCTGTGCGGGAATCTCTCCACTTTGCCCTCTGCACCCCTGTTGCTGTTCTCTCCTCCGTGGCTCCGAAGCTTTTCCCCCTCCGCCACCCACAGTCTCTGCCCACGAAGGGGCTTCCTAGTGTGTGGAAACCTTTCCTCCTTCACATCTCCCTCCCAGTGGTGCACGTCCTGTCCCTATCCTTTTGTCTCTGTTTATTATTTTCTCTTTTGCCCTACCCAGGTATGTGGGGAGTTTCTTGCCTTTTGGGAGGTCTGAGGTCTTCTGCCAGCATTCAGGAGGTGTTCTGTATGAGTTCTTCCACGTGTAGATGTATTTCTGGTGTATCTGTGGGGAGGAAGGTGATCTCGCATCTTACTCTTCTGCCATCTTCCAAAATCCCTAAGTCTGTATTCTTTATATATAAATACTCCCTAAACTCAGAAAACTCTATCCACACACCTACACATAGACAGCCCATTTAAAACAGGCTTTATGTACTGTGGTTTTCAAATGAAACTATACTAATAATATTACACTTTCACCTTTCATTTCTATAATTAACCTTCACAACATGCTTGTCAAAGAAGTAAAAGTCAGCGAACTACCAAGAAAAAAGAAAAAAAGACTGACGCCTACTTCCCCATTTGCTAGACCTACATAAACTTGTCTAAGTAGCCAGAACACAGTTTTTCAATAGGGAAGATAAGTCTGGATTTGTCTTAAAGAAATAGTATATCTTGAGAACACATCTGAAATGTTTGTCTTTAATTTTTAAACAGTTACACAAATATATTACATAGAAAAGTTAGGTTAATTGATCAGAGTTGCCCAAATTCATTATTTTACTTTAGAAACAGACATTGTAACATCTTCACACTCTCCTCAAAAGTATCAGCATCATCTGATAACTTCTGGATGATAAGCACTTCTCTACATTCCAAAAAAGGTACACACTATGAGAACCTAATGTGAACTGTTATCTCTTCATAGCTATTTGACTTCCAGTTAAAGCAGTCACTGCTCCAGGTCATCCCACTACAAACAGTAATTACTAACTTATCCCCTGATGTTTTTGACAGGCTTCAGATGGACACTGTTTACTTAAATCAATTTAGAAATTAAAGTACAGTTAGAATACAGTAAGTGGGTTGCATTCCTTAAAAACCCACAGTCACATCGCATGGGTTTGTGACCAGGGGCTGTCGCAGTCCTCATTCTGGGTTATGGTTTTATGTTTAAATTATCCACATCAATCAGCAGCATCATTTGGGATTTCTGAGCAGACACTTCAAGCACAATTTCTGGACTGAAGGGGCGAAAAATGTCTGACAGCAATGCAAGCTTACTCCGTGCTGCCAGAGCAGGCAACTTAGACAAAGTAGTGGAATATCTCAAGGTGGGCATATACATCAATACCTGCAACCAGCCGTGTGGATGAAAGGCTCTTGGTGCTGCAGCCAGGAGTCAGTGCTGTGCCTCTGAGGTGGAAGACCCAACCTCAGGACACTGGTCCACAACACACCTCCCAGCTCCACATAATATCAAATGGCGAAAATCTCCCAGAGATGTCCATCTCAACACCAACACCCAGCTTCACTCAACGACCAGCAAGCTACAGTGCTGGACACCCTATGCCAAACAACTAGCAAGAGAGGAACACAACCCCACCCATTAGCAGAGAGGCTGCCTAAAATCATAATAAGTCCACAGACACCCCAAAACACACCACCAGACGTGGACCTGCCCACCAGAAAGACAAGAACCAGCCTCATCCACCAGAACACAGGCACTACTCCCCTCTACCAGGAAGCCTGCACAACCCACTGAACCAACCTAACCCACTGGGGACAGACACCAAAAACAACGGGAATTACGAACCCGCAGCCTGCAAAAAGGAGACCCCCAAAACAGTAAGATAAGCAAAATGAAAAGGCAGAAAAACACATAGCAGATGAAGGAGCAAGATAAAAACCCACCAGACGTAACAAATGAAGAGGAAATGGGCAAGCTACCTGAAAAAGAATTCAGAATAATGATAGTAAAGATGATCCAAAATCTTAGAAATAGAATACAGAAAATACAAGAAACATTTAACAAGGACCTAGAAGAATTAAAGATGAAACAAGCAACGAAGAACAACACAATAAATGAAATTAAAAATACTCTAGAAGGGATCAATAGCAGAATAACTGAGGCAGAAGAACGGATAAGTGACCTGGAAGATAAAATAGTGGAAGTAACTACTGCAGAGCAGAATAAAGAAAAAAGAATGAAAAGAACTGATGACAGTCTCAGAGACCTCTGGGACAACATCAAACGCACCAACATTCGAATTATAGGGGTTCCAGAAGAAGAAGAGAAAAAGAAAGGGACTGAGAAAATATTTGAAGAGATTATAGTTGAAAACTTCCCTAATATGGGAAAGGAAATAGTTAATCAACTCCAGGAAGCACAGAGAGTCCCATACAGGATAAATACAAGAAGAAACACACCAAGACACACATTAATCAAACTGTCAAAAAATAAATAAAAAGAAAACAAATTAAAAGAAGCAAGGGAAAAACAACAAATAACACACAAGGGAATCCCCATAAGGTTAACAGCTGATCTTTCAGCAGAAACTATGCAAGTCAGAAGGGACTGGCAGGACATATTTAAAGTGATGAAGGAGAAAAACCTGCAACCACGATTACTCTACCCAGAAAGGATCTCATTCAGATTTGATGGAGAAATTAAACCCTTTACAGACAAGCAAAAGCTGAGAGAGTTCAGCACCACCAAACCAGCTTTATAGCAAAGGTTAAAGGACCTTCTCTAGGCAAGAAACACAAGAGAAGGAAAAGCCTTACAATAACAAACCAAAACACTTAAGAAAATGGGAATAGGAACATACATATCCATAATTACCTTAAATGTAAATGGACTAAATGCTCCCACCAAAAGACACAGACTGGCTGAATGGATACAAAGACAAGACCCATATATATGCTGTCTACAAGAGACCCACTTCAGACCTAGAGACACATACAGACTGAAAGTGAGGGGATGGAAAAATATATTCCATGCAAATGGAAAACAAAAGAAAGCTGTAGTATCAATTCTCATATCAGGAAAAATAGACTTTAAAATAAAGACTATTAGAAGAGACAAAGAAAGACACTACATAATGATCAAGGTATTGATCCAAGAAGAAGATATAACAATTGTAAATATTTATGCACCCAACATAGGAGCACCTCAATACATAAGGCAAATACTAACAGCCATAAAAGGGGAAATCGACAGTAACACAATCATAGTAGAGGACTTTAAAACCTCACTTTCACCAATGAACAGATCATGCAAAATGAAGATAAATAAGGAAACAGAAGCTATAAATGATACACTAAAAAAGATGGACTTAATTGAGATTTATAGAACATTCCATCCAAAAACAACAGAATACACATTTTCTCAAGTGCTCATGAAACATTCTGCAGGATAGATCATATCTTGGGTCACAAATCAAGCCTGGTAAATTTAAGAAAATTAAAATTGTATCAAGTATCTTTTCCGACCACAATGCTAGGAGACTAGATATCAATTACAGAAAAAGATCTGTAAAAAATACAAACACATGGAGGGTAAACAATACAGTACTTAATAACGAAGTGATCACTGAAAAAATAAAAAAGGAAATCAAAAAATACCTTGAAACAAATGACAATGAAGACACGACGAACAAAAATCTATGGGATGCAGCAAAAGGAGTTCTAAGAGGAAAGTTTATAGCAATACAATCCTACCTTAAGATACAGGAAACAACTCAAATAAACAAAGTAACCTTGCACCTAAAGCAATAAGACAAAGAAGAACAAAAAAACCCCAAAGTTAGCAGAAGGAATGATATTATAAAAATCAGATCAGAAATAAATGAAAAATAAATGAAGGAAATAATAGCAAAGATCAATAAAACTAAAAGCTGGTTCTTTGAGAAGGTAAACAAAATTGATAAATCATTAGCCAGACTGATCAAGAATAAAAGGAAGAAGACTCAAATCAATAGAATTGTAAATGAAAAAGGAGAAGTAACAACTGACACTGCACAAATACAAAAGATCATGAGAGATTACTACAGGCAACTCTATGCCAATAAAATGGACAACCTGGAAGAAAAGGACAAATTCTTAGAAATGCATAAACTTCTGAGGCTGAACCAGGAAAATATAGAATATATGAACAGAAAAATCACAAGCACTGAAATTAAAACTGTGATTAAAAATCTTCCAACAAACAAAAGCCCAGGACCAGATGGCTTCACAGGTGAATTCTATCAAACATTTAGAGAAGAGCTAACACCTATCCTTCTCAAACTCTTCCAAAATATAGCAGAGGGAGGAACATTCCCAAACTCATTCTACGAGGCCACCATCACCTTGATACCAAAACTAGACAAGGATGTCACAAAGAAAGAAAACTACAGGCCAATATCACTGATGAACATAGATGCAAATATCCTCAACAAAATACTAGCAAACAGAATCCAACAACACATTAAAAGAATCATACACCATGATCAAGTGGGGTTTATTCCAGGAATGCAAGGATTGTTCAATATACGCAAACCAATCAATGTGATCCACCATATTAACAAATTGAAGGAGAAAAACCGCACGATCATCTCAATAGATGCAGAGAAAGCTTTCGACAAAATTCAACAACAATTTATGATAAAAAGTCCTGGAGAAAGTAGGCAGAGAGGGAACGTTCCTCAACATAATAAAGGCCATGTATGACAAACCGACAGTCAACATCGTCCTCAATGGTGAAAAACTGAAAGCATTTCCACTAAGATCAGGAAGAAGACAAGGTTGCCCACTCTCACCACTCTTATTCAACATAGTTTTGGAAGTTTCAGCCACAGCAATCAGAGAAGAAAAGGAAATAAAAGGAATCCAAATTGGAAAAGAAAAAGTAAAGCTGTCACTGTTTGCAGATGACATGATACTATACATAGAGAATCCTAAAGATGCTACCACAAAACTACTAGAGGTAATCAATGACTCTGGTAAAGTAGCAGGATACAAAATTAATGCACAGAAATCTCTGGCATTCCTATACACTAATGATGAAAAATCTGAAAGTGAAATCAAGAAAACACTCCCATGTACCATTGCAACAAAAATAATATAATATCTAGGAATAAACCTACCTACGGAGACAAAAGACCTGTATGCAAAAAATTATAAGATACTGATGAAAGAAATTAAAGATGATACAAATAGATGGAGAGATATACCATGTTCTTGGATTGGACGAATCAACCTTGTGAAAATGACTCTACTACCCAAAGCAATCTATATATTCAATGCAATCCCTATCAAACTACCACTGGTATTTTTCATAGAACTAGAACAAAAAATTTCACAATTTGTATGGAAACAAAAAGACCCCAAATAGCCAGAGCAATCTTGAAAACGAAAAACGGAGCTGGAGGAATCAGGCTGCCTGACTTCAGACTACAGTACAAAGCTACAGTAATCAAGACAGTATGGTACTGGCACAAAAACAGAAACATAGATCAAAGGAAAAGGACAGAAAGCCCAGAGATAAACCCACACACATATGGTCACCTTATCTTTGATAAAGGAGGCAAGAATGTACAGTGGAGAAAGGACAGCCTCTTCAATAAGTGGTGCTGGGAAAAGTGGACAAGTACATGTGAAAGTATGAGATTAGATCTCTCCCAAACACCATACATAAAAATAAGCTCAAAATGGATTAAAGACCTAAATGTAGCACCAGAAACTTTCAAGCTCTTAGAGGAAAACATAGGCAGAACACTCTATGACATAAATTGCAGCAAGATCCTATTTGACCCTCCTCCTAGAGAAATGGAAATAAAAACAAAAATAAACAAATGGGACCTAATGAAACTTCTAAGCTTTTGCAGAGCAAAGGAAACCATAAACACGACCAAAAGACAACCCTGAGAATGGGAGAAAATATTTGCAAATGAAGCAACTGACAAAGGATTAATCTCCAAAATTTATAAGCATCTCCTGCAGCTCAATAACATAAAATCAAAAAACTCAATCCAAACATGGGCAGAAGACCTAAATAGACATTTCTCCATAGAAGATATACAGACTGCCAACAAACACATGAAAGAATGTTCAACATCATTATTCATTAGAGAAATGTAAATCAAAACTACAAGGAGATATCATCTCACACCAGTCAGAATGGCCATCATCAAAGAATCTAGAAACGAGTAAAGGGAACACTCTTGCACTGCTGGTGGGAATGTGAATTGGTACAGCCACTATGGAGAACAGTATGGAGGTTCCTTAAAAAACTAACAATAGAGCTATGATATAACCCAGCAATCCCACTACTGGGCATACACCCTGAGAGAACCATAATTCAAAAATAGTCATGTACCAAAATGTTCATTGCAGCTCTATTTACAATAGCCCGGCGATGGAAACAACCTAAGTGTCCATCATCGGATGAATTTATAAAGAAGACGTGGCACATATATACAATGGAATATTACTCATCCATAAAAAGAAACGAAATTGAGCTATTTGTAATGAGGTGGATAGAGCTAGAGTCTGTCATACAGAGTGAAGTAAGTCAGAAAGAGAAAGACAACTACAGTATGCTAACACATATATATGGAATTTAAGGAAAAAAATGTCATGAAGAACCTAGGGGTAAGACAGGAATAAAGACACAGACCTACTAGAGAATGGACTTGAGGATACGGGGAGGGGGAAGGGTAAGCTGTGACAAAGCGAGAGAGAGGCTCTCTCACTATATATATAGTGTATATATATATACACACTGCCAAACGTAAGGTAGATAGCCAGTGGGAAGCAGCTGTATAGCACAGGGATATCAGCTCAGGGTTTTGTGACCGCCTGGATGGGTGCTATAGGGAGGGTGGAAGGGAGGGAGATGCAAGAGGGAAGAGATATGGGAACATATGTATATGTACAACTGATTCATTTTGTTATAAAGCAGAAACTAACACACAATTGTAAAGTAATTATACTCCAATAAAGATGTAAAAAAAAAAGAGGAAATCAACAGTAACACATTCATAGTAGGGGATTTTTACACCCCACTTTCACCAATGAACAGATCATCCAAAATGAAAATAAGTAAGGAAACACAAGCTTTAAATGATCCACTAAACAAGAAACACTTAATTGATATTTATAGGACATTCCATCCAAAAACAACAGAATACACATTTTTCTCAAGTGCTCATGGAACACTCTCCAGGATAGATCATATCTTGGGTCACAAATCCAGCCTTGGTAAATTTAAGAAGCTTGAAATCGTATCAAGTATCTTTTCCGACCACAACGCTATGAGACTAGATATCAATTACAGAAAAAGACCTGTAAAAACTACAAACATATGGAGGCTAAATAATGCACTACTTAATAACGAAGTTATCACTGAAGAAATCAAAGACGAAATCAAAAAATACCTAGAAACAAATGACAATGGAGACACGATGACCCAAAACCTATGGGATGCAGCAAAAGCAGTTCTAAGAGGGAAGTTTATACCAATACCATCCTACCTTAAGAAACAGGAAAAATCTCGAATAAACAAGCTAATCTTGCATCTAAAGCAATTAGAGTAAAAAGTACAAAAAAAATCCAAAGTTAGCAGAAGGAAAGAAATCATAAAAATCAGATCAGAAATAAATGAAAAAGAAATGAAGGAAACGACAGCAAAGATCAATAAAACTAAAAGCTGGTTCTTTGGGAAGATAAACAAAATTGATAAACCATTAGCCAGACTCATCAAGAAAAAAAGGGAGAAGACTCAAATCGATAGAATTAGAAATGAAAACGGAGAAGTAAGAACTGACACTGCAGAAATACAAAAGATCATGAGAGATTACTACAGGCAACTCTATGGCAATAAAATGGACAACCTGGAAGAAATGGACAAATTCTTAGAAATGCACAACCTGCCAAAACTGTATCAGGAAGAAATAGTAAATATGAACAGACCATCACAAGCACTGAAATTGAAACTGTGATTTAAAATCTTCCAACAAACAAAAGCCCAGTACCAAATGGCTTCACAGGTGAATTCTATCAAAAATTTAGGGAAGAGCAAACACCTATCCTTCTCAAACTCTTCCAAAATACAGCAGAGGGAGGAACACTCCCAAACTCATTCTACGAGGCCACCATAGCCTGATATCAAAACCAGACAAGGATGTCACAAAGAAAGAAAACAACAGGCCAATATCACTGATGAACATAGATGCAAAAATCCTCAACAAAATGCTGGCAAACAGAACCCAACAGCACATTAAAAGGATCATACACCATGATCGAGTGGGGTTTTTTCCAGGAATGCAAGGTTTCTTCAATATACACAAATCAATCAATGTGATACACCATATTAACAAATTGAAGAAGAAAAACCATATGGTCATATCAAGAGACGCAGAGAAAACTTTTGACAAAATTCGACACACATTTATGATAAAAACTCTCCAGAAAGTAGGCATAGAGGGAAGTTTCCTCAACATAATAAAGGCCATATATAACAAACACACAGCCAACATCGTCCTCAATGGTGAAAAACTGAAAGCATTTTCACTAAGATCAGGAACAAGACAAGGTTGCCCACTCTCACCACTCTTATTCAACATAGTTTTGGAAGTTTCAGCCACAGCAAACAGAGAAGAAAAGGAAATAAAAGGAATCCAAATTGGAAAAGAAGTAAAGCTGTCACTGTTTGCAGATGACATGATACTATGCATAGAGAATCCTAAAGATGCTACCACAAAACTACCAGAGCTAATCAATGACTTTGGTAAAGTAGCAGGATACAAAATTAATGCACAGAAATCTCTGGCATTCCTATACACTAATGATGAAAAATCTGAAAGTGAAATCAAGAAAACACTCCCATGTACCATTGCAACAAAAATAATAAAATATCTAGGAATAAACCTACCTAAGGAGACAAAAGACCTGTATGCAGAAAATTATAAGACACTGGTGAAAGAAATTAAAGATGATACAAATAGATGGAGAGATATACCATGTTCCTGGATGGAAGAATCAACATTGTGAAAATGACTCTACTACCCAAAGCAATCTATATATGCAATGCAATCCCTATCAAACTACCACTGGCATTTTTCACAGAACTAGAACAAAAAATTTCACAATTTGTATGGAAACAAAAAAGACCCTGAATAGCCAAAGCAATCTTGAGAAAGAAAAGCAGAGCTTGAGGAATCTGGCTCACTGACTTCAGACAATACTACAAAGCTACAGTAATCAAGACAGTATGGTACTGGCACAAAAACAGAAATATAGATCAATGGAAAAGGATAGAGAGCCCAGAGATAAACCCTCACACAGATGGTCACCTTATCTTTGATAAAGGAGGCAGGAATGTACAGGAGAGAAAGGACAGCCTCTGCAATAAGTGGTGCTTGGAAAACTGGACAGGTACATGTAAATGTATGAGATTAGATCACTCCCTAACAGCATACACAAAAATAAGCTCAAAATGGATTAAAGACCTAAATGTAAGGACAGAAACTATCAAACTCTTAGAGGAAAACATAGGCAGAACACTCTATGACATAAATCACAGCAAGATCCTTTTTTAACCACCTCCTAGAAAATGGAAATAAAAACATAAATAAAGAAACTGGACCTAATGAAACTTCTAAGCTTTTGCACAGGAAAGGGAACCATAAGCAAGACCAAAAGGCAACTCTCTGAATGGGAGAAAATATTTGCAAATGAAGCAACTGACAAAGGATTAATCTCCAAAATTTACAAACAGCTCATGTAGCTCAATAACAGAAAAACAAACAACCCATTCCAAAAATGGGCAGAAGACCTAAATAGCGATTTCTCCAAAGAAGATATACAGATTGCCAAAAAATACATGAAAGAATGCTCAACATCATTAATCATTAGAGAAATGCAAAGCAAAAGTACAATGAGATATCATCTAACACCAGTTAGAATGGCCATCATCAAAGAATCTAGAAACAATAAATGCTGGAGAGGGTGTGGAGAAAAGGGAACACTCTTGCACTGCTGGTGGGAATGTGAATTGGTACAGCCACTATGGAAAACAGTATGGAGGTTCCTTAAAAAACTACAAATAGAACTACCATATGACTCAGCAATCCCACTACTGGGCATATACCCTGAGAAAACCATAATTCTAATAGAGTCATGTACCAAAATGTTCATTGCAGCTCTATTTACAATAGCCCGGAGATGGAAACAACCTACGTGTCCATCATCTGATGAATGGATAAAGAAGATGTGGCACATATATACAATGGAATATTACTCAGCCATAAAAAGAAACGAATTTGAGCTATTTGTAATAAGGTGGATGGACCTAGAGTCTGTCATACAGAGTGAAGTAAGTCAGAAAGAGAAAGACAAATACCGTATGCTAACACATATATATGGAATTTAAGGAAAAAAATGTCATGAAAAACCTAAGGGTAAGACAGGAATAATGACACTGATCTACTAGAGAATGGACTTGAGGATATGGGGAGGAGGAAATGTAAGCTGTGACAAAGTGAGAGAGTGGCATGGACATATATACACTACCAAACGTAAAATAGATAGCTAGTGGGAAGCAGCCGCGTAGCACAGGGAGATCAGCTCGGTGTTCTGTGACCACCTAGAGGGGTGGGATAATGAGAGTGGGAGGGAGGGAGATGCAAGAGGGAAGAGATATGGGAACATATGTATATGTATAACTGATTCACTTTGTTATAAAGCAGAAACTAACACACCATTGTAAGGCAATTATACTCCAATAAAGATGTAAAACAAACAAACAAACAAACAACAACAAAAAACCCACAGTGGTCTGCAATATCCACATCTATATCCCTTACACTGTTAACACTAGAGTTTCATAAAACAGATATTTACTTGTTGGATCAATTGAGTTGCACATAATCTTTGGACCCCTACTTTAGGCCCAACACTGGACTAAAGTATGTGTTAATAAAGATGTTTTAATGTAAACCAGACCCCAGGTCTTATTGACTCCATATGCTTTGTTTCAAATCATAACTCTATACACTTTTGTCTCAAAACCACTTTTAAAAAAAATCTATCATACTGGAAACAAAGTTTTGAAAGAGATTTTAATCATCTTGTATCTGATAACTGTCCCAAATAATATCTAATGCAAAATTATCACAAAGCAACACACACACTGACACACATCCCTGGAATATTCTAAAATATATTCAAATATTTAAACAGTGAGATCCAGGTGCTCATAATTCAGAGCATAGAAATCTAACTAATGTTAAGCAGAGTATCTTTTAAATTGTGCAAACCCCATATAGGATTAACAATGCAGACCTAACCATACCTGAGAATATACTTTTCTTGACACTCCCCCCAACAAATGTGTCACACATCTATAGTAACAAAATGAAAGCCAAAGGTAGCCATTTTTTAAAAAAATGATCTTCACACAGAAACAACAAAAGAATGAGAATCATACCAGAAGCCAAATCCTCATTTTAATGTGGATTTGGTAAACCAGACTCTTCCCTACTTAAGACCATCTATAAAGCACTTTAAAATTTCCAGAGAGGCTATAGCAATTGTATATTTATATATTTTAAGACACGTACATCTCATAGCAAACCCCAACGAAGATGAAATCAAGAGAAATCTCTGACCTTTCTTCCAAAAGGCTAATAGGTATTTACTTATCATCCATAACATATGGAACTATGAGAGGAATGTCTTTATAATATTAAAAAATTAAGACTTCAAGTAGAGATCCTCTCCCCTCTTCTTACTAGACCTCACTACTACTACTGCTGCTGCTGCTATTACTACTACCACCACCACCATCACCACCACCATCATCACCACCACTAGAGGGATTCTCTAGTGTGTTGGAAGACATCCTCTCCTGGGGCAATTACACTTCAATTTCTACAGCAGAAACTTCCATTTGATCACTATCTGCTACTTCTCTCTATTCAGAATAAACTTGACAACCTCTCCTCTTCTTTTTTAAAGGAAATTCATTTAATAACTGTACACACACACACACACACCCAAGTGTACAAGATTTATTTAAAAGGCTTTTCTTAAAAGGTCCAAAAGTTACAGCAGGTACGTAATATTATACATATATTACTCCCTTCGTTCCCACAGGTCATCATTTATTAAAAGCTTCTTTGGTGCCAAGTATTAAGCACTTTTCGTGCATTACCTGGTCTAATCCTCACATAATCTTAAAAGGTAGATTCTATTCTTACCACCTCTTTAGTGAAGAAAGTAGTGAGGCTTATAGAGGTGAAGTATTCCAAGGTTCTTCCCAGACTGAAGCTCTCTTAAGTCCCTGAGTAAAGCCATTATCTATATTTTGCTCTAATAAGGGAACGTTTACTAAAAGGTAACCAGTTTTTAGGTGTATTTTAATGAGATTTCTCTCCCTGTCAATCAGACTGGCATGTACATACAATGCAAATAATGAAATAAAGAGACTGGCCGGCACATAAAACATCATTAAAATTTTCCTTCTCAAGATAGAGAAGCTGCTATTATAATGTGGTTTGTAAAGAGTATGTAATTAAGGTTAAAACAAGAATACACCCTTTTCAAATGATTAAATTAAAACCTCTGACTCATAACTTAAAAAACAATTTAATTTAAATCCAAGTAGTACTGAATTAGGTGTCATTTTTTTCTCTAAATATTTTTTTTATTTCCTCTTTGATTTCTTCAGTGATCTCTTGGTTATTTAGTAACGTATTGTTTAGCCTCCATGTGTTTGTATTCTTCACATTTTTTTCCCTGTAATTTATTTCTAATCTCATAGTGCTGTGGTCAGAAAAGATGCTTGATATGATTTTAATTTTCTTAAATTTACCGAGGCTAGATTTGGGACACAAGATGTGACTTATCCTGGAGAATGTTCCGTGTGCACTTGAGAAGAAAGTGTAATCTGCTGTTTTTGGATGGAATGTCCTATAAATATCAGTTAAATCCATCTGGTCTATTGTGTCATTTAAAGCTTCTGTTTCCTTATTAATTTTCTGTCTGGATGATCTGTCCATTAGTGTAAGTGAAGTGTTAAAAGTCCCCCACTATTATTGTGTCACTGTCGATTTCCTCTTTTATAGCTGTTAGCATTTGCCTTATGTATTGAGGTGCTCCTATGTTGGGTGCATATATATTTATAATTGTTATATATTCTTGGATTGATCTCTTGATCATTATGTAGTGTCCCTTCTTGTCTCTTGTAACATTCTTTATTTTAAAGTCTATTTTATCTGATACAAGTATTGCTACTCCAGCTTTCTTTTGATTTCCATTTGCATGGAATATCTTTTTCCATCCCCTCACTTTCAGTCTGTATGTGTCCCTAGGTCTGAAGTGATTCTCTTGTAGACAGCATATATATGGTTTTTTTTTTTTTTTTTTTGCTGTATGTGGGCCTCTCACTGTTGTGGCCTCTCCCGTTGCAGAGCACAGGCTCCGGACGCGCAGGCTCAGCAGCCACGGCTCACAGGCCTAGCTGCTCCGCAGCATATGGGATCTTCCCAGACCGGGGCACGAACCCATGACCCCTGCATCGGCAGGCGGACTCTCAACCACTGCACCACCAGGGAAACCCTACATGGGTCTTTTTGTATCCATTCAGCGAGCCTGTGTCTTTTGGTTGGAGCATTTAATCCATTCACATTTAAGGTAATTATTGTTATGTATGGTCCTATAACTATTTTCTTAATTGCTTTGGGTTTGTTTTTGTAGGTCCTTTCCTTCTCTTGTGTTTCCCACTTAGAGATGTTCCTTTAGCATTTGTTGTAGAGCTGATTTGGTGGTGCTGAATTCTCTTAGCTTTTGTTTGTCTGTAAAGCTTTTGATTTCTCCGTTGAATCTTCAGGAGATCCTTGCCAGCTACAGTAATCTTGGTTGTAGGTTCCTCCCTTTCATCAAATATATCATGCCACTCCCTTCTGGACTGTAGAGTTTCTGCTGAGAAATCAGCTGTTAACCTTATGGGAGTTCCCTTGTGTGTTATTTGTTATTTTTCCCTTGTTGCTTTTAATAATTTCTCTTTGTCTTTAATTTTTGTCAATTTGATTACTATGTGTCTTGGCGTGTTTCTCCTTATCCTGCCTGGGACTCTCTGTGCTTCCTGTACTTGGGTGGCTATTTCCTGACCCATGTTAGGAAAGTTTTTGACTATAATCTCTTCAAATATTTTCTCGGATCCTTTCTCTGTCTCTTCTCCTTCTGGGATCCCAATAATGTGAATGTTGTTGCATTTAATGTTGTCCCAGAGGTCTCTTAGGTTGTCTTCATTTCTTTTCATTCTTTTTTATTTATTGGTTCCATAGCAGTGAATTTCACCATTCTGTCTTCCAGGTCACTTATCCATTCTTCTGCCTCAGTTATTCTGCTATTGATTCCTTCTAGTGTATTTTTCATTTCAGTTATTGTATTGTTCATCTCTGTTTGTTCTTGAATTCTTCTAGGTGTTTGTTCTTGAATTCTTCTAGGTCTTTGTTAAACATTTCTTGCATCCTCTTGATCTTTGCCTCCATTCTTTTTCCAAGGTCCTGGATGATCTTCACTATCATTATTCTGAATTCTTTTTCTGGAAGGTTGCCTATCTCCACTTCATCTAGTTGTCTTTCTGGGGTTTTATCTTGTTCTTTTTATCTCGTTCCTAAATAGTCCTCTGCCTTTTCATTTTGTCTGTCTTTCTGTGAATGTGGTTTTTGTTCCATAGGCTGCAGGACTGTAGTTATTCTTGCTTCTGCTGTCCTAGGTCTCATTTTTGAAAATGAGGATTATACACAAAGATTGTATTTAGCATTGGGGGTGGGAGAAGTTAAGTCTGGGCATAAAGTTGCCAGATTTAGCAAATAAAAATACAGGACACCCAGTTAAATTTGTATTTCAGAAGTATGTCCCATACAATGTTTAGGATATACTAAGAAAAGTATTCATTGTTTATCTGAACTCAACTTTAACTGGGTGTCCTATATTTATCTAGCAATCTAAGCTAAGGAGGAAGAACTAAATGGACTCAGTTTTAGCTCTAATATGTTCTTGGTTTTTTTTTTGTTTGTTTTTTTAAGCAACAGTTCAAAGGGAAGTAAAAAATATAAGCTTTTCTGGCAGGTTTAAACCAAAGGAATGTTTCACTTAGAGTTAATGTTTAGTGGAAGCTCTGAAAACACAAGCACTACTTCCATAGCTACTTTGTTATGTGATCATTAAAATAAAGAAGCTCTAAGCTCAGTCTGTCATTGTATACAGATGATTTATAAATGATTTTCCTCCTCCTTCCTTCCCCCTCAAAAAAAACAAAATGCAGTGAAGTACTTGCAGCAAACCTAATCTGATGTGAAAACCAAAACAAACAACAAAAAAAATGAAAATAGCTTTTACTACCTGCCAGGTGCATGTCATCAGGGCCACAGATCTTCAGCACCTTCTTAAGAATCTCATAAAATAGTGTCATTAATTATTTATTTGCACCTCAAAGCAGAGTTCAATGTAAACATTCGAGATCAGGTAGAAAAAGAAGAGAAGCTATCATTTTCCTTTAGAACCCAGGCCTCAGTCATTCAAGTTGATTTATTAATTTTTATAATGATGGGAACATTAATTCCCCTATATGCCAGGTACTGTGCCAGGCCACACTTTCTTTCTGCCTCCCCAGAGTCCAGACTAGCTGGTAAGAGATTACTAGGATATGCCCAATAAATATTATAACAGAGGTATGTATAAAAAGTCGACTTCCTCACTCCTGGCCTAAAAGCCAGTTAGAAAATTCACATGGAAAACCAAAACCATGTCCGTGATTTATTGATAAATAACTTGTAGGTCATAGTGTTTTCTGTGGTGGACATTTTGGTTTTGTATAAGTTGAAGGGAACAGTTCTGAGATTCCTCCAGTCTCAGGGTGATACCAGGCCAGGTTCTCTAGGCTGGTTCTGTTTAGTTTAGAATCCTTGGCTCAGCCTACACCCTAAATCCAAAACTAGCCAAATCACCACGCAAGGGAGAATGGCCATTCTCCCGCAGGCAGTGGCCCAGCCTGAGCACAGCACAATAACCTGTGGTGTTTGAAAAGCTACAAGTGCTCAGGTTCCACCCAAGACTACTCTACTACTCCACTCTAAGGATGGGTTCCAAAAAAAAAAAAAGACTCCCCAAGCAATTCAAATGTACAGCTTTGGTTAAGAACACTACCTAGCCAAATGACGCAAATCACATCAGGCTGTGCTCATATTAGGGCTGCACAGGATGTTCATCCATCCTGAGGTTAATTGTCTCCCCACCAGGTGACTAAAAAAAAAAAAGTCACAAGAATGAATGTGTTCTTTCTTTAGCGCTATTTCATGGACTAAAATACTCTAAGATGGCTCAACTTTCATCCAAGCTGCCTGCTGAGGCCATGGTGAAACCCCTTTGAGGGCAAATATACAGGAAACATTCAATAGCTCATGAAACAGCTTTACTTTAATGTTTCAGAAAACGAAAGAAAACAAAAACTGGGGCTAGGAGATGATCTTTTAAATACACTGCACTGCCTTATATATGAGGTCATGAACTGTGTTCAAGGGAACAGTGCATTACACTCAGATTTTGCTGGGTTTAGTATATAAAGGAGGCAGAAAGGGAAGGATGTGTGGTTTAAATCCACTGCAACAACAAAAACTGCAAATGAAGCAGTCATTTCTTCCTGAGTTCATGAGTGACCCCTGTGTGACAGAGTAAATTATCTGATCATTTGATGTTTAGACTACTGCATACTCAAATAGAGAAAAAAACATTTCCTTGAAATTCAATAATACCACCAACATTTTATGCTGCAAATACAGCACATTTCAAAAAAATAAGTAAAAAGATATTTTAAATAAGTCCAATGTTCTCAATCTTGCCTGCTTTATGTATTTACAACAACATGCAGTTCTCTGGCTCAACCCCATTTCCCCATGCCAAAGTCAATTCAGAAAGCAATCCCTTCACTAGATAGACACTAAGGACCAGGAACAATAAAAGGAATAACAAGTACTTCAATGGCCTCTATCATCAGACAGTTCCATAGTGCACATATATGATGTCACATCAAAATAGAGAAGAGCATAAGGGTACAAGGAAGACAGACTGATAACTGATGGCACCTTCCATAACTAGATCCCTGTAAATATAGCTCCTCTAACCACGAGCACTCCACACCAGCCCCGGATAAAACAGGTCCTGTTTGTGTGAGGGGATGCCAATTTTTTAAGATAAAGGAACAGAGGCCTCCATTAACAGATTTGATTAACAGAAACAAAACTAAAACTCTGTCTCCACCCTAAATAAGCATCAATTAGTTATTAAAAATTGTAATGAGTTTTTCTATTCTGTATCATAGCAGGATAAAAATAATCTAGGATCTCTCAGTGTTGTTTTTTAAAATAAGAATGTGCATTCTATGTAGTTAAATTCCTTTTACTGTCTCCCAAAAGCTGAAGAAACCAGCACTTACGGATACAATCTGAACCATGCACAAATCTAAACATAAAGGCTTGAAATGCCGTAAATATGCATACTGTTCACAGTTTACAACAAATGTTCATAGACAGTATCTTGTTTTAGCCTCCCAGGAGCTTCATGAGATATTAGGAACATCCTCATTTTACAAATGATAAAGCTGAAGCACAGAGATGCTAAACATCTTGCCTAAGATGATTCTGGATCCTGCTGTCTCCTCCCAAACTCAGAAAAAAAAAAAAGAAAAAAAATATTTTGCTTACACCCAGGTTTACTACACCACCCAGGCTTTTCTGAGTAATGCAGTAAAATCAGGTATTAATACTGTCATATATGAATGCTGAATGTCATGCCCTCTCCAAGTTCTATAGCAACTGTTCACTTTTACATGGTCAGGAAGACCCCTTTGTGAAATCTAATGAAAGCGAAGGAATCCCCACCCCATAAAAAAGCACATATGCAAATGTTCATAGTAGCATTATTCATAATAGCCAAAAAATGGAAACCAAACCACCCAAATGTCCATCACCTGATGAATGGATAAACAAAATGTTGTATATCCATACAGAGGAATATCATTCAGCCAAAAAAGAAATGGTGTACTGATACAAGATGGATAAAGCTTGAAAACATTATGCTAAATAAAAGAAACTAGCCACAAAAGACCACATGTCATATGATTCTATTTACATGAAACAACCAGAATAGGCACATCAATAGACACAGAAGGTAGATTAGTGGTTGTCTAGGGCTCTTGGTGGGTTGGAGGGAAGTGGGGAGTGACTGCTCATGGGTGTGGGCTTTCTTGTTGAGCTGATGAAAATGTTCTAAAATTGTGTGGGTGGCTGCAAAGCAATAAACATACTTGAAAACCACTGAATTGTACACTTTAAAAGGTGTATTGTATGGTATGTAAATTATAGCTCAATAAAGATGTTATGGGACTTCCCTTGTGGTGCAGTGATTAAGAATCTGCCTGCCAATGCAGGGGACATGGGTTTGAGCCCTGGCCTGGGAAGATCCCACATGCCCATGGAGCAACTAAGCCCGTGTGCCACAACTACTGAAGCCCGTGCACCTAGAGCCCATGCTCCACAACAGAAGAAGCCACTGCAATGAGAAGCCCGTGCACCACAACGAAGAGTAGCCTCAACTCGCCGCAACTAGAAAAAGCCTGCATGCAGCAACCAAGACCCAATGCAATATTTTTGTATTTATTTACAAAAATAAATAAATTTATTTTAAAAATACTAAAAAATAATGCTATTTTAAAAAATCATTTAAAATGCACATACAAATAACATTTCCCAGATAATTTCTGAGGGTTTGCTAAAGCCCAGAAGCCCATCTACAGGTACAGCACAAGGTCCAAGACAGCACAGGTCCAAGACACAAAGTCAGTAACTCTTGCTCTATAGAAACAAGAATCATCCTATTTTCTTTGTTTTACAGATTAAGTCTTATTTCAGTTCCCCCCACCACAACTACCAAGCCTGTCTCCTACTTTTTAAGATCACTACTTCATTTATTGGTTCATGTGACCACAGTTTTCAATATTAATTCATTAAAAACCATTAAATACTTTCATAAATATAACTTTAACAGCTACAAAGAACTTTTAGTAATTGAATGACTACTGCTTGCAAGGCATAGTTGGAATTCAAAAATGTAAAAGATACTTCTGCCCTCAAGGAGCTTAAAATCTAACAAGTGCGATAAGAGCGAAACGAACAACAATACACAAAACAGAAGGTGAATCTTGCACTAAAAAGGCCAGGGAAGATCAGTGAGGAAGAATGATTGAAGGAAAGCTTCTTGGCAGAGGTGGACATTTAATGCTGAATGTTGAAGAGTAGGTAGGATTTGAACATGCAGAGGAGTAAAGAGAATTTGAGATGCGAGGAGAAGTGGGGATGTTTCAGAATAGTTCCTAGGGACCACGAAGATGGGCCTTAATGTCAAGCTAAGGATCCTGACTTTATTTGGTAGGCTCAGAGAAGCCAAAGAAGGCTGCTGAGTACGGTAGTTAGCGAATCAAAGCAGTATATTAAGAAGATTAATTGTTCAGTCATGTGTGGGTACACGTAGAAGAGAGAAATGGAGACAAGGAAACAAACTGGGAGTCTATTAAACAGTATGAAGTGAAAGGGCTACGCTCTCTGCCCTGTGTCTGTTCACGTGGTAAACCTACAACCCAGAAATGGTTACTGCCCACGAGAACAGGCACAGGGCAGATCAGCACGTTTACCTGACTGGAATGACTGAGTATTCCGCTCATAAGAGACAAAGAGGAAACAGGAGGTTACCTAAAATGCTTCCAAACTACACAAAGCGATGTTAAACACAGGTACTGGGAAAAAGGGTAGGAGGCCTGAGTCAAGTGACACCGCCCCGCAAAGAAAATGCCCTGCCGAAATCTCCAGACCAGCTTCCCTAGGCCAAGAACCTTCGCCCTTTTACTTCCAATCCCCGCCCAACCCCTGAGAGACCCTCCACCTCCCCTTCCCCTTCCGCTCTGGCTCACTTGTCCCGGATGATGGTCTGCAGCTCCCGGATCTGATCATTCATTGGCAGGAGCTTAAGCTGCGCCCCGATCTGTCGGGAGAGTTCGCAGTCCCCTAGGAGGGAGTCGCTGGCTGGCGCGTCAGAGTTGCCAGTGCCACCGTTGCTCTCTGAGTTGAGGGTGGCGCCGCCGCAGGCCTGTGAGTCCCGCTCAGCCGGTACGCTAGAAGAGCTTACTCTCCCCCTGAGGAGAGTCAGCTTGCCCGCGAAGTCGCTGTTTCCCCCGGCATGGTCCGGGATCAGTTCGCCAGCTTGCTGCGGCTCGGGGTTTTGGGTCGAGGCACAGTTTACTTGCTGGTTGTGACAGGGCATGGAGTCCAGACACCGTAACTCCGTGGCCATACACCAGGCACCAGGCCGTCCCCGACCCCTAAGGATAAAGGAGAGCAGGGAGAACGGACCAAAGCTCCTATGCTCTCCCGGTCGCCCCGCCTCCTCGCAACCTCTAACCGCCGCTGCCCTCTCACCCCTTTGGCCTCCACCGCTTCCCTTTCGCACATTACGTCCCGGCCCCGCCCACACCAGACTTACAGCCCGCCTAGACACTCGATTGGCTTTGCTCCCTGCCACTCTGCAGCGAACGGCTTGTTAACCCTTTGCGTTGCCCCAGCTGCGTGGGGATCCCACACCGAACTTGGCAGACAAGGTGAGGCCAGGGATATTTGGTTTCCGGGTCTCCCGGGAGCCTCTAGGGATTCTGCCTGCAGAACTTTGAGTGAGTGAGAGAGCCGGGAGAAAACTAGGGCTGGAGAGTGCTAAAATGATGACACACAAAGACCCATGTTTTCAGACTTTGTGTCTTGGCAGAAAAGTTAAACTTCAGTAACTGCATCTACTGTATGCTTGTCTGTGTAGCCCAAAAAGGAAGTTTAAAAATGCCTAGCAGCATGCTGAAGAGCCTGCCCTCTACTAGACTGTTGTACCAGCTGCAGCTTCCCAAGTGTGCTTGACTACTAGAGCTTTCCTTATCTTTATTGGTTGGACCCTACACTGTACAGTTACCATGAGGATTCTGACAGCATTTCAGATCCACTACCGCTTTGCTTCTTTTAAATACTTGGAAAGACACTTTGTTTGTTTGTTTGTTTGTTTTTAACGTGAGGATATAGTATAAAGGCTTGAGCTAAGAATGTCTAGGGCAGTGCTTTTCAACACCTTTGTGTGTTAGAACAATTATAAAGTTTGTTAAAATGCAGGTTGTCGTGGCCTACCTTTGAGATTCTGATTCAGTAGATCTGAGATGGGACCCAAGAATCTTTATTTTTAACACGTAACCCAACAATTCTGATTTTTTTTAAATGGTACTTTTTGAGAACAGTGGCTTACAGGCTCCCTTTTTGAAGAGCTACAAAGTCAGAAACCTGCTAATTCTACTAAAAAATTATTGAGCAGTATTTAACAATTTCCCTCCCGTCTCTGGACTTGACTTTGTCCATCTATAAATGAGATGCATTAACTATTTGACCCCTAAATGTTCTTCCAATTTTGACATTCTGTAATTCTATTTTGCCTTCCAAAAGCCAATTCTTAAAATTCCTTGTTCCACACCAGAACATAACCAGCATATGCAGAGATTCAAACAAATATGAGTAACAGATAACAGGAATATCGAGGCCTTTGGTGAGACTTGAGCCTTGATCTGGCTCCCTTTTCCATTTTTTCTTTGTTTGTTTGGTTTTTGTTTTGGTATCAGTATTAATGGTATTTTTCTCCCTTTTTTCTCTCCCATATTCTCTGCTTTGTGTCTTACCCTCTAGGTCAGTACACTGTTAGCTGTAATTATAGAGAGTTTAAATTTGATTGGATGATAAAAATTGCAGCCTTAAACTGTAATCCCACTCATTTTTGAAAGCCTGTGCATCTTTTCTCCTAGCACACAATGTGACTCAAAGGATCTCTGGGTTTAAAAGCTGAATCTGATAACATGAAGTGGGCAGGAGCAGTTAAATGGCTACTTTGCCAATGAATACTCTAAGGAAAACAATGAATACAATATTTTTCATTATCAGTACTTTAAATGCAGTAATGAATTTAAAATGGTATTGTGAGACATCCCAGGACCAAAACTGTACTGAAGTCATTTTTGTCTAGTGTTTCATCAGGCAAATGACCTTGTTCTCAGTGCCACAGAATATGAATTAGAACAGTACAACCACCAGTGTGTCTTGTGTTTTCACTCTTATAAGAAACACCCATGCATATACTTACCTATATTAACCAATAATCATTAGCAAATCTATTTATCTAGTCAATTTAATTATTTAAGATGCTATTGAAGTAAAATTCACTGATGATTAATGATAACACCTTAAATTTAGTGGTTTATAACCTACAAAGACCTTCTATACATTCTCAAAAAAAAGTTTGAGGATTACCAAGCCCTGTTTATAGATGATAACTATGTAATTCTTTTTCCTAAAGTGACTTCTCCAAGGTCACACATCCAAAATGGAGAAAAGCAGAGACAGAAACCCCAGTCTTTTCACTTTAAATCCAGTCTTTTTTACACATACCTACAGATTCATGAAATCATTTAGTTAACAAATATTGGTTGAGTCCTTACTATTTGCCAATCATGTTTCTAGGTGCTAGAACAGATACAAAGAAAAATGAATGAAGATCTTAAAATTCTCCATGGTTGTAGAGGGCATGGAGGTCATGGATAATATGGATCTTTGAAAACCAAAGGATAATGTTAGGCAGCATGGAAGCCTACGCTAAAGATACTAACAGCAGAACTGACAAATGTGAATATAGCTCTCTTGCTTCCCACTTTTTGATGGAGGTACAAAGCCAGATAAAGCAAAAAGCTGGAAAATTCTCCTGTAATAATTGAGATGACTATAAACTTCATTTTAGGTTTTGAGTTATAAATTTGAGATGATCCCTAAAAATTATGGGAAGCAGTAAACCAATTGCATGTATCAGTAGATATCCTTCACATGCGTCTACACAGTGCCTTTACAAAACACTTTTATATAGGTTAGCTCATTCGACATTGTGGAGCAGTTGGCCTCAGTATTACAATTCCTGTTTTACAGGTGAGAAAATTGAAACTTAGGAGCCGAATTTATAGTCACATCATAAGTAGTAGAGTTAGGAGAAGGCAGAAGAATTAATTTATTATTAAATTATTAATACTAAACTCTATTTTCCATGCAGTATGCTTTAGTTATCTCATTTAAGCCTTTCAACAACCTTAGGAGGTAGGCTCTATTTTGTTATCCCCATTTTATAGATAGGAAAATAGATGTAGTGAGATTGGGTATCTTGATAATGTCACACAGGTGATAATTGCAGGAGCAGGGATTTGAACCTAAGTGTGATCAGGTTAATTTGTTTCTATAACCCAGGTCCTTAGAGTAGCCCAGGTTATATTCCTCTACTGTACACCATACTTTTTGCTTGTACTATATAGTATCTCACCTACAATACCAGATTTAACCTATGAACCCAAAATTGTACTTTATGACTGACCTGGGGAATTCCGATATAGTTTTCTATTAATGCTTAGCACTCTGATGAACTCCTTGACAATCCCTTCGTGCCATAAGCTCCAGCAGTTCTCTAACTGAAGTTGACTTGGTGATGCTTACACCATTGCATTGTAATTTCTTGTGAACAAAAATCTATTAATTAAAAGAATAGCCAATGTTCTGAGAAAATAGTGTGATTCACTTTGCTTTCAAAATGAATAGCTGTATCACCTTTCAGATGTATACCTTACCTTTGTTCTGTGGTTCCCAATGACCTCAAAATGTCTATTTGGATATCTTTTCAGATATATATATCATTTCTTCTTTACCATTTACTCCCCATAGATTCAAAAATTTTTGAATCACTTTTCAAATACATATTTACAGCCTTATGAAGTTAGTTTACTTGTGAATACAAAACCTCTCCTGTAGATCTTAAACAATTCCTGGCAGATGTGTGGGGCAGGACAGGCAGATTTTGTATAAAAGATTATACCATCTTCTATAAAAGAGAACCTGTAAAAATGATATATTAAGAACTGAGGTGTCTCCCTTTGTGTTTTGTTGATTTTTTGTATTGACATGCTTTGATTCCTTTCTATTCTTTTGTGTAAATTCTAGAGGTATTTTTGTTTTCTGGTTACCTTGGGACTTACATAAGATATCTTATAACAGTCTAACTTAGGTTGTTAACAATTTAAGTTCAATCACATACAAAAACTCTACATTTTAACTTCTCTCCCACTTTAAGTTACTGTTGTCACAATTTACATTCGTTCCTAACATGTATCTTTAAACATATTTTAGTTATAGCTATTTAAAATAATTTTCTCTTTTAACTTTTATATTTGAATTAAAATAGATTTACCTACACCATTACAGTAATAGTGTTCTTTATTTGCCTGAATATTTACCTTTACCAATGAGTTTAATATTTTCTTATGCTATCATGTTACTATCTAGCACCCTTTTGTTTCAACTTGAAGGACATCATTTAGCACTTTTTTTCCTGACGTATAGTTGACTTATAATATTATATTAGTTTCAGGTGTACAGTATAGTGATTTGATATTTTTATAGGTTATACTCCATATAATGTTACTATAAAATATTGGCTATTTTCCTTGTGCTGTACATTACATCCTTGTGTCTTATTTATTTCATAACTAGTAGTCTGTACCTCTTAATCCCCTTCACCTACCTTGCCCCACCCCCACTACTGTCCCCACAGGTAAGCACTAGTTTGTTCTCTGTATCTGTGAGTCTGTTTTGTTATATTCGTTCATTTGTTTTATTTTTTATCTTCCACATATAATTTGAAAACATACAGTATTTGTTTTTCTCTACCTGACTTATTTCACTAAGCATAATAACCTCCAGGTCCATCCATGTTGTTGCAAATGGCAAAATTTCATTCTTTTTTATGGCTGAGTAATATTCCAGTGTGTTTGTGTGTGTGTGTGTGTGTGTGTGTGTGTGTGTGTGTGTGTGTGTATACCCCACATCTTTATATTGCTACATTCATCTGTTGATGGACACTTAGGTTGCTTTTATATCTTGGCTATAGCATTTCTTATAAGGCAGGTATAGTGGGGATGAACTTCCTCAGCTTTTGTTTGGGAAAGTGTTTATCTCTCCTTTATTTTTGAAGGACAGTTTTACTACATATAGTATTCTTGGCAGTTTTTGTCTTTCAGCACTTTGAATAAGTCATCCTACTCGCTTCTGGTCTGCATGGTTTCTGCTGAAAAATCCACTGATAGTCTTATGGAGATTCCGTTGTATGTGGCCAGTCACTTTGCTCTTGATGCTTTCGAATTTCTCTCTTTGTTTTGACTTTTGACAATTTGATTATAAAATGTCTCATTGTGGATTTGGGGGGGATTCATCTTATTTGATGATTTTGGGACTTTTGCATCTGGATATCTGTTTCCTTCTATAGATATGGGGAGTTTTCAGTCACTATTTCTTTGAATAACCTTTCTGGTCCTTTCTCTCTCTCTTCTCCTTTTGGGACTCCCTTAATGTGTATATTGGATGTTGTGATGGTCTCCCATAAGTCCCTTAACGTTTCTTAACTTTTTTTCATTCTTTGTTCTTCTCGTTACTCTGACTGGATTATTTCCAATGACTTGTCTTCAAGTTTACTGATCCTTTCTTTGTTTGATCTAGTTTGCTGTTGAATCCCTATAGTGATTTTTTCACTTAATTATTGCATTCCTTAGCTCCTTAATTTATATTTGGCTTTAAAAAATATTTTCTATTTCTTTGTTGCAATTCTCGCTTACAATTCTCTTGACCTCAGTGAGCATTTTTGTGACACCTAGTTTGAATTCTCTGTCAGGTAAATCATATAGCTTCCTTTTATTAGGGTTGATTTCTGTAAACTGATCTTGTTCCTTTGCTTGGAACATCTTTGATTGATTTTTCATTTTTATTGATTCTCTATGTTGATATCTTTGTGTTAGACAAAGTAAGCACGTCTCCTGGTCTTCACACTGACTTGTACAGGAGACAACTCTTACCAATCAGCCCAGCCCAAGATTCTGGGGTCCTCTATCAACCATTTCCCTCCCCAGGGAGAAGGAGGCAGCTGTGGTTTTTGTCAGGTCACTTTATGGTGAGCCAGCAGGGTGACCTATGGTGTCTTCCAGCCCAAGCTGCCATTTCCATTCTCCCCCCAGACTGCTTGACTGTGGTGGACCTGGCTGAGACTGGCAGGACAGAGGTCAGTACTCTGGGAGTGAGGTCTTGGAGAAGTTGGGTCATTGTACACAGAGCTTGACTCTTTCCCTCCCCAGGGGGAAGCAGAGAGCTCAACCCTTTTGTCCACATGCTCTGTACTGGGCAGGAGTGGGAACTATGGTGTCTGCAAGCTACAAGGATCATATACCATGACTAAGTGGGATTTATCTCTGGAATGTGAGGGTGGTTCAATATGCTAAAATCAAATAATACATCACATCTAGAGAATAAGGGATAAAATCACATGACCATATCAATAGATGCAGGAAAAGTATTTGTCAAAATTCAACAGTTTCCTGTTAAAAACTTCCAGCAAACTAGGAGTAGATGGAAAATACCTCAACATAATAAAGATCATATATGAAAAACCTACAGATAACATCATGCTCAATCGTAAAAAACTGAAAGCTTTTCCCCTAAAATCAGGAACAAGACAAGGATGCCCACCTCTCAGCACTTCTATTTAACATAGTATTGGAAGTCCTAGCCAGAGCAGTTAGGCAAAAAAAGAAATAAAAGCTATCCAAATTGGAAAGGAAGAAGTGAAATTATCCCTGTTTGCAAGATGGTATGATCTTATATATAGAAAACCCCAAAGACACCATTTTAAAAAAACTATTAGAACTAACAAATGGGGACTTCCCTGGTGGTTCAGTGGTAAAGAACCCACCTTCCAATGCAGGGGACATGGGTTCGATCCCTGGTTGGGGAACTAGGATCCCACATGCCATGGAGCAACTAAACCCACGCGCCACAACTACTGAGCTTGTGTGCCTCGACAAGAGAGCCCGTGTGCTGCAAACTACAGAGGCCACACACTCTGGAGCCCACGTGCCACAACTACAGAGCCCATGTGCCCTGGAGACCGTGCACAACAACTAGAGAACCTGCATACCACAACCAGAGAGAAGCCTGTACACTGCAACGAAAGATCCCACGTGCCGCAACTAAGATGCGACACAGCCATAAAAGTAAAGAAAATAAATAAATTTTTTAAAAAATGACCATGGGTTCCTTTAAAAACAAAAGTAACAAATGAATTAAATAAAGTTACAGGATACAAAATCGACATACAAAAATCATTTGCATTTCTATACATTAGCAACAAACTATCTGAAAAGGAAATTAGGAAAATAATCATTTTTTATAATAGTACCAAAAAGAATAAAATACTTAGGAATAAACTTAACCAAGGAGGTAAAAGATTCATATACTGAGAACAACAAAATATTGATGAAAGAAATTAAACAAGACCCAAACAAATGAAAAGACAACTTGTGTTCACGAATTGCAAGACTTAATATTGTTAAAATGTCCATACTCCCCAAAGAAATCTACGAATTCAATGCAAGCCCTATCAAAATTCCAAAGGTATTTTTTAGAGAAATAGAAAAAACAATTTTATAATTCATATAGAACCACAAAAGACCATGAATAGCCAAGCCTATCCTAGAAAGAAGAAGAAAGCTAGAGGCATCACACTTCCTGACTTCAAAATATAGTATGAAGCTACAGTAATAAAAACAGTATGGTACTGTCATAAAGACAGACATATAGACCAATGGAACAGAATAGAGAGTGCAGAAATAAACCCACGCTTATTTGGTCAACAAATCTTTGAGAAAGATGCCAAGAATACACAACGGAGAAAGGATTGTCTTTTCAACAAATGGTGTTGGGAAGACTAGATATTCACATGTAACAGAATGAAATTGGATGCTTATCTTACACCATACACAAAAGCCAACTCAAAATGGATTAAATCTTAAATATTTTTAATAAAATAAGCTACAAGGATATATTGTACAACATGGGGAATATAGCCAATATAATAACTATAAATAGAGTATAACCTTTAAAAGTTGTGAATCACTATGTTGCACACCTGTAACATATAATACTGTACAACTATACACTTCAATAAAAAAATAAAATTTAAAAAACCTTAAATATAAGACCTGAAAATGTAAAACTCCTGGAAGAAAATATAGGAGAAAAGCTTCATGACATTGGTTTTGGCAATGATTTCATGGATATGACACAAAAAGCACAGTCAAGAAAAGCAAAAGTAAACAAGTCATACTACATTGAATTAAAAAGCTCCTGTACAACAGAATAAAGGCAATCTGTGGAATGGGAGAAAACATTTGTAAAGCATATATCTGATAAAGGGTTAATCTCCAAAATATAAGGAATTCATACAACTGAATAAGCTAATAACCTCATTTAAAAATGGGCTAAGAGGGCTTCCCTGGTGGCGCAGTGGTTGAGAGTCCACCTGCCAATGCAGGGGACACGGGTTTGTGCCCCGGTCTGGGAAGATCCCACGTGCCGCAGAGCGGCTAGGCCCGTGAGCCATGGCTGCTGAGCCTGTGCGTCCGGAGCCTGTGCTCTGCAACGGGAGAGGCCACAACAGTGAGAGGCCTGTGAACTGCAAAAAAAAAAAAAAAAGACAACGAATGTTGGTGAGGATGTGGAGAAATTGGAACCCTTGCACACTGTTGGTAGAAATGAATAATTGTGTAGCTGCTATGGAAAAAAATATGGATGTTCCTCAAAAAAATTCAAAATAGAACTGTACGGTCCAGCTATCCCACTCCTGGGTATATATCCAAAAGAATTGAGATCAGTATCTCAGAAAGATATTAGCACTCCCATGTTCATTGCAGCATAATTCACAGTAGCCAAGATATGGAAACAACCTAAGTGTCTGTCAATGGATGAATGGATAAAGAAAATGTGGCATATACATTCAATGGAATGCTATTTAGCCTTAGAAAAGAAGAAAAATCTGTAATATGTGACAATATGGATGCAATTTGAGGATATTATGCTAAGTGAAATAAGCCAGACATAGAAAGATAACTACTACATGATTCCACTTGTATGAAGTATCTTAAATAGTCAAATTCATAAAATCAAAGACTGGTTACTTTGGGCTGGGGGAGGGGAAATGGAAAGATATTAATCAATAGGCATAAAATTTCATTTAAGTAAGATGAGATCTGCTGTACAACATTGTACCTATAGTCAACAGTAATGTACTGTACACTTAAAATTTGTTTAGAGGATAGATTTCGCATTAAGTGTTCTTACCACAATAAAAGTTTTTATAAAGAACTGAGGTGTTATGGCTCCTGGCTTTTGGCTTCTGGTCAGTCTCCCTCACTTCTTCCTGCCTGAAGATTTTAAGTAATTAACAAAAGCCGTATTTCAAAACCAAAAAGAAAGAGAGTGCAATTCTGCTGAACCCTGCTACAGGCTTAATACTGCAAAGAGTAAGACAAGGAATGAGTTAAAGAAACCAGTTGGAGGTGGCAGTGTGGGGAATTGGGAGAAGACCAATATAAAGGAAGGAAAGTGTGAATACTGTAGTGTGTCACCCTCACCCCCTTGTGAAGGACTTAGGCACTCATCCCTGCAGCTACCTGCCAAGCTCACAACTTATTCTCTCTACAGGAACTGTCCTATGCTGAGGAATTTGCCTCCACACAGTGCTACACCCCTTTCTCCTCTCCAGGGGAAGCCTGCATCCACTGACAGCTCCATGTGAGGATACAAAGACTCAGACCCCTTGCTTCAATTTGAAACATCTCTGAAAGGCCATCCCAACCTCAGAGCTTCTCATGAAGTTGTCTGAGTCCTCTGTTGCAACTTTTTTCTCTACAATTCTGCTTCCTTTATTCCTAAGTGTGGTTCTCAAAATCACTCCATATTAAACTTCTTGTACACAGATCTCTACTTCAGAGTCTGTTTCCAAAGGCACACAACTTATGATGGAAAGAAATATAATTCCAAACAATCCCACTATCATACTACCTGTGTAAACCTGATGCTTCAAACTGTCAAAACAATCAAAAGGAAAGAAACAATGCTGTAGCTGTTTAGACTCCTACTTTACAAATTACAGTATCAAACCTAGTTATCAGTGAGTTGGAATGACAAGATTAATTAAATGTGTTCTGCTTTGATTTGTTAAAAGGAAGTTAGAAGACTATGATCTCATACGTACCTGCTTGCAAAAGTCTTGACACAATCCTCAGTTATTGCTGAGATGAAATACTCTGGCACCCTGTTTCATATTGCATTTGGCTTCTGTTACAATATTTCTGTTGACTTTAGAGGTTCTCTGAAATTAGAGCACCCCACAAGAAAGAAGTCAATGTCTACTGCTTGAAAGAGCATGAGCTTAGCCTATCTTAGATGTGCTCAGAACACTTACATTAACCTACAGTTGGGAAAAATCATGTAACGCAAAGCCTATTTTATAATAAAGTGTTGAATATTTCATGTAATTGATTGAATACTGTTAATAAAAGTGAAAAACAGAATGGTTGTGTGGGTACAGAATGGTTGTAAGTGCATTGGTTGTTTACCCTCATGGGATGTGGCTGACTGGGAGCTGCAGCTTGCTGCAGCTTCCCAGCATCATGAGAAAGTATTGTACTGAATATCACAAGCCCAGGAAAATATCAAAATTCAAAATTTGAAGTACAGTTCCTATTGAATGTGTATCACTTTCACACTATTGTAAAGTGGAAAAATCATAATTCAGGGACTGTCTTTACTACTGTTATTCCAAGGTGACTGTGGCACACACAAAGCTGTGCTCCCCTGAGAAGCAAAACCAGAAACTTAACAGTGTTGAAGATGGAGGAGGAAGCAGACTTCACTAAAAAAATTCAACCAGTCTCTAAACAAATAAAGAAGCAAATAACAAGTTGGAGAGGGATAGCAGTACCTAGAGTTGCTATAATATATTATCCAAAATGTTCAGTTTCCAACAATAAATTACAAGGCATGCAAAGAAACAAGAAAATATGACCTATACACTTGGGAAAAAACAGGCAACAAAAACTACCTGTGAGAGTGACCAGATTAATATTGAAGTCGAAAGTACAATAAGTAAAATTTTTAAAAATCTTTATGGGGACTCAACACTACACTCAAACTGGCCTAAAAAATAACCAATAAACTTGAAGAGATATTGATAGAGATTGTGCATGCTGAACAACAGAGGGGGAAAAACTTGAAGAAAACATGAACAGAGCCTCAGAGAAGTGTGGGATACCATTAAGTACACCAACATACTCATAAATGAAATGCAAGAAAGAGAGGAGAGGAAGAGAAAAGAGAAGAAAAAATTGAAGATAGAATGACTGAAATTCACATTTACTGAAAAAAGCCCCAGAATTGTTTACACATCCTGAAAACTCAGCAACCTCTAAGAAGGTTAAATGCAAGGAGACCCACAAACAGACACATCATAGTAAATATACTGAACATCAATGACAAGGACGCAATCTTGAAATCAGGAAGAGAAAAACCACATGTCACGTAGAAGGGTACCCCCGTAATATTAACAGCAGACTTCTCAGTAGAAGCAATGAAGGCCAGAAGGCAGTGGGATAACATATTCAAAGTGCTCCCCAAGAGGAGGGAGTGTCCAAGATGGCAGAGTAGGAAGACACTTAGCTCACCTCCTCCCATGGGCACAGCAAAGTTATAACTACTTACAGAACAACTATTGATGAGAAAAACTGGAAGGCTAGAAGAAAATATCTTCTACAAGATATAAAGAAGAAACTACAACTAGACAGGTAGGAGGGGTGGAGACATGATATAATCAGGACCCATACCCCCATGTGGGTGACCCATAAACAGGAGGATAATTACGACTGCAGAGGTTCTCCCTAAGAAGCAAGTGGTCTGAGCCCCATATCAGGCTCCCCAGCCTGGGGGTCCTGTAACAGGAAGATGAGCCCCCAGAATGTTTGGCTTTGAAGGTGAGTGGGGCTTACTTTCAGGAGAGCCAGATGGCTGTGGGATATTCTTAAAGGGGGCACACAAAATTTCACCCACTCTGGGGCCCAGGGCAGAAGCAGTAATTTGAAAGGGTCCTGGGTCAGAACACCTGCTGATCTTGGAAAGCCTCCTGGAGAAGCAGGAAGCAACTGTAGCTCACCCTGGGGACATATACACCAATGGCAGCCATTTTGGGAAGCTCATTCTGCTACATGGACACTGGTGCTGGCAAGTGCCATTTTGGAATACTCCCCCTAGCTTATCAGCACCAAGACCCAGCCCTGCCTACCAGCCTGTCATCGCCAGTACTAGGATGCCTCAGACCAAGCAACTACAGGCCTGCTGCCTTAAGAACCCCTGAACCCATAGTTGATCTGGAACCTGGTGCCACACACCAGTGTGCCAGCACTAGCTCCAGGACTACTAGGGACCTGCAGCCAGGGACACTGGGACCTGGCTCCATCCACCAGTGGGTAGGCACAAGCCCTAGGACCACCTGACCTCTGACCCTGCCCACCAGCAGGCTGAAACACCAACTCCAGGACCCACAGGACCCTGAAGACAGAGACCCTGGGGAGCCAGCTCTACCCACCAGTGAGCTGGCATTAGCCCTGGGACACCCCTGAGCCTTGGCCCCACCCACCAGTGGGCCCACACCAGCTCCAAGAACCTCGGGCCCTACAGCAAGAGACCCCAGGACCTGGCTCAGCCCATTAATGGGCCAACTCTAGCCCCAGGATCTGGCCTCACACACCAAGGGGTGGGCACCAGCCCTACGAGCCCCAGGACCCAGCATACCCACCAGAAGGCTGGCACCAGCTCTGAGACACCTTAGGCCTCTCAGCCAGCCAACCTTGAGTCTGGCCCCACCCACCAGCTGTTCAACACCATTTTCAGGGCACCCTGGACCCCACAGCCATATGTGTCAAGAAATGGCCCTGCCTACCAGAGGGACAACAACAGCTCCAGAACCCCCAAGGCCCTGCAACCAGTGACCTAGGAACCCAGCTTTGCCCACAAGTGGGCCAGCACTTGCCCTAGGACCCCCCAGGGCCCCACAACAAGCACCCTTATGACCTGGCCCCATCTACCAGGGCCAGCAGCCTCCACACAAGGCAGGGCCTGGCAACAAACCTGAGTGGTTACCAGCCACACCTACCAGACCACCCACAGTAGTCAGCCCACCACAACACAAAGACTCATGCAGCCCAAATAAGGGGCACCCCTAGAACATGTAGCTCTGGTAACCAGAAGGGAGTGCACTGCTGGGACACATAGGATGTCTCCTACAAAAGGCCTGTTCTCCAAGATCGGGAAACATAACCAACCTACCAGATACATAGAAATAAAAACAGCAAATTAGGCAAAATGAGGCAACAGAGGAATATGTTCAAAATGAAGGAACAAAATAAAACCTCAACAGAACTAAGCAAAGTGGAGATAGGCAACCTGCTCAATAGAGTTCAAGGTAATGATCATAAAATTGTTCAAAGAACTCAGGAGAAGATTGGATTAATGGAGTGAGAGGTTAGAAGTTTTTAAAAAAGAGTTAGAAAATATAAAGAAGAACTAAACAGATGAAGAATACAATAAATGAAATGAAAAATATACTAGAAAGAATCAACAATAGAGTCAGTGATACAGAGGAAGGGATCAGAAAGCTGGAAGACAGAGTAGTGGAAATCACTGAAGTTGAACAGAAAAAAGAGAAAATAATAAAAAAAGGAATGAGGACAGTTTAAGATACCTCTGGCACAACAAAGCATACTAACATTCACATTACAGAGGTCCCAGAAGGAGAAGACAGATAGAAAGGGGCAGAGAACACATTTGAAGACATAATAGCTAAAAAAATTCCCTAACATGGGAAAGGAAACAATCACCCAAGTCCAGGAAGCTCAGAGAGTCCCAGGCAGGATAAACCCAAGGAGGAATACACCAAGACACACTGTAATCAAAATGACCCAAATTAAAGATAAAGAGAATATTAAAAGCAGCAAGGGAAAAAGCAACAAGTTGCATACAAGGGAACTCCCATAAGGCTATCAACAGAAAGGACTTTTCAGCAGAAATTCTACAGGCCAGAAGGAAGTGGCACAATATATTTAAAGGGATGAAAGGGGAAAATCTACAACCAAGAATACTCTGCTTGACAAGGCTTTCATTCAGATTTGATGGAGAGATCAAAATTTTATAGACAAGCAAAAGCTAAAAGAGTTCAGCACCACCAAACCAGCTTTACAACAAAGGTCAACAGGACTTCTCTAAACGAAAAAGAAAAGGCCACAACTAGAAACATGAAAATGATGAAAGGAAAAATCTCACTGGTAAAGGCAAATATATAGTAAAGGTAGTAAATCAGCAGTGTATAAAGCTAGTAGAAAGGTTAAAAGACAACAGTAGTAAAATCATCTGTATCCTCAATGAGTAATTAAGTGATACACAAAACAAAATGATGTAAAATATGATGTCAAAAACAGTAATTGTCAGTGGGAGGAGTGAAAATGCAAGGTTGTTAAAATGTGTTTGAACTTAAGAGATCAGCAACTTAAAATAATTATATATATATAATATATATATATATGGCTACATACAGTGTGGGGAATATAGTCAATAACTGTAATATCTTTGTAATGGTGACATAGCATAATAGACTTATCATGGTGATCAGTTTGAAATGTATAGAGATATCGAATCACTATGTTGTGTAACAGGAACTAACATAGTGTTGTAGGTCAATTACACTTCAAAAATAAACCAAAATCATTGAAAAAGTGATCATATTTGTGGTTACTAGAGGGGATTGGGGGGAGGGGGAATTGGATAAAGGTGGCCAAAAGGTACAAACTTCCAGTTATAAGATTCCAGTACTAGGGATTTTATGTGCAACATGATAAATATAATTAACACTACTCTATTTTATATATGAAAGTTATTAAGAGAGTAGATCCTAAGAGTTCTCATAATAGGAATTTTTTTTCTATTTTCTTATTTTGTATCTGCATGAGATGATGGATATTCACTAAACTTATTGTGATAATAATTTCATGAAGCATGTAAGTCAAATCATTTTGCTGCACACCTTAAACTTATACAGTGCTGTAGGTCAATTATATCTCAATAAAACTGAAAGAAAAATTAAAATAAACAAAAGAGGATTCTTTAAAAACAAAGTGCTCAAAGAAATAAAACTGTTTAAACAATAATCCTATATCCAGCAAGACTATTGTTCAAAAATGAAGAGGAAATAAAGACTTACCCAGAAAAAGAAAAGTTGAGAGAATTCATTGCTAGAAGACACACCATGCAAGAAATGCTAAAGGAAGTTCTTATAGCTGAAAGCAAGCGATCCCCAGATGGTAATTCGCATCCACAAGTACAAACAAAAAGCACCAGTAAGGTAATTATGCAATTATAACATGTATTATTAATGCATTTTCTCCTTTCTTTTCTTAATGAACTTAATAAGCAATTGTATAAAATAATATGCACATTCCCACCAACAGAGCACAAGGGTTCCAATTTCTTCACATCCTCACCAACATTTGCTATCTTTTGTCTTTTTGATAATAGCTGTCCTAACTAGTATATGGTGATATCTCATTGTGGTTTTGGTTTGCATTTCTCTGGTGATTAGTGATGTTGAGCACCTTTTTATATACCTGTTGGCCATTTGTATATTTCTTTGAAGAAATGTCTGTTCAAATCCTTTGCCTATTTTTTTTTTTTTTTTTTTTTTTTGCGGTACGCAGGCCTCTCACCGCTGTGGCCTCTCCCGCCACGGAGCACAGGCTCCGGACGCACAGGCCCAGCAGCCACAGCCCACGGGCCCAGCCGCTCCGCGGCACATGGGATCCTCCTGGACTGGGGCACGAACCTGCGCCCCCCGCATTGGCAGGCGGACTCCCAACCACTGCACCACCAGGGAAGCCCCCTTTGCCTATTTTTAAATCAGGTTTGTTTGTTTGTTTTGCTATTGAGTTGCAGGATCCAGGAATCTCACTCTTGGGTACATATCCAAAAGAATTGAAATCAGGATCTCAAAGAGGTATCTGCACTCCCATAGTTATTGCAGCACTATTCAAAATAACCAAGATTTGGAAACAACTCAAATGTCCATTGACAGACAAATGGATAAAGAAAATGTGATATATACATACAATGGAATATTATTCATCCTCTAAAAAGAAGGAAATCCTACCATTTGTTGCAACATGGATGGGCGAGGAAAACATTTTGCTAAGTGAAATAAGTCATTCACAGAAGCACAAATACTGCATGACTCAACTTACATGAGGTATTTTAAACAGTCAAACTAATAGAAGTGGAGATTAGAATGGTGATTTCCAGGGGATGAGAGGAGAAGGAAATGGGGAGCTGTTCAATAGGTATAAATTTACAGTTATACAAGATGAAAAAGATCTAACTGGGGGTCCTCGGGCGAGTGCAGGTGCACTGGTGTGCAGGGCCGGGTCCTGGGCCCTCTGGTGGATGCTGAGTCTCAGGGTGGGCTGTGGGCTCAGGGGGTCTTAAGGCAACAGGCCTGCTGGTGAGTCGGGCTGTGTCTCTGCCTGGCTAGTTGCTTGGTTTAATACATCTCATTACTGGTGCTGAAATTCTGATGGGCGGGGCCAGGTCCCAGCGCTAATAAGCTAGAGGGAGGATTCCAAAATGGCATTTGCCAGTACCAGCGTCCTCTTGGTGGAATGAGCTCCCCAAAATGGCTGCCTCCAGTGTCTATGTCCTCAGCATGAGCTCCAGTTTCTTCTTGCCTCTTTGGGAAGCTCTCCAAGATTAGCAGGTGGGTCTGACCCAGGCTCCTTTCAAATTACTGCTTATACCCTGGGTCCTGGAACATGTGAGATTTTCTGTGCACCCTTTAGGAGTGGAATTTCTAGTTCCCACAGCCCTCTGGCTCCCCCAAAATAAGCCCTGCTGGCCTTCAAAGCAAAACATCTGGGGACTCATCTTCCCAGTGCAGGACCCCCAGGCTGGGGAGCCCGATGTGGGTCTGGGGCCACTTGCTCCTTGGAGAGAACCTCTGCAATTGTAATTATTTTCTTGTTTGTGGGTTACCCACCTGGGGGTATGGGTCATGACTATACCACCCCTCCTAACTATCTAATTGTGGTTCCTTCTTTATATCTTTATTTGTAGCAGGACTTTTCTGCTAGTGGTCTTTCTCATCAGTAGTTTCTCTGTATGGATAAACAACAAGGTCCTACTGTATAGCACAGGGAATAATATTCAATACCCCGTCATAAACCATAATGGAAAAGAATATGGAAAAGAATATACATATATATGTATGACTGAATCACTTTGCTATACACCACAAAATAACACAACATTGTAAATCAACTATACTTCAATAAAAAATAAATTAAAAAAATCAGTTGCTCTGTAAATAGTTGTAATTTTGGTGTGCCCATGCGAGGAGGTGAATTCAAGGTCTTCCTAGTCCACATTCTTGGACACTCTCTGAGAATTGACATTTTTATCATTATGTATGCCCCTTTTCCCTGATACTTTTCCTTGCTCTGAGGTCTGCACTGTCTGAAGTTAATATAGCTACTCCCGCTTTCTTTTGATTAGTGTTAGCATGGTATATTTTTCTCCAGCCATTTACTTTTAAGCTATGTGTGTCTTTATACTTAAACTGGGTTTCCTCTGAACAGTATATAGTTGGGTCCTGTTTTTTGTTCCACTCTGACAATTTCTATCTTTTTTTCTCTTACATCTTTATTGGACTATAATTGCTTTACAATGGTGTGTTAGTTTCTGCTTTATAACAAAGTGAATCAGTTATACATATACATATGTTCCCATATCTCTTCCCTCTTGCGTCTCCCTCCCTCCCACTCTCCCTATCCCACCTCTCAAGGTGATCACAAAGCACCGAGCTGATATCCCTGTGCTATGTGGCTGCTTCCCATTAGCTATCTACCTTACATTTGGTAGTGTATATATATGTCCATGCCTCTCTCTCACTTTGTCACAGCTTGCCCTTCCCTCTCCCCATATCCTCAAGTCCATTCTGCAGTAGATCTGTGTCTTTATTCCTGTCTTACCCCTAGGTTCTTCATGCCATTTTTTTCTTAAATTCCATATATATGTGTTAACATATGGTATTTGTCTTTCTTTCTGACTTACTTCACTCTGTATGACAGACTCTAGGTCTATCCACCTCATTACAAATAGCTCAATTTCGTTTCCTTTTATGGCTGAGTAATACTCCATTGTATATATGTGCCACATCTTCTTTATCCATTCATCCGATGATGGACACTTAGGTTGTTTCCATCTCCGGGCTATTGTAAATAGAGCTGCAATGAACATTTCGGTACATGACACTTTTTGAATTATGGATTTCTCAGGGTATATGCCCACTAGTGGGATTGCTGGGTCATATGGTAGTTCTATTGTTAGTTTTTTAAGGAACTCCATACTCTTCTCCATAGTGGCTGAACCAATTCACATTCCCATCAGCAGTGCAAGAGTGCTCTCTTTTCTCCACACCCTGTCCAGCATTTATTATTTCTAGATATTTTGTTGATGGCCATTCTGACTGGTGTGAGATGATATCTCATTGTAGTTTTGATTTGCATTTCTCTAATGATTAATGAAGTTGAGCCTTCTTTTATGTGTTTGTTGGCAGTCTGTATATCTTCTTTGGAGAAATGTCTATTTAGGTCTTCTGCCCATTTTTGGATTGGGTTATTTGATTTTTTGTTATTGAGCTGCATGAGCTGCTTATAAATTTTGGAGATTAATCCTTTGTCGGTTGCTTCATTTGCAAATATTTTCTCCCATTCTGAGGGTTGTCTTTTTGTCTTGTTTATGGTTTCCTTTGCTGTGCAAAAGCTTTGAAGTTTCATTAGGTCCCATTTGTTTATTTTTGTTTTTATTTCCATTTCTCTAGGAGGTGGGTCAAAAAAGATCTTACTGTGGTTTATGTCAGAGAAAGTTCCGCCTATGTTTTCCTCTAAGAGTTTGATAGTTTTTGGCCTTACATTTAGGTCTTTAATCCATTTTGAGCTTATTTTTATGTATGGTGTTACTGAGTGATCTAATCTCATACTTTTACATGTACCTGTCCAGTTTTTCCAGCACCACTTATTGAAGAGGCTGTCCTTTCTCCACTGTACATTCCTGCCTCCTTTATCAAAGATAAGTTGACCATATATGCGTGGGTTTATCTCTGGGCTTTCTATTCTCTTCCATTGATCTATCTTTCTGTTTTTGTGCCAGTACCGTACAGTCTTGATTGCTGTAGCTTTGTAGTATAGTCTGAAGACAGGGAGCCTGATTACTGCAGCTCCGCTTTTTGTTCTCAAGATTGCTTTGGCTATTCGGAGTCTTTTTTGTTTCCATACAAATTGTGAAATTTTTTGTTCTAGTTCTATGAAAAATACCAGTGGTAGTTTGATAAGGATTGCATTGAATCTATAGATTGCTTTGGGTAGTAGAGTCATTTTCACAATGTTGATTCTTCCAATCCAAGAACATGGTATATCTCTCCATCTATTTATATCATCTTTAATTTCTTTCATTAGTGTCTTATAATTTTCTGCATACAGGTCTTTTGTCTCCTTAGGTAGGTTTATTCCTAGATATTTTATTCTTTTTGTTGCAATGGTAAATGGGAGTGTTTTCTTGATTTCACTTTCAGATTTTTCATCATTAGTATATAGGAATGCCAGAGATTTCTGTGCATTAATTTTGTATCCTGCCACTTTACCAAATTCATTGATTAGCTCTAGTAGTTTTCTGGTAGCATCTTTAGGGTTCTCTATGTATAGGATCATGTCATCTGCAAACAGTGACAGCTTTACTTCTTCTTTTCCAATTTGGATTCCTTTTATTTCCTTTTCTTCTCTGATTGCTGTGGCTAGAACTTCCAAAACAATGTTGAATAATAGTGGTGAGAGTGGGCAACCTTGTCTTGTTCCTGATCTTAGTGGAAATGCTTTCAGTTTTTCACCATTGAGGATGATGTTTGCTGTGGGCTTGTCATATATAGCCTTTATTATGTTGAGGAAAGTTCCCTCTATGCCTACTTTCTGCAGGGTTTTTATCATAAATGGGTGTTGAATTTTGTCAAAAGCTTTCTCTGCATCTATTGAGATGATCATATGGTTTTTCTCCTTCAATTTGTTAATATGGTTTATCACATTGATAGATTTGCGTATATTGAAGAATCCTTGCATTCCTGGAATAAACCCCACTTGATCATGGTGTATGATCCTTTTAATGTGCTGTTGGATTCTGTTTGCTAGTATTTTGTTGAGGATTTTTGCATCTATGTTCATCAGTGATATTGGCCTGTAGTTTTCTTTCTTTGTGACATCCTTGTCTGGTTTTGGTATCAAGGTGATGGTGGCCTCGTAGAAGGAGTTAGGGAGTGGTCCTCCCTCTGCTATATTTTGGAAGAGTTTGAGAAGAATAGGTGTTAGCTCTTCTCTAAATGTTTGATAGAATTCGCCTGTGAAGCCATCTGGTCCTGGGCTTTTCTTTGTTGGAAGATTTTTAATCACAGTTTCAATTTCAGTGCTTGTGATTGGTCTGTTCATATTTTCTATTTCTTCCTGATTCAGTCTTGGCAGGTTGTGCATTTCTAAGAATTTGTCCATTTCTTCCAGATTGTCCATTTTATTGGCATAGAGGTGCTTGTAGTAATCTCTCATGATCTCTTTTATCTCTGCAGTGTCAGTTGTTACCTCTCCTTTTTCATTTCTAATTCTATTGATTTGAGTCTTCTCCCTTTTTTTCTTGATGAGTCTGGCTAGTGGTTTATCTATTTTGTTTATCTTCTCAAAGAACCAGCTTTTAGTTTTATTGATCTTTGCTATTGTTTCCTTCATTTCTTTTTCATTTATTTCTGATCTGAGTTTTATGATTTCTTTCCTTCTGCTAGCTTTGGGGTTTTTTTGTTCTTCTTTCTCTAATTGCTTGAGGTGCAAGGTTAGGTTGTTTATTCGAGATGTTTCCTGCTTCTTAAGGTGGGCTTGTATTGCTATAAACTTCCCCCTTAGAACTGCTTTTGCTGCATCCCATAGGTTTTGGGTCGTTGTGTCTCCATTGTCATTTGTTTCTAGATATTTTTTGATTTCCTCTTTGATTTCTTCAGTGATCTCTTCATTATTAAGTAGTGTATTGTTTAGCCTCCATGTGTTTGTATTTTTTACAGATCTTTTCCTGTAATTGATATCTAGTCTCATGGCGTTGTGGTCAGAAAAGATACTTGATACAATTTCAATTTTCTTAAATTTACCAAGGCTTGATTTGTGACCTAAGATATGGTCTATCCTGGAGAATGTTCCATGAGCACTTGAGAAAAATGTGTATTCTGTTGTTTTTGGATGGAGTGTCCTATAAATATCAATTAAGTCCATCTTGCCTAATGTATCATTTAAAGCTTGTGTTTCCTTATTTATTTTCATTTTGGATGATCTGTCCATGGGTGAAAGTGGGGTGTTTAAGTCCCCTACTATGAATGTGTTACTGTCGATTTCCCCTTTTATGGCTGTTAGTATTTGCCTTATGTATTGAGGTGCTCCTATGTTGGGTGCATAAATATTTACAATTGTTATATCTTCTTCTTGGATCGATCCCTTGATCATTATGTAGTGTCCTTCTTTGTCTCTTTTAATAGTCCTTATTTTAAAGTCTATTTTGTCTGATATGAGAATTGCTACTCCAGCTTTCTTTTGGCTTCCATTTGCATGGAATATCTTTTTCCATCCCCTTACTTTCAGTCTGTATGTGTCTCTAGGTCTGAAGTGGGTCTCTTGTAGACAGCATATATAAGGGTCTTGTTTTTGTATCCATTCAGCTAATCTGTGTCTTTTGGTGGGAGCATTTAGTCCATTTACATTTAAGGTAATTATCGATATGTATGTTCCTATTCCCATTTTCTAAATTGTTTTGGGTTCGTTATTATAGGTCTTTTCCTTCTCTTGTGTTTCTTGCCTAGAGAAGATCCTTTAGCATTTGTTGTAAAGCTGGTTTGGTGGTGCTGAACTCTCTCAGCTTTTGCTTGTCTGTAAAGGTTTTAATTTCTCCATCAAATCTGAATGAGATCCTTGCTGGGTAGAGTAGTCTTGGCTGCATGTTTTTCTCCTTCATCACTTTCAGTATGTCCTGCCACTCCCTTCTGGCTTGTAGGGTTTCTGCTGAGAGATCAGCTGTTAACCTTATGGGGATTCCCTTATGTGTTATTTGTTGTTTTTCCCTTGCTGCTTTTAATATGCTTTCTTTGTATTTAATTTTTGACAGTTTGATTAATATGTGTCTTGGCGTATTTCTCCTTGTATTTATCTTGTATGGGACTCTCTGTGCTTCCTGGACTTGATTAACTATTTCCTTTCCCATATTAGGGAAGTTTTCAACTATAATCTCTTCAAATATTTTCTCAGTCCCTTTCTTTTTCTCTTCTTCTTCTGGAACCCCTATAATTCGAATGTTGGTGCGTTTAATGTTGTCCCAGAGGTCTCTGAGACTGTCCTCAGTTCTTTTCATTCTTTTTTCTTTATTCTGCTCTGCAGTAGTTATTTCCACTATTTTATCTTCCAGGTCACTTATCCGTTCTTCTGCCTCATTTATTCTGCTATTGATCCCATCTAGAGTACTTTTAATTTCATTTATTGTGTTGTTCATCGTTGCTTGTTTCATCTTTAGTTCTTCTAGGTCCTTGTTAACTGATTCTTGCATTTTGTCCAATCTATTGTCCATTCTATCTCCAAGATTTCGGATCAACCTTACTATCATTATTCTGAATTCTCTTTCAGGTAGACTGCCTATTTCCTCTTCATTTGTTAGGTCTGGTGCATTTTTATCTTGCTCCTTTATCTGCTGTGTGTTTTTCTGTCTTCTCATTTTGCTTATCTTACTGTGTTTGGGGTCTCCTTTCGCAGGCTGCAGGTTTGTAGTTCCTCCTGTTTTTGATGTGTCTCCAGTGGCTAAGGTTGGTTCAGTGGGTTGTGTAGGCTTCCTGGTGGAGGGGACTAGTGGCTGTGTTGTGGTGGATGAGGCTGGATCTTGTCTCTCTAGTGGGCAGGTTCACGTCTGGTGGTGTGTTTGGGGGTGTCTGTGGCCTTATTATGATTTTAGGCAGCCTCTCTGCTAATGGGTGGGGTTGTGTTCCTGTTTTGCTAGTTGTTTGGCATAGGTTTTCCAGCACTGTGGCTTGCTGGTCGTTGAGTGAAGCTGGGTGCTGGTGTTAAGATCGAGGTCTCTGGGAGATTTTCGCCGTTTGATATTATGTGGAGCTGGGAGGTCTCTTGTTGATCAGTGTCCTGAAGTTGGCTGTCCTACCTCAGAGGCAGAGCCCTGCCTCCTGGCTGGAGCACCAAAAGCTTTTCATCCACAGGCTCAGGATAAAAGGGAGAAAAAGTAGAGGGAATTAGTAGAAGTATGAGGAAAGAAAGAAGGAAAGGAGGGTAGGAAGGAAGGAAGAAAGAAAGAAAGAAGCAAAGAAGGAAAGAAGGCAAGAAGGAAAGGAGGGAGGGAGGGAGGGAGGAAGGAAGGAAGGAGGGAAAGAAGGAAAAAAGACAGAAAGAAAAAAGATACAGTAAAAATAAAATAAAGTATAATAAAGTTATTGAATTAAAAAATTCTTATTTAGAAGAAAAAAAAAAGGGACGGAAAGAACCTTAGGACAAATGTTGGAAGCAAAGCTATACAGACAAAATCTTACACAGAAGCATACACATACACCCTCACTAAAAGAGGTAAATGGGGAAAAATCCTAAATCTTGCTGTCAGAGACCACCTCCTCAATTTGGGATGATTCGTTGTCTAAAGGAGGGAAGGAAGGACGGAAAGAAAGAAAGAAAGAAAGAAGGTAAAGTATAATAAGGTTATTAAAATTAATTATTAAGAAAAAAAAAATTAAAAAAAAAACATGGACGGATAGAACCCTAGGACAAATGGTGGAAGCAAGACTATACAGACAAGATCTCACACTGAAGCATACACATACACATTCACAAAAAGAGGAAAGGGGAAAAAATCATAGATCTTGCTCCTAAAGTCCACTTCCTTAATTTGGGATGATTGGTTGTCTATTCAGGTATTCCACAGATGCAGGGTACATCAAGTTGATTGTGGAGCTTTAATCCGCTGCTTCTGAGGCTGCTGGGAGAGGTTTCCCTTTCTCTTCTTTGTTCTCACAGCTCCCAGGGCTAAGCTTTGGATTTGGCCCTGCCTCTGTGTGTAGATCGCTGGAGGGCGTCTGTCTTTTGCTCAGACAGGATGGGGTTAAAAGAGCCGCTGATTGGGGGCTCTGGCGCACTCAGGCCGGCGGGGACGGAGGTGCACAGAGTGCGGGGCGGGCCTGCGGTGGCAAAGGCCGGCGTGACTTTGCGCCAGTCTGAGGCGCGCTGTGCGCTCTCCCGGGGAAGTTGTCCCTGGATCCCGGGAACCCGGCAGTGGCGGGCTGCACAGGCTCCGCGGAAGAGGGGTGTGGAGAGTGACCTGTGCTCGCACACAGGCCCCTCGGTGGCGGCAGCAGCAGCCTTAACTTCTCCCGCCCGCCTCTGGGGTCCGCGCTTTCAGCCGCGGCTCTCGCCCATCTCTGGATTCCGCGCTTTCAGCCGCGGCTCGCGCCCGTCTCTGGATTCCGCGCTTTCAGCCGCGGCTCGCGCCCGTCTCTGGATTCCGTGCTTTCAGCCGCGGCTCGCGCCCGTCTCTGGATTCCGCGCTTTCAGCCGCGGCTCGCGCCCGTCTCTGGGGTCCGCGCTTTCAGCCGCGGCTCGCGCCCGTCTCTGGAGTTCCTTTAAGCAGCGTTCTTAAACCCCTCTCCTCACGCCCCAGGAAACAAAGAGGGAAGGAAAAGTCTCCTGCCTCTTCTGCAGGTGCAGGCTTTTCCCCGGACTCCCTCCCGGCTAGCTGTGGTGCACTAACCCCTTCAGGCTATGTTCAAGCCGCCAACCCCAGTCCTCTCCCTGCGCTCCGGCCTCAGCTCGCAGCCCCGCCCGCCCCGGCGGGTGAGCAGACAAGCCTCTCGGGCTGGTGAGTGCCTGTCGGCACCGATCCTCTGTGCGGGAATCTCCACGCTTTGCCCTCCGCACCCGTTGCTGTGCACTCCTCCGCAGCTTCGAAGCTCCCCCCTCCACCTCCCTCAGTCTCCGCCCGCGAAGGGGCTTCCTAGAGTGTGGAAACTTTTCCTCCTTCACAGCTCCCTCCCACTGGTGCAGGTGCCGTCCCTATTCTTTTGTCTCTGTTTTTTCTTTTGCCCTACCCAGGTACATGGGGAGTTTCTTGCCTTTTGGGAGGTCTGAGGTCTTCTGCCAGCCTTCAGTAGGTGTTCTGTAGGAGTTGTTCCACGTGTAGATGTATTTCTGGTGTATCTGTGGGGAGGAAGGTGATCTCCGCGTCTTACTCTTCCGCCATCTTCCGCCTTCTCCCTACACCATTGATTTTTAAAGTGATTATTGATATAGTTGGATTAATATTTACCATATTTGTTATTGTTTTCTATTATTTCCCTTGTTCTTTTTTTCCTATTTTTGTCTTTCAATCTTTTTCTTAATTTTTTGTTTTTAATTGAGCATTTTATATGAATCTACTTCTCTCCTTTGTTAGCCTACCAGTTATACTAATTTTTAAATTTTTTTAACCTTTTTTAATGCTTGCCCTACAAATTGCAAAAAACATTTACAGCTAATCCAAGGTCACTTTCAAATGACACTGTAGTGCTTCATGAGTAGTGTGTGTCCCTTAATAACAAAATAATTCAAACTACCCCCATCTCATATATCATTGCTGTCATTTCTTTCATATATATATATATATATATATATATACAGACACACACACATAAAATGTATGGTATACCTTCCATCATACATATGGAATATTTTTTCTATTATTATTTTGAACAAACTGCTGTCTGTTAAATGAATTAAGATGAAGAAAAATAAAGTTTTTATTTTACTTTCACTATTCTTTCTTAGTGCTCTTCATTTCTTTATGTTGATTTGATTTTCTGACTGACCTATATTATTTTCCTTCTTTTTGAAGAACTTCTTTTAACATTTCTTACATGGCAGACCTACTGGCAACAAAGTCCCTCAATTTTGTTTGTTCGAGAAAGTCTTTTTTAACAAAATATCTAAATTTAATTATTTTGTATGTATATACATATATATTTTTAATTAATTAATTTTTGGCTGTGCCAGGTCTTACTTGCAGCATATGGGATCTTTGTTGCCACCCAGGATCTTTGTTGTGGCATGCGGGCTCTTAGTTATGGCATGTGGAATCTAGTTCCCTGACTAGGGATGGAACAGAACCCCTGCATTGGGAGCATGGAGTCTTAACCACTGGACCACCAGGGAAGTCCATATATATATATATATATATATATATATATATATATA
>NW_020838036.1:1592407-1762296 GCF_003676395.1 Aethalodelphis obliquidens | reverse complement strand
TATATATATATATATATATATAATATTTATTTATTTATTTTTGGCTGTGTCAGGTCTTAGTTGTGGCATGCAGGGTCTTTCATTGCAGCACGCGGGATCTTTGTTGCAGCACACAGGCTTCTCTCTAGTTGTGGTGCAGCACAGGCTCAGTAGTTGCAGTGCATGGGCTCTCTAGTTGTGATGTGCAGGCTCCAGAGCACATGGACTCTGTAGTTGTGGCCCACGGGCCCACTAGTAGTGGCTCTCAGGCTCACAGGCTTAGTTACCCCACGGCATGTGGGATCTTAGTTCCCCGACCAGGGATTGCACCCACATCCCCTGCATTGGAAGGTGGATTCTCAACCACTGGACCACCAGGGAAGTCCATATATATATATTAACATCTTTATTGGAGTATAATTGCTTTACAATGGTATGTTAGTTTCTGCTTTATAACAAAGTGAATCAGCTATACATACACATATATCCCCATATCTCTTCCCTCTTGCATCCCACCCTCCCTATCCCACCCCTCTAGGTGGTCACAAAGCACGGAGCTGATCTCCCTGTGCTATGTGGCTGCTTCCCACTGTCTATCTATTTTGTGTTTGGTAGTGTATATATGTCCATTTTTAATTGAAGCATAGTTGATTTACAATGTTGTGTTAGTTTCAGGTGTATAGCACAGATTATAAAACTGAATCACTGTGTTGTACACCTGAAACTAACAGTGTTGTTACTCATTAACATATATATATGTATATATATTCTTTTTCAGATTATTTTCCCTTATAGGTTATTACAAAATATTGAGTATAGTTCCCTGTGCTATACAGTAAGTCCTTACTGGTTATCTGTTTTATATATAGTAGTGTGTATATGTTAATCCCAACCTCCTAATGTATATCCCTGATTTCCCCTTTGGTAACCATAAGTTTGTTTTCTATGTCTGTGGGTCTATTTCTGTTTTGTAAATAAGTTCATTTGTCTCTTTTTTTTAGATTTCACATATAAGTGATATCATATGATATTTGTATTTCTCTGCCTAGTTTCCTTCACTTAGTATGATCATTTCTGGGTCCATCCATGTTACTGAAAATGGCATAATTTCATTCTTTTTTACAGCTGAGTAATATTCCATTGTATATTTATACCACCTCTTCTTTATCCATTCATCTGTTGATGGACATTTAGGTTGCTTCCATGTCTTTATTTCTCCTTCACTTTTGAAGAATAATTTCACTGGGTGAAGAATTTTAGAGTGGTGGGGGGTTTTCTCAATACTTTATTTCACTCCACTCTCTTCTTGCTTGGTGGTTTCTGAGAAGTTGAATGTAATACTGTTTGTTTGTTTTTTTTGCAGTACATGGGCCTCTCACCATTGTGTCCTCTCCCACTGTGGAGCAGAGGCTCCGGACATGCAGGCTCAGCAGCCATGGCTCACGGACCCAGCCGCTCCACGGCATGTGGGATCCTCCCGGACTGGGGCATGAACCCGTGTCCCCTGCATTGGCAGGCAGACTCTCAACCACTGCGCTACCAGGGAAGCCCTGAATGTAATCCTTATCTTTGCTTCTCTATAATTAAAGTGTTTTCCTCTGGCATCTTTCAAGATTTTTTCTTTATCTTTGATTTTCTGTAGTTTTAATAAGATATGTTTAGGAGTAATTCTTTTGGCATTTATCCTGCCTGGAATTCTCTGATCTTGCTGGATCTGGTGTCTGATATTAATTTGGGGAAATTCTCAGTCATTATAGTTGTGAATATTCTATTCCTTTCTCTCTTTATTCTCCTTCTGGTATTCCCATTATGTGGATGTTACACATTTTGTAGTTGTCCCACGGTTCATAGATATTCTGTTCTACTTTTTTGGTATTTTTTTTTCTCTTTGCTTTTCAGTTTTGGAAGTTTCTGTTGATATAGTCTCAAGCTCAGAGATTCTTTCCTCAGCCATACTCAGGCTACTAATGAGCCCATCAAAGGCACTCTTCATTTCTGTTACAGTGGTTTTGATTTCTAGCATTTTTTGTTCCTTCCTAGAATTTACATCTCTCTGCTTACATTACCCATGTTCTTGCATGCTGTCGACTTCACTCATTAGAGCCCTTAGCATACTTATAGTTGTTTTAAATTCCTGGTTTGGTAATTTCAACATCCCTGCAATATCTGAGTCTGGTTCTGACACTTGCTCTGTCTCTTCAGACTGTGGGGTTTTTAACTTTTATTATGCCTTGTAATTTTTTCTTGATAGACAAACATGATGTAGTGGTAAAAGGAACTGCTATAAATAGGCTGTTAGTAATGTGCTGTGAGGTGTAGGGGGAGAGGAAGCATCTATAGTTGTATGATTAGGTCTCAGTCATTTAGTGAACCTCTGCCTGTGGACTGTTAACTTCACAAGTGCTTCTCAGTCCTCTTCCCCTTAGGTGGGACGGGATAGCTAAAGTAGACTGGAGTTGTGTATTTCCCTTCCCCCACATGGAAGGCTAGAGAGGGCTAAAGTTGGGTATTTTCTCTCCCTCAGGTCAGTTAGTCTCTGAAAAAGCCTTAATAGTTTAGAATATTGTTTAAAAAAAAAAAAGGTTTCTCTTGAGGGCAGAGTTTGTTAAGAAGAACGGAATGCTCTGACATACTTTTAAATGTTTACCTTTTCCCTTCCCCTGCTGGAATTATGAGGGGATTTTTCTCCAGTATTCATTTTGAGGACTTGGTTTGGCCTTTGGAGGTAAAACTCACAAAAGCATGCTCCCCCACCCCATGGCTGTGTCTCCCTGGAGTTTTTAACTATCAGACTTAACCACATTGAGCCTCCAACAGTTCATCAATTATAGTTCAGGTTTTCCTACCTCAGTACTGGTTCTTGCATAGCTTTCTGCTCATGGGTTTCTGCTCTGGTTAAGTTGTGATTCTTTGGATTTGCCTATCCATCTCTCCAATTTGGTGGGCAGTGGTTTGCCCTGTGACTTCACTTCTCTAAAGTATCTAAGAAGACTTGTTGAATTTTCAGTTTATTGAGCATTTTACTTGTTTTTAGGATGGAGTGACTACTTCCAAGTTCCTTACATGCTGGACTGGAAATTGCTAGTGTTTTTAATTCTATCTCTTTGTATTTTAATCATTTCCCTAAGGATTACAATATCTAACTTTACATAGTCAAATTGAGTTAATATTTAACCACTTCTAGTAAAATGTAGAACACTTGCAGCCATATGTCCCTTCATCCACCTATTACTGACCTTTTAAAAAATATATAGTTGTCGTATGTTTGACATCATTATACATTGAAAACCCCATAAAATGATAAGTATGGCTTTCAACATCATGTGTATTTTTTAAATCTTAAAAGGAAAAGATAGTTTTAATATTTACTTAGGTATTTATTACTTTGCTCTTCTTTGATGTCTTAGAACAAAATCCCTTTGGTATCATTTATATCCCTTTAACCCAAGTATCTTCCTTAGCATTTTTGGGAACAGGTCTGTTATCAGTGATTTCTCTTAGTTTTTCTTCCCCTGAGAATTTCTTTATTTTACCTTCATTTCTGAGTATCTTCCCTGGATATGGAATTCTGTATTGACAGCTCTTTTCTTTCAGCACTTTAAAAATATTGTTCCACTCTCTTGTGGCCCCTATGAAAAGCCCAGTTATTCAAATCATGGTTTCACTGCATCTAATGTGTCCTTTTTAACTAGCTGCTTTCCATATCTTTTTATATGTGGTTTTCACTAGTTTGATTATGATGTGGACATGGTTTTCTTTGAGTTTATCCTGTTTAGAGTTTTTTGAGCTTCTTGAATCTACAGATATACTCACAAAATTCAGGGAGTTTTCAGCCATAATCTCTTCATACATTTTTTTCTCTGCTTGCTTACTACTCACCTCAGAGACCCAAAGACATAAATATTAAACTTTTTATATGACTTATAGATCCCTAAGCCTTCATTTTTCCCCAAAAATGTCCTCTTTTCTTCAAATTGGTTAATTTCTTTTGATACAAATTCAAGACCATTGACTCTCTACTCTGTCATTTCCATTATGCTAATGAGTCCCCCTAGTGAGTTCTTTTTTCAGATACTATATTTTTCAGTTCTAATATTTACATTTGGTTATTATTTTATAATTTCCATTTCTCTGCCAAAAATGTGTATTTACCTTTATCTCACAGAGTATAGTTAAAATATCTGCTTTAAGGTCTCTGTCTGATTATTCCAGCATTTTGGTCATCTCAGGATTGGCATTATTGGATTATAATTTATGTTGAAAGTTGGTTATGTTTTCCTGTTTTTTTATGTTGCATAATTTTGGATTATATCTTGAACTTTTTAATATTACATTGTGTAGACTCTGTATTATGTTTTAATCCTCTGGAGATTGTTATTTTTCTTGCTGTTCTTTTATAGACAATCAACCCAGTTATGTTCAAACTCCAAGTTCTGTCTTGCATTCTATGAGCATGGATCTAATCTCAGTTCAATTGTCAAGGCCTTTCCTATGTTACTTTGGTTCTGTCTCGTGCATGTATCACTCAGGGGTTAGGATGAGACTTGGACCATGGTTTAAAACTATCCTATTTTCAAGGCTTTTGTTAAGCTGCTTTGGTTCTGTCCCAATTATGTGCAGTTTAACAGTAAGCCTAAGATTATACAGGTTTGTGTACAGAATGAAAGGATTCTCGTCTTTTGTTTTTCCCTTCTCAGAATCTCAACTTTTCCAGGCCCACAAGGTCCCTTTTTTCAATTTCCTCTGACCCAAAATATGGACTTTTAGTTGAGATTTTAGCTGTGCATCCCACTGCTCTGTCATGCATCTCTTTGACTTTGGTTTACTTTTGTTTTCTTCTCAGGGTTCTTGGATAGCTGATTTATGCATTCATCCTGAAGTTTTAGTCGTAATCAGGTAAAGAATTATGCTGCCTATTATACCCTGCCATGCTAGATGAAGAATTCCTGAATGACCTTTTAAATCACTTAACCTCTCTGAGACTTCATTTCATTATCTGTAGAATGTGAATAATAATCCTTGTTCTATTATTTTCACAATTGTTGGAATGGTAAGGTGAGCTAATGTATATGAAGAGATGATTATATATTAACCTTTTTCCCACTGACATGGTTCCCACTCAGTATCACTGCTAAGTAATGGGAAAATCTTCTGAAAAAAATAATTTTTAACTTTTTATTTGAAAATAATTTTATACTTCTAGAAAAGTTGCAAGAATAGTACAAGGAATTCACATATATCCTTCACCAGGTTCCTCCAACAATAATAATTTACATGACCAGATCATAATTATCAAAATCAGGAAATTAATAGTTAATTTGATGCTATTAACTGAATTACAGATGTTATACCAATTTCTTTGGTATAACATTTTTTTTCTTTGAATGCCCTTTTTCTTTTCTAGTATCTAAGTCAAGGTCCCACATTGAATTTAATTGTTGATACTCCTTAGTCTGCTACAATCTGCAGCAGTTCCTTTCATGACCTTGACACTTTTCATGAGTACTTGTCAATTGTTTCATAGAATGTCTCTCAATTTGAGCACATCTGATATTTTCTTTTGATTAGATCAAAGTTATAGATTTTTGGCAAGTATACCACGGAAGTGATGTTATGCATCATATCACATCATATCCACATGAAGTTGGCACATTTTATTTGCTGGGGATGTTACCCTTGATCTCTTGGTAAGGATGATATCTACTGGGTTTCTCCACTGAAAATGTACTAATTTTCCCCATAGAAATAAATATAAGTGGTATGTATATTGTATAGATACCTTGAGACTATACAATATCCTATTTTTCTTCAGACTTTCACCTGCTAATTTTAGCATGCATCAATGTGTCTTGTGTACAACAATTATTACTGTGATGTTTGTCTAATTGTGATTTTCTATTTTTCTTATTTCTTCTACATTTATTAATTGGAATTCTTCTCTAAGGAGGAGCTCTCCCCATCTCCCATTTATTTATTTATTTGATTATTCAATTGTTTATTTATATCAGTATGGATACATTAATATCTATTTTATGGATTGATAATTCAATATTATCGTTATTTATTTTGTTGCTCAAATGGTTCTACCTTTGGCCTTAAGAACTCCTTCATGTTGGCTTCTTGCCCCTTCAATGGGCCCCCATTATATTTCAATATGTCCTTATTTTCTGGTACCCAAAGTGTGCTAGGCTTATCTCATACTTCTGCTGCTCCAATCCTGGAATCAACCACTTCCTTAAGAAGTCCAGTTCCTTCTTTGGGAGACTGTTATTTAGAAAGCAAGATTTGGGCTCTAGGTGTGCTTGCTGCTAATGGAATTTCATTACTCCTGGGCCCTCTCAGTGGACAGAGATAGGAAATATATGTATGTATACTAATACACACATCTGTATTTATTTCTACATTTAGCTATCTATCTATTATCTTTAAAAACATGAGTTCATACTGACATCTCTGATTCCAATCCAACATATGTTGTTCATTCTAACCTCCCCTCTATCTATATTTTTAACTGTTCCTTCTGGCTGTAAGAAATCTAACTATAATTATCTCTCCCCTGTGAGAAACAAATTTACAAAGTAGGTTATAATATTTGTATATAATTCTTTTTGTCTTTAGCCTTACAGCATCTAGTCAAAATGCTGTTTTACAAAGTTACTTGCTGTATTAGTTTCCTAGGGCTGCTGTAACAAAGTACAAGAAACTGTGTGGCTTAAAATAGAAATTTATTGTTTCACAGTTCTAGAGGCTAGAAGTCCAAAATCAAGGTGTCATCAGAGTTGGTTCCTTCTCAGGGGTGTGAAGTAGAATCTGTTCCATAGCTTTCTCCTAGCTTCTGACGGTTTGCTAGCAGTCTTTGGCTTTTAGATGCATCACTCCAATCTCTACCTTTATCTTCACATGGTGTTCTTCCTTTGCATTTATCTCTTCATATTGTCTTCCTCTGTGCATATGTCCCTATGTCCAAATTGCCCCTTTTTATAAGGACATCAGTCATATTGGATTAGAACCCAACGGAATGACCTCATTTTAATTTGATTATCTGTTTAAAGATCCTATTTCCAAATAAAGTCACATTCTAAGATACTGGGTGTCAGTGCTTCAACATATCTTTTTGGAGAGACACAGTTCAATCCATAATACTTAGTTCTTTCCTTCCCCACCTTCTTCAGTTATATTGTGATTATATCATGCATTTTAGTATAGTCATGTACACTTGTTATTGTTTTTATTCAATATTTATTTATTTATTTTTGAGATATGTGAAACATTCCTATGGTACCAAGAGTCAAAGTTATATAAAAGGCATACTCAGATAAGGGTCACTCCTCCCTCATCCTTACTACCTTATTCCCATTTCCCCATTCTGTTCCCCCCTTTCACAACCACCCCATGTAAGTAACCCCATTTAGTTTCTGGTTTATTCTTCCTGTATTTCTTTTGCACAGGTGAGCAAATGCACATTGATTTTCTTATATTTCCTTTCACATAGGGTAATATACTATAGATACTCTTTTATACGTTGCTTTATTCATTTAACAGTATGTCTTGGAAATCATGCCAAGTCAATTCATAGCTTTCTCATACTTGTTTACAGCTACATAGTATTTGTAACAAGACAGACTCTGAAGGTACTCCATGATCTCTGCCTCCTAATGCTCATGTCCTTGTGTAATTCTCTTATCTTGAATGTGGACATGATTTATGACTTGCCTCTAACCAATAGAATATGACAAAGGTGATGGGATGTTGTTTCCATGATTATGTTGAATAAGATTGTAACATCTGTCTTTCTAGAAGACTGCAATGAGTCTCTCCCTTGTTGGCTTTAATGAGGGAAGCCACCATATGGAGAGGTCCACAAGGCAAGGAACTGTGGGAAGCCTCTAGTTGCTGAAGACAATTTCCAGTTGACAGCTAGCAAATAGGTGAATCTCTCAGTCTAACAATCCACAAGGAACTGAATTCTGCTGACAACCATATAAGCTTGGAAGTGAATCTTTCCCCAGTTTAGCCTCAGGTAAGTCCCAGCACTGGCCAACACTTTGATTGCATCTTGTAAGAGTCTCTGAAGCAGAAGACCCAGCTAAAACATGCCAGGATTGCTGACCCAGAGAAACTTTGAAATAATAAACATGTGGTTTTAAAGCCACTAAGTTTGGTAATTTATTTCACTGAAATATATAACTAATGCAGTTCTTCATTGTTTAGATATACCATAGTTTATTTGACCACTCTCCTATGTGTGAACATTTAGGTTGTTTCCCAGTATTTTGCAATTGCAAAAAAAAGTGTTGCAATAAACAATCTTGCACATACGTATTTTCATTTTGTTGGAGGTGTATCTTCAGATTAGATTCCTAGAAATACGGTTGCTCAGTCAAACTAAAAGTGCATGTATGGTTTTGTTAGATATTGTGTCAGATTTCATTCCAGAAGAGTTGTACCAATTAGAATTCCCGCCAGTGATATATCAGAATATCTGTTTTCCCACAACCTAACAAACAGAATGTGTTGTCATATGTTTTATTTTTTATACATGTATTTATTTTTGTTTGTTTTGGGTCTTCGTTGCTACATGTGGGCTTTCTCTAGTTTCGTCGAGTGGGGCTGCTCTTCCTTCCGGTGTGGGGGCTTCTCACTGCAGTGGCTTCTCTTGTTGCAGAGCACGGGCTGTAGGCACGCAGGCTTCAGTAGTTGTGGCTCATGGGCTCTAGAGCGCAGACTCAGTAGTCGTCACGAACGGGCTTAGTTGCTCCGCGGCATGTGGGATCTTCCCGGACCAGGGCTCAAACCCGTGTCCCCTGCATTGCCAGGCAGATTCTTAACCACTGCACCACCAGGGAAGCCCCTGTCATACTTTTTAATTTTTGCCAATCTGAGAGTTGAAAAATGTATCTCAGTGTGGTTTTAGTTTGATTTTATCCAATTATGAGTGATTCTATTTTCCCCTTAGGTTTGAAAGCCATTTTAATTTTTTTTTTTGGCTGCGCTGCGTGGCTTGTGGGATCTTAGTTCCCCCACCAGGGATGGAACCAGGATCCCCTGCAGTGGAAGCACTGAGTCCTAACCACTGGAGAACCAGGGAATTCCCCATTTTTTCTTTGGGGTTGGATAAATAGTATTGGGAGAACTCAGATAATGAACTTATTCTATATGTAAGGATCTTCAGAGCTCAAGATGAAGTTCAAGAATTATATTCAAGGCACCAAAGGTTTTGAATAAAGCTTATTGAATAAAAGATCCATGTGAATGAGTTGGTTATTTCCTAAACTCTAGAATTTTATCTGAGGACCCTTGTTGTTATTCACATTGAAATGAAGTGAGAAGAATGTCTTCAGAAAGCATGCTAACTGGAAGTGGCATAGTAGTGGAAGGAACAACGGTTTTGGAGTTAATAAGATCTGATTTTTATTCCTGGAACTGTTTTCATACTAGGAAAATGAACCTGGGGAATTTACCAGAACCTCTCTGTGGCTTGGTTTCTTTCATCTGTAAAAACAGAAATAATAATACCCACTTCTGGTGGTTGTTGTGAAGGTTAAATATGATAGTATATGTATAGTTCCTAGCATATGGAAGCCTATTCATAAATGTAAGTTATATTTCCTCCATTCCCTTTCCCTTATCCCTCTCACCAAGCGAGGAGAAAGATACCAAGAATAAAAATCACAAAAATAAGTAATAAGATAATGACCCATATTTTGGGCCTTTAAGAACCATCTCATGAATTTATCCCAAAACTCAAAGTTGAACACAGAAGTGATATTCTTGGTATTCCAACCCTTTACTCTCTGCTTCTCCAAACCTTCTCTCTGAATTTCTTCAGCACTTACAACCTATGCTACAAACTCAAGCGCTTAATGATTTTTACCCAACGTGTTCAATAAGAGTTTGTTGAGCACCTACTGCTTTGCTGGGTTCATTACCATTGTCACACCCTACACAATGTCAAAGCATGAAAGGACTTTAGACATGACCTGGTTGAACTTCATCCTTTTACAGACTTTGCATGCTGGCTCCTCTAACCCTGTGTGATGCACGTGCTTATTTTTCTCAGCTCTTATGCTTTTTAAAATTCATGCTTAATTACTGTGGGAGAAAATAAATGTAAAATATTTAATTAAATCATGCTTACAGATTTTTTTCTTACACTCCAATTTATGCTTTTGGTATTTTGAATCTTTAAAAATTAAATGGCCTTTCCCTGAAAGCCAAAACAATCTTGAGAAAAAGGAACAAGGCTGGAGGCATCATGCTCCCTGATTTCAAGCTATATTACAGAAAGCAGACACACAGATCAATAGAATAGAATAGATAACCCAGAAATAAATCCATGCATACATGGTCAATTAATTTACAGCACAGGAGCCAAGAATATACAATGGAGGAAGGACAGTCTCTAAAATAAATGATGTTGTAAAAACTGGACAGCCACATGCAAAATAATGAAACTGGACCATTGTTTTACCCATACACAAAAGTTAACTCAAAATAGATTAAAGACTTGAATGTAAGATCTGGAACCATAAAACTCCTAGAAGAAAACATAGGTGGTAAGCTCCTTAACATAGGTCTTGGTGATGAATTTTTGGATTTGACACCAAAAGCATCAGTCTTAGCAAGAGTATTTTGAATCTGTGTCCTCAGACAAAGCAACAAACACAAAAATAAACAAGTGGGACTACATCAAACTAAAAAGCTTCTGCACAGCAAAGGAAACCACCAACAAAATGAAAAGGTGACTTACTGAATGGGAGAAAATATTGCAAATCACATATCTGATAAGGGGTTAATATCCAAAATATGTAAAGAACTCATACAACTTAATAGCAAAACCCCACAAACAATCCGATTAAACAATGGACAGAGGATCTGAATAGATATTTTCTAAAGAAGACATACAAATGGCCAAGGGGTACATAAAAAGATGCTCAATATCACTAATAATCAGGGAAATGCAAACCAAAACCACAATGAGATATCACCTCACACATCTGAGAATGATTAATATCAAAAAGATGAGAAATGGCAAGTGTTGGCAAGAATGTGGAGAATAGGGAACCCTTGTGCACTGTGGGTAGAAATATAAACTGGTTTAGCCACTATGGAAAACACTATGGAGATGCCTCAAAAAATTAAAAATAGAATTACCATATGATCCAGCAATTCCACTTCTGGGTATTTACCCAAAGAAAATGAAAACACGAACTTGAAAAAATATATGCACCCCTATGTTCACTGCAGCATTATTTATAACAGCCAAAATGTAGAAAAAAAACTAAGTGTCCATCAACAGATGAATAGATAAAGAAAATGTGATATATATGTATATATATATATGCATATATACACACACACACAACGGAATGTTATTCAGCCATTAAAAGAATACATGTGTACAATGAATTGTTATTCAGCCATAAAAAAGAATGAAATCTTGCCATTTATGGCAATATGGATGGATCTTGAGAGCATTATGCTAAGTGTAATAAGTCAGACAGGGAAAGACAAATACTGTTATGATCTTACTTAAATGTGGAATCTTAAAAAAATCAAACAAGTTTATAGATACAGAGAACACGTTTGTGGTTGCCAGAAGCAGGGGGTGGGGGATGGGCAAAATGGGTGAAAGGAGTCAAAAGGTATAAACTTCCAGTTGTTAAATAAATAACTCATGGGATGTAATGTACATCATGGTAACTGTGGTTAATAATAGTGTTGCATATTTGAAAGTTGCTAAGAGAGTAAATCTTAAAAGTTCTCATGTCAAGCAAAGAATTCTGTAACTATGTATGGTGAAAGATGTTAACTAGACTTACTGGGGTGATTATTTTACAATACATACAAATATCAAATCATTATGTTGTACATATGAAGCCAATATAATGTTGTATGTCAACCATATTTCAATTAAAAATTAAATGGTCTTTGATAATGGATCTATCTTGTATTGCTTTATTAAGACCAAATACTTCTTGTCATCCCATTCTTTATCCTCTCCTTTTGTGGAATTGCTATCTTTAATTAAAACTGTTTTAAACACAGAAAAAAAGATTGCAGATTAGATTACAGATTAAAAAGAAAAAAGGTTTTTTTTACAAATTTATTTATTTATGCTGCGTTGGCTCTTTGTTACTGTATACTGGCTTTCTATAGTTGTGGCGAGGGTGGGCTACTCTTCGTTGCGGTGCACAGGCTTCTCATCGTGGTGGCTTCCTTGTTGCAGAGCACAGGCTCTAGGCATGTGGGCTTCAGTAGTTGTGGCACATGGGCTCAGTAGTTGTGGCTCGTGGGCTCTACAGCACAGTCTCAGTAGTTGTGGCACACAGGCTAGTTGCTCTACAGCATGTGGGATCTTTCCAGACAAGGGCTCAAACCCATGTCCCCTGCATTGGCAGGTGGATTCTTAACCACTGTGCCACCAGGGAAGCCCCAGAAAAAGATTTCTTTCTTTTTTTTTTTTTTTTGGATTGGAAGAAGTAATATTGTTATTCTTTGTTTGTTTGTTTTGCTTTTTTTAAATATTTTAATTTTTTTAACATCTCTATTGGAGTATAATTGCTTTACATTGTTGTGTTATTTGCTGCTGTATGAGAGTGAATCAGCTATATGTATACATATATCCCCATATCCCCTACCTCTTGCATCTCCCTCCAACCCTCACTATCCCATCCCTCTAGGTGGTCACAAAGCACCAAGCTGATCTCCCTGTGCTATGCAGCTGCTTCCCACTAGCTATCTATTTGACATTTGGTAGTGTATATATATCAACGACACTCTCTCACTTCATCTCAGCTTACCCTACCCCATCCCCGTGTCCTCAAGTCCATTCTCTACATCTACGTCTTTATTCCTGTCCTGCCCCTACGTTCTTCAGATCATTTTTTTTACATTCCATATATACGTGTTAGCATGAAATATTTGTTTTTCTCTTTCTGACTTACTTTACTCTGTATGATAGATTCTAGGTCCATCCACCTCACTACAAATAACTCAGTTTTGTTTCTTTTTGTGGCTGACTAATATTCAACTGTATATATGTGCCACATCTTCTTTCTCCATTCATCTGTTGATGGACACTTAAGTTGCTTCCATGTATGGCTATTGTAAATAGTGCTGCAATGAATATTGTGGTACATGACTCTTTTTGAATTATGTTTTTCTCAGGGTATATGCCCAGTGGTGGGATTGCTAGATCATATGGTAGTTGTATTTTTAGGTTTTAAGGAACGTCCATACTGTTCTCCATAGTGGCTGCATCAATTTACATTCCCAGCAACAGTGCAAAAGTGTTCCCTTTTCTCCACACCCTCTCCAGCATTTATTGTTTGTAGATTTTTTGATGATGGCCATTCTGACCAGTGTGTGAGGATACCTTTTTGTAGTTTTGATTTGCATTTCTCTAATGATTAGTGATGTTGAGCATTCTTTAATGTGTTCGTTGACAATCTGTATATCTTCATCAGTGAAATGTCTATTTAGGTCTTCTGCCCATTTGTGGATTGAGTTTGTTTGTTTTTTTGATATTGAGCTGCATGGGTTGCTTTTATGTTTTGGAGATTAATCCTTTGTCAGTTGCTTCATTTGCAAATATTTTCTCCCATTCTGAGTGTTGTCTTTTCATCTTATTTATGGTTTTCTTTGCTGTGCAAAAGCATTTAAGTTTCATTAGGTCCCATTTGTTTATTTTTCTTTTTATTTCCTTTTCTCTGGGAGGTAGGACAAAAAGGATCTTGCTGTGATTTATGTCATAGAGTCTTCTCTCTATGTTCTCCCCTAAGATTTGTTGGCCTTACAGTTAGATCGTTAATCCATTCTGAGTTTATTTTTGTGTATGGTTTTAGGGAGTGTTCTAATTTCATTCGTTTACATGTAGCTGTGCAGTTTTCCCAGCAACACTTATTGAAGAGGCTGACTTTTCTCCATTGTATATTCTTGCTTGCTTTATCAAAAATAAGGGGACCACATGTGCGTGGGTTTGGCTCTGGGGTTTCTATTCTGTTCCATTGATCTATCTTTCTGTTTTTGTGCCAGTACCATACTGCCTTGATTACTGTAGCTTTGTAGTATAGTCTGAAGTCAGGGAGCCTGATTCCTCCAGCTCTGTTTTTCTTTCTCAAGATTGCTTTGGCTATTTGGGGTCTTTTGTGTTTCCATACAAATTGTGAAATTTTTGTTGTAGTTCTGTGAAAAATGCCAGTGGTAGTTTGATAGTGATTGCATTGAATCTGTTGATTGCTTTGGGTAGTATAGTCATTTTCACAATGTTGATTTTTCCAATCAAGAACATGGTATAGCTGTCCATCTGTTTGTATCATTTTAATTTCTTTCATCAGTGTCTTATATTTTCTGCATATAGGTCTTTTGTCTCCTTAGGTAGGTTTATTCCTAGGTATTTTATTCTTTTTGTTGCAATGAAAAATGGTAGTGTTTCCTTAATTTCTCTTTCAGATTTTTCATCATTAGTGTATAGGAATGTCAGAGAGTTCTGTGCATTAATTTTGTGTCCTGCTACTTTACCAAATTCATTGATTAGCTCCAGTAGTTTTCTGGTACCATCTTTAGGATTCTCTATGTACAGTATCATGTCATCTGCAAACAGTGACAGCTTTACTTCTTTCCTGATTTGGATTCCTTTTTCATCTCTGATTGCTGTGGCTAAAACTTCCAAAACTATGTTGAATTATAATGGTGAGAGTGGGCAACCTTGTCTTGTTCCTGATCTTAGTGGAAATGGTTTCTCTTTTGCCCCATTGAGAACGATGTTGGCTGTCGGTTTGTCACATATGGCCTTTATTATGTTGAGCTAAGTTCCTTCTATGTTTACATTCTGGAGAGTTTTTATAATAAATGGGATTTGAATTTTTTGAAAGCATTTTCTGCATCTATTGCGATGATCATATGTTTTTTATCCTTCAGTGTGTTAATATGATGTATCACATTGATTGGTTTTTGTATATTGAGGAATCCTTGCATTCGTGGGATAAACCCCACTTGATCACGGTGTATGATCCTTTTAATGTGCTGCTGGATTCTGTTTGCTAGTATTTATTTGAGGATTTTTATCTATGTTCATCTGTGATTTTGGCCTGTAGTTTCCTTTTTTTGACCTCTCTGTCTGGTTTTGGTATCAGGGTGATGGTGGCCTCATAGAATAAGTTTGGGAGTGTTCCTCCCTCTGCCATATTTTGGAAGAGTTTGAGAAAGATAGGTGTTAGCTCTTCTCTAAATGTTTAATAGAATTTGCTGCGAAGCCATCTGGTTCTGGGCTTTTGTTTGTTGGAAGATTTTTAATCACAGTCTCAATATCAGTGTTTGTGATTGGTCTGTTTATATTTTCTATTTCTTCCTGGTTCAGTCTCGGAAGGTTGTGCATTTCTAAGAATTTGTCCATTTCTTCCAGGTTGTCCATTTTATTTGCATACAGTTGCTTGTAGTAATCTCTCATTATCCTTTGTATTTCTGCAGTGTCCGTTGTTGCCTCTCCTTTTTCATGTCTAATTCTCTTGATTTGAGTCTTCTCCCTTTTTTTCTTGATGATTCTGGCTAATGGTTTATCAATTTTATTTAACTTCTCAAAGAACCAGCTTTTAGTTTTATTGATCTTTGCTGTCATTTCCTTCATTTCTTTTCCATTTATTTCTGTTATGACCTTTATGATTTCTTTCATTCTGCTACCTTTGGGTTTCTTTTAATTCTTCTTTCCCTAATTGCTTTAGGTGTAAGGTTAGATTGTTTATTTGAGATGTTTCTTGTCTCTTGAGGTAGGATTGTGTTGCTATAAACTTTCCTCTTAGAACTGCTTTTGCTGCATCCCATAGGTTTTGGGTCATCGTGTTTTCATTGTCATGTTTTCCTAGGTATTTTTTTGATTTCTTGCTTGATTTCTTCAGTGAACTCTTGGCTATTTCATGATGTATTGTTTAGCCTCCATGTGTTTTATGTTTTTTACTTTTTTTTCCCTGTAATTTATTTTGAATCTCATAGTGTTGTGTTCAGAAAAGATGCTTGGTATGATTTCAATTTTCTTAAATTTACCGAGGCTTGATTTGAGACCCATGATGTGATCTATACTGGAGAATGTTCCATGTGCACTTGAGAAGAATGTAACCTGCTGTTTTCGGATGGAATGTCCTATAAATATCAATGAACTCTCTCTGGTCTATTGTGTCATTCAAAGGTTGTGTTTCTTTATCAATTTTCTATCTGAATGATCTGTCCATTCGTGTTAATGTCACCCATTATTTTTGTGTTACTGTCGATTTCCTCTTTTATAGCTATTAGCATTTTCCTTATGTATTGATGTGCTCCTATGTTGGGTGCATATATATTTATAATTGTTATATCTTCTTCTTGGATTGATCCCGTGATCATTATGTAGTGTCCTCCTTGTCTCTTGTAACATTCTTTGTTTTAAAGTCTATTTTATCTGGTAGGAGTATTGCTACTCCAGCTTTCTTTTGATTTCCAGTTGCATGGTATAATTTGTTCCATCCCCTCACTTTCAGTCTGTATGTGTCCCTAGGTCTGAAGTGGGTCTCTTGTAGACAGCATGTATATGAGTCTTGTTTCTGTGTCCATTCAGCGATCCTGTGTCTTTTGGTTGGAGCATTTAATCCATTCACATTTAAGGTAATTATCGATATGTATGCTCCTATTACCATTTTCTTAATTTTTATGGGTTTGTTTTTGTAGGTCCTTTTCTTCTCTTGTGTTTCCCACTTAGAGACGTTCCTTTGGCATTTGTTGTAAAGCTGGTCTGGTGGTGCTGAATTGTGTTATCTTTTGCTTGTCTGTAAAGCTTTTGATTTCTCCATCGAATCTGAATGAGATCCTTGCACGGTAGAGTAATCTTGGTTGTAGGTTCTTCCTTTTCATCACTTTAAATATATTGTGCCACTCCCTTCTGGCTTGTAGAGTTTCTGCTGAGAAATCAGCTCTTTACCTTATGGGAGTTCCCCTGTATGTTATTGGTCGTTTTTCCCTTGTTGCTTTTAGTAATTTTTCTTTGTCTTTAATTTTTGTCAGTTTGATTACTATGTGTCTTGCCATGTTTCTCCTTGGGTTTATCCTGTTGGAATTCTCTGCACTTCCTGGACTTGGGTGACTATTTTCTTTCCCATGTTAGGGAAGTTTTCAACTATAATCTCTTCAAATATTTTCTCGGGTCCTTTTTCTCTCTCTTCTCCTTCTGTGACCCCTATAATACGAATGTTAGTGCATTTAATGTTGTCCCAGAGGTGTCTTAGGCTGTCTTCATTTATTTTCATTCTTTCTCTTTACTCTGTCCCATAGCAGTGAATTCCACCATTCTGTCTTCCAGGTCACTTATCCATTCTTCTGCCTCAGTTATTGTGCTATTGATTCCTTCTCGTGTATTTTTCATTTCAGTTATTGTATTGTTCATCTCTGTTTGTTTGTTCTTGAGTTCTTCTAGGTGTTTGTTCTTTAATTCTTCTAGGTCTTTGTTAAACATTTCTTGCATCTTCTCAATCTTTCCTCCATTCTTTTTCTGGGGTCCTGGATCATCCCACTATCATTATTCTCAATTTTTTTTGGAAGGTTGCCTATCTCCACCTCATTTAATTGTTTTTTGGGGGTTTTATCTTGTTCATTTATCTGGGACAGAGTTCTCTGCCTTTTTATTTTGTCTGTCTTTCTGTGAATGTGGTTTTCTTTCCACAGGCTGCAGGATTGTACTTCTTGCTTCTGCTGTCTGCCCTCTGGTGGATGAAGTTATCTAAGAGGCTTGTGCAAGCTTCCTGATCAGAGGGACTGGTGGTGGGTAGAGCTGGGTGTCACTTTGGTGGGCAGAGCTCAGTAAAACTCTAATCTGCTTGTCTGATGATGGGTGGGGCTGAGTTCCCTCCCTGTTGGTTGTTCTGCCTGATGAGACCCAGTACTGGAGGCTACAGGCTCTTTGGCAGGGCTAATTGTGGACTCTGGGAGGACTCATGCCAAAGAGTACTTCCCAGAACTTCTGCTACCAGTGCCCTTGTCCCCACAGCAAGCCACAGCCCCCCCCTGCCGCTGCAGGAGACCCTCCAAGGCTAGCAGGTAAGTCTGGTTCAGTCTCCTATGGGGTCACATCTCCTTTCCCCTGGGTCCTGATGTGCACACTACTTTGTGTGTGCCCTCCAACTGTGGAGTCTCTGTTTCCCCAAGTCTTGTCAAAGTCCATCTCACTGCAGTTTCTCGTTTGTCTTTGGATGTGGGATATCTTTCTTTGGTGAGTTCCAGTGTTTTCCTGTCAATGGTTGTTCAGCAGTTAGCTGTGATTCTGATGCTCTCTCAAGAGGGAGTGAACACACGTCCTACTCCACCAACTTGAACCAATCTCTCCTCTTTCTTCTTATAAGATATCAAATTTATATTATAAATATTATTTGACAGATTGTAAGACTACATTTAAGTTTACCTAGGTATACTTGGACACATAACTCATAATCCATATGATTTTCTGAGCTATGGTACCGGACTGAATCTTCCAAGGTGGCTTCAAACTGAGGAGAACCCTCTTCCTCAATTCTTCCAGTTCCAGACAGGCAGCCACAGAGCAATACTAGAACATTTTAATACTGTATTCATGGACTGGGGTTCCAGATGACCTGTTGGGCACGATTGCATTGACAAATATAAATATTTGTTGCGAACTATTTATATTGTGACACTGCTTTTTGCAATCCCTTGACCCATGAGCTGATAATCAGGTTTTTAGGGAACAGTGTAGAAGAAAGCCCTTATTTTAAGTTACTACAAAGCCAAAATTTTAAGAAGAACAAACAAAGCAGCAGTGGTTCCTATTTTCATGCTACTGTTGTTTTTAAAGATATTGATATTACTTATATATGTAATATACTCCAAGGCATTTTTTACACCTGATGTTTTGAAACTTAACAAGTAAATAAATGCCATTGAAATTCATAATTTTCTAGTATCCAAAACAGAGGGATTAAGTGCTATTGCTTCACTGGCTCATTGTGATAATGGGGAACCACATTATTGTATGGAAATAATCCAGAAACCATTGAGAACGCATTGAATGGGAGTATTGCTACACCCTCTTTAGTCACTGTTGAGTATTATAACATTTCTGACAGTCGAATATAAAAGCAAATTGTTGAGCTTCATGATTGACTTACATATTTTTTAATTTTACATTGAATGACATTTTGTAAAAACCACAGCCCCAAGCAACTATAAACTTCAGCAAGGTTTTTTTTTTGTCTGAACCTGAAAAGATAGCCATATCTTCTGCTCAATAAAGCAACATAGACTAAGGAAATAAATTTGCAACCCATCTTTTTTTTTTTTTTTTTTTACAGTACGCGGGCCTCTCACTGTGGCCTCTCCTGTTGTGGAGCACAGGCTCCAGACGCGCAGGCTCAGTGGCCATGGCTCACGGGCCCAGCCGCTCCGCGGCATGTGGGATCCTTCCGGACCAGGGCACGAACCTGTGTCCCCCGCATCAACAGGCGGACCCCCAACCACTGCACCACCAGGGAAGCCCCAAAACTCATATATTTTTAACATGCTAACAAAAACACCAGGGTTTCAGAATATAAAAATAGCATAATGGGTAGGGGGTCTGGAAAACCACCCTCAGGTTTAAGTTATTAGCTAGAAGGACTCAAGACTCAAAATATAATCGTATTCATGGCTGAGATTTATCACAGCAAAATCATAAAAAACAAAATCAGCAAAGGGGGAAAGTGCATGGGGCAAAATCCAGAGGAAACCAGGCACAAACTTCCAAGAGTTCTAAGTGGAGTCACACAGGAGGTGCTTGATTCCCCTAGCATTGAATGTGACAACACATGTAAGGTATCTACCATGGAAACTCATTAAAGATTCAGTGCCACAGTTTTCTACTGGGGCTGGTCATGTAGTCACCCACTGTCTAGCATGTACGAAGATTTCCCACCTCCAGAAGGAAAGCAGGATTCAGCCCATTGTACAGTTTAGGCACAATAAGCCACCCTTATCAGTTAGGGAGTAGTGGTCCCAGATTCAAGTTCCCAGACACAAGCCAAGGTCCAATCTTGCAACTAGGCTTTTCTAAAGATAGCAGTCTCAGGCCTGCTATGTCAACTCTTTCCTCCACAGACGATATACTGGAATCTCAAAAATAGCTTTTGGACAAAGTTATTTGTTTGCTTTTTCATTCGATAAAAGATTCCATGATTCAATTCTCTTTCCAAGGACCATTCTATATTTTTACAATACTATAGCTAACACTAATAAACAGGATTATTTCATTAGATTATTTCAGTATCTGAAGCATAGAATGAAATGATTAAAAATCAATTTCAAGACTACTCAACAGGAAAATGCTTTCTCCATTTTCATGATCTGATTGACCACAGTTTTGAGTACCCAGCTGATAATACACATAATATTTGTGATACTTTTGCTTTCATTGTAAAGCATAATGTTAACCTTCCAGATTGGCGCATTTTCATGATCTTGTTATTTTATATGTAAATCTCTGGATTTCAATTCACATATATTTCAAGTACTTCTCTGCCATTGCACAAATCTCCTATGAACACAGCGCTGATGAATTTTTACATATATGATTATTCTACTTATGCTGCTAAGCCATTTCATGTAACTGTTAGCAAAACTGTCTAAAACATGAGCAGCTCAATAAGGGCCTTGTTGGTAACCTCAGGAAATACAGAGAATGTAGAGATTTAAGAAAAGAACAGGAGAGATTTTCTTTATACTCCAGAAATGCAGTTTTAATTTCTCTTTATTCTAGGATTGAAATACTTAAACGTCAACCTTAGATAGTGACAAAAAGGTGTGTTTCTTTGGCCTTTCTTAGATGGAGTTGTAGAAAATGCACAAAAAGAAATAATAAAAACATTCTGTGAAAAATTTTAATCCTCTTACATTCAAAGCAAAAAAGAAACTTTACCAGAAAAATTGTCAGCTGTGTTAACAAATTGGAACTTGGGTTCTAAAAATTGTTTTCATTAAATATTGAATAGTTACATAAGTTTTAAAATAAAATATATGTAAGAAAGAAAGAATCACATACCCCTCAAATACCCTCATTTTATCTACCCACTTTAAAACTCAGGAGTCTCTGACAGATTTCATTCCCTTCTTCCCTCCTCAGAGGTAACCAATAGCCTGAATTTTGTGCTTATCATTTCCTTGCTTTCCTTTATGTTTTCCCCCACATATATAGTATATTTAAAGCATACAATTTTTGTTTTCGCATGTTTACAAACTTTATATAAATGGAATCATGGTATAGATATTTGGGGAGAGCTGCTTTTCTTGCTCAATATCATGCCCCAAAGATTTATTTATATTGTTTCTTGTAACTGTAGTTCATTCATTTTCACTGCTGAAAAATATTCCAATCTATGAATACATTTTTATATTCAGTATTTCAGTGAGCAGTTGAGTTTTTTAAAAGTTTTAGCTTTTACAAATAGTGATGTTCCATTTCTCTTAGTACATATGTCCAAGAGTTTCTCTGGGGAATCGTTTCAAACTTTTCTGACTATGTGGTGGACAAACTCTAGGATAGCCCACCCATGGTCTCCACCTGCTGATTTTCAGACATTTGTGTAGTCCCCTTCACTTGAGTGTGGACGGGATCTGTGATTTTAAACAATAGAGTACAGCAAAGGTCATGGGATTAATGTCATTACCTATGTAAAATTGTAGCACTTATCTTGCTGGAGTCTCTACTGCTTTGAGGAAGCAAGTGGCCATGTTGGTGACTCCCACACAGCAAGGAACTGAGGGTGGCCTTTATGGGGTAAGAGTGATCTCTGGACTACAGTTAACAAGAAACAGAAGGCATCAGTCCTTCAGCTGTAAGAAAGTAATTCTGACAACAACGTGAGTGAACTTGAGAATGGATACTACCCCAGTTCAGCCTCAGCTGAAACTGCAGCCCTAGCCAATGCTTTGAGTGCAGCCTTTTGAGACCCTAAGAATAGGACCTAACTGAGCTATACCTGGACTTCTGATCCACAGATACTATAAAATAATAAATGTGTGTTTTGTTTTAAGCCACTAAGTTTGTGGTACTTTTTAGATAGCAATAGAAAACTAATACAGACTGCAACCCACAACAGGAAATACATTTTACATTTTAACCAAGTACAAACACACACACACACACACACACACATGCACGTGCCCAAGTATCCAATGTATCCAATCATCTTAGGTTATCTTATCTCTACCCCAAGCTTTTTAAAAATTCTAATTGTCACACTTGTATACATTTTTCTGGTTCCTTTTCGTTCGAGATCTGATTTCTGTAGGGTGACCTTTGTCCCTTGGTGTCAAGGGTTTGAAAAACTACAGCCCAAATGGCAGTGCCTTTCCCTCTCAAACATCAGACCTACCCTGAGAGTCTTTTTCTCCAAAGTCTTTTTCTAAACACGACCTGAGCTACTGGCATGAAAGAAGCATTCCAAATTGGCTTCAGGACAAATGATGAATGAGGGGTCCTTTTAGTTTCTTCTCACCTCCTCTTTCTACCCACCCTCTCCCACAGTGCTAAATAACCAGGTGATTTTTCTAGGTCCAAATGCAGGAGGGGAGGGTCTTGCTGAATGCCCTTCTCTGGAGAAGAGACCCCATCAACCCCCACCCCCGATCCAGGGACTCTGGACAGACGTACTGGATGCTAAGTAACCAAGTATAGGGTTGCTTTGTCTCCTTTTTCTCCTTGCAAACTCTAAGTTCATTCCCAGGAATCTCCAAAATCTCTGGGGTCTCCAGTCACTGTCTAGTCTGTCTGTTTTTTGGAAATCCTTTACACCAGCCTCCTCCACCTCTTAAGCCCAGGGTTCCAGCAAACATCCCAGAGATGGGTGGCTCATCCGCCATGTCTGGAGTTGCCATAAACTTGGTTGACAACCTTGCCCAGGAGACATCCATCTGTGAGAAAAATGCTTGGGAATTTCACAAGGCAGCCTGTGATCGCTGAGAAGTGCTGGGGCTGAGTTTCCTAATGGATCTATGCCCAGCAGTGGACTTCCCAAGAGGTGAGTCTCTCTCTCTCTTTTTTTTTTTTCAGTACGCGGGCCTCTCACCGTTGTGGCCTCTCCCGTTGTGGAGCACAGGGTCTGGAAGCGCAGGCCCAGCGGCCATGGCTCACGGTCCCAGCCACTCCGCGGCATGTGCCCGTTCTGGGGCATGAACCCGTGTCCCCTGCATCGGCAGGCGGACTCTCAACCATTGGGTGACCAGGGAAGCCCTAATGTCTCTCTTGATATATCCATTCTTTGTAAATGGTGTCAAAACATGCCTCCCTTCTCCCTCACCAACCCTCCTGCAGTCTCTGTTTGTCTCCCCAGCTCTTCTTCCTCCCTTATCTCCCTTCACCACCTCTTTCCTCTCTTGGCGGTGTCAGGAGGGAGACCAGTCCTGTATCTCCAGGTTAAGACAAATGCCTGGGCCCTGGAGAGGGCTTGTGGTTCAGCACCATGGACAGTAACCACGGGCCCTCTCCCTCCCTGAGTCCTGTTGGCTGAGCTTTGGCTACTGGATGGGCAGTTGTTGGAGCCTGTCGCTCGCGCATCCTTGTGCATCTGGAAACCTCATACATCTGTGTCTGGAGGTTTGGTCCTGCTTGATCATAGTTTGCATTCTCTTCACTCCCTGAGTTTGGGGGTCAATCCATTCTCTCTGGCCATTTGGGGATTTAATCCTTCCAGGAACTGCTTAAGTTGATTTTTCTTATTTTTTAAAGATCCAGTGCAGGGGCTTCCTTGGTGGCGCAGTGGTTAAGAATCTGCCTGCCAATGCAGGAGACAAGTGTTTGAGCCCTGATCTGGGAAGATCCCACATGCCACAGAGCAACTAACCCCGTGCACCACAACTAATGAGCCTGCGCTCTAGAGCCCATAAGCCACAAGTACTGAGCCCGCATGCCACAACTACTGAAGCCTGTGTGCCTAGAGCCCGTGCTCCGCACCAAGAGAAACCACCGCAATGAGAAGCCCATGCACTGCAACGAAGTGTAGCCCCTGCTCGCCACAGTTAGAGAAAGCCCATGCACAGCAAAGAAGACACAATGTAGCCAAAAAATAAAACAAATAAATTTATAAAATAAAGATCCAGTTCACTTTTTATTTCAGTTTTGATGTAGTGGTTTTCCAGGTCAATAGGTCCCCATTTAAATGAAGACCCTGGGGCTTCCCTGGTGGCGCAGTGGTTGAGAGTCCGCCTGCCAATGCAGGGGACACAGGTTGGGCCCCGGACCGGGAATATCCCACATGCCACGGAGCGGCTGGGCCCGTGAGCCATGGCCGCTGAGCCTGCGCATCCAGAGCCTGTGCTCCGCGACGGGAGAGGCCACAACAGTGAGAGAGGTCCGTGTACCGCAAAAAAAAAAAAAAGTAAAAGAAGACCCTGACTTCTTTTCATGGCGACTGTATTTCTTTGTCTTTCTCAAGGTGGGAAGGCCCCCTTGGTACCATCTTAGGCAGTAGGAAGTGACCTGCTCTATTGAGTCAGTACATTGATACTCAGCATGCAAAACTCTCAGTTTTGAATTACTCATGTTTCACCCAGGTATATCCAACAGGAAAGAAAACAACATACAAACACACATACACACACATTACATAACTGAATCAAGTTTCACAAAACCATACTAATAGTTTCTACCTATAATGCACTCATTTTTCTATACTACTCACATTCATTTTTCTTAACATCTTTATTGGAGTAAAATTGCTTTCCAATGGTGTGTTAGTTTCTGCTTTATAACAAAGTAAATCAGTTATACATATGTTCCCATATCTCTTCCCTCTTCCATCTCCCTCCCTCCCACCCTCCCTATCCCACCCCTCTAGGTGGTCTCAAAGCACCAAGATCTCCCTGTGCTATGCGGATGCTTCCTACTAGCTATCTATTTTACGTGTGGTAGTGTAGGTATGTCTATGCCACTCTCTCACTTTGTCCCAGCTTACCATTCCCCCTCCCTATTATCCTCAAGTCCATTCTCTAGTAGCTCTGTGTCTTTCTTCCTGTCTTGCCCCTAGGTTCTTCATGACCTTATTCTTTTTTTTCTTAGATTCCATACATATGTGTTAGCATACGGTATTTGTTTTTCTCTTTCTGACTTATTTCACTCTGTATGACAGGTTCTAGGTCCATCCACCTCACTACAAATAACTCAATTTTGTTTCTTTTTATGGCTGAGGAATATTCCATTGTTTATATGTGCCACATCTTCTTTACCATTTATCTGTTGATGGACACTTAGGTTGCTTCCATGTCCAGGCTATTGTAAATAGAGCTGCATTGAACATTTTGGTACATGACTCTTTTTGAATTATGGTTTTCTCAGGGAATATACTCAGTACTGGGATTGCTGGTTCATAGGGTAGTTCTATTTTTAATTTTTTAAGGAACCTCCATACTGTTCTCCATAGTGGCTGTATCAACATACATTCCCACAAACAGTGCAATAGGGTTCCCTTTTCTCCACACCCTCTCCAGCATTTATTGTTTGTAGATTTTTTGATGATGCGCATTCTGACCGGTGTGAGATGATATCTCATCGTAGTTTTGATTTGCATTTCTCTAATGATTAATGATGTTGAGCATCCTTTCATGAGTTTGTTGGCAATCTTATGTCTTCTTTGGAAAAATGTCTATTTAGGTCTTCTGCCCATTTTTGGATTGGGTTGTTTGTTTTCTTGATATTGAGCTGCATGAACTGCTTGTAAACTTTGGAGATTAATCCTTTGTCAGTTGCCTCATTTGCAAATATTTTCTCCCATTCCGAGGGTTGTCTTTTCATCTTGTTTATGGCTTCCTTTGCGGTGACAAAGCTTTTAAGTTTCATTAGGTCCCATTTGTTTATTTCTGTTTTTATTTCCATTTCTCTAGGAGGTGAGTCAAGAAGGACCTTCCTGTGATTTATGTCATAGAGTGTTCTGCTTATGTTTTCCTCTAACAGTTTGATAGTGTCTGGCCTTACATTTAGGGCTTAAATCAATTTTCAGTTTATTTTTGTGTATGGTGCTAGGGACTGTTCAAATCTCATACTTTTACATGTACCTGTCCAGTTTTCCCAGCACCAATTATTGAAGAGGCTGTCTTTTCTCCACTGTATATTCTTGCCTCCTTCATCAATGTTAAGGTGAACATATATGTGTGGGTTTATTTCTGGGCTTTTTATCCTTTTCCATTGATCCATATTTCTGGTTTTTTGCCAGGACCATACTGTCTTGATTACTGTAGCTTTGTAGTATAGTCTGAAGTCAGGAATCCTGATTCTTCCAGCTCCCTTTTTCTTTTTCAAGATTGCTTTGGCTATTCGGGGTCTTTTGTGTTTCCATAAAAATTGTGAAATTTTTTGTTCTAGTTCTGTGAAAAATGCCAGTGGTAGTTTGATAGAGATTGCATTCAATCTGTAGATTGTTTTGGGTAGTAGAGACATTTTCACAATGTTCATTCTTCCAATCCAAGAACATGGTATATCTCTCCATTTGTACCATCTTTAATTTCTTTCATCAGTGTCTTATAATTTTCTGCATACAGGTCTTTTGTCTCCTTAGGTAGGTTTATTCCTAGATATTTTATTCTTTTTGTTGCAGTGGTAAATGGGAGTGTTTCCTTAATTTCACTTTCAGATTTTTTATCATTAGTATATAGGGATGCTAGAGATTTCTGTGCATTAATTTTGTATCCCGCTACTTTACCAAATTCATTGATTAGCTCTGGTAGTTTTCTGGTAGCATCTTTAGGATTCTCTATGTATAGTATCATGTCATCTGCAAACAGTGACAGCTTTACTTCTTCTTTTCCGATTTGGATTCCTTTTATTTCTTTTTCTTCTCTGCTGTGGCTAAAACTTCCAAAACTATGTTGAACAATAGTGGTGAGAGTGGGCAACCTTGTCTTGTTCCTGATCTTAGTGGAAATGGTTTCCGTTTTTCACCGTTGAGGACAATGTTGGCTGTGGGTTTGTCATATCTGGCCTTTATTATGTTGAGGAAAGTTCCCTCTATGCCTACTTGCTGGAGGGTTTTTATCATAAATGGGTGTTGAATTTTGTTGAAAGCTTTTTCTACATCTACTGAGATGATCATCTCGTTTTTATTCTTCAACTTGTTAATATGGTGTATCACATTGATTGATTTGCATATATTGAAGAATCCTTGCATTCCTGGGATAAACCCCACTTGATCATGGTGTATGATCCTTTTAATATGCTGTTGGATTCTGCTTGCTAGTATTTTGTTGAGGTTTTTTGCATCTATGTTCATTAGTGATATTGGCCTGTACTTTTCTTTCTTTGTGACATCTTTGTCTGGTTTTGGTATCAGGGTGATGGTGGCAGCGTAGAATGAGTTTGGGAGTGTTCCTCCCTCTGTTATATTTTGGAAGAGTTTGAGAAGGATAGATGTTAGCTCTTCTCTAAATGTGTGATAGAATTCGCCTGTGAAGCCATCAGGTCCTGGGCTTTTGTTTGTTCGAAGATTTTTAATCACAGCTTCCATTTCAGTGCTTGTGATTGGACTGTTCATATTTTCTATTTCTTCCTGGTTCAGTCTCAGAAGTTTATGCATTTCTAAGAATTTGTCCTTTTCTTCCAGGTTGTCCATTTTATTGGCATAGAGTTGCCTGTAGTAATCTCTCATGATCCTTTATATTTCTGCAGTGTCAGTTGTTACTTCTCCTTTTTCATTTCTAGTTCTATTGATTTGAGTCTTCTCCCTTTTTTTCTTGATGAGTCTGGCTAATGGTTTATCAGTTTTGCTTATCTTCTCAAAGAACCAGCTTTTAGTTTTATTGATCTTTGCTATCGTTTTCTTCATTTATTTTTCATTTATTTCTTATCTGATCTTTATGATTTCTTTCCTTCTGCTAACTCTGGGGTATTTTTGTTCTTTTTTCTCTAATTACTTTAGGTGTAGGGTTAGGTTGTTTATTTGAGATTTTTCTTGTTTCTTAAGGTAGGATTGTATTGCTATAAACTTCCCTCTTAGAACTGCTCTTGCTGCATCCCAGAGGTTTTGGGTCATAGTGTTTTCATTGTTATTTGTTTCTCGGTAGTTTTTGATTTCATCTTTGATTGCTTCAGTGATCTCTTGGATATTAAGTAATGTATTGTTTAACCTCCATGTGTTTGTATTTTTTACAAAGTTTTTCCTTTTATTGATATCTGGTCTCATAGCATTGTGGTCAGAAAAGATATTTGTACAATTTCAATTTTCTTAAATATACCAAGCCTTGATTTGTTACCCAAGATATGATCTATCCTGGAGACTGTTCCATGAGCACTTGTGAAGAAAGTGTATTCTGTTGTTTTTGGATGGAATGTCCTTTAAATATCAATTAAGTACATCTTGTTTAATGTATCATTTAAAGCTTATGTTTCCTTATTTATTTTTATTTTGGATAATCTGTCCATTGGTGAAAGTGAGGTGTTAAAGACCCCTACTATGATTATGCTACTGTCTATTTCCCCTTTTATGGCCCTTAGTATTTGCCTTATGTATTGAGGTCCTCCTATGTTGTGTGTATGAATATTTACAATTGTTATATCTTCTTCCTGTATTGATCCCTTGATCATTATGTAGTGTCCTTCTATGTCTCTTGTAATAGTCTTTATTTTGAAGTATATTTTGCTGATATGAGAATTGCTACTCCAGCTTTCTGCTGATTTTCATTTGCATTTAATATCTTTTTCCATCCCTTCCCTTTCAGTCTGTATGTGTCACTAGGTCTGAAGTGGGTCTCTTGTAGATAGCATATACACGGGACTTGCTTTTGTATCCATTCAGCCAGTGTATGTCTTTTGGTTGGAGCACTTAATCCATTTACATTTAAGGTAATTATCGATATGTATGTTCCTATTATCATTTTCTTCATTGTTCTGGGTTTGTTATTGTAGGCCTTTTCCTTGTCTTGTGTTTCCTGCCTAGAGAAGTTCCTTTAGCATTCTTGTAAAGCTGGTTTGGTGGTGCTGAATTCTCTTAGCTTTTGCTTGCTTGTAAACGTTTTAATTTCTCCATCAAATCTGAATGCAATTCTTGCTGGGTAGAGTAATCTTGGTTGTAGGTTTTTCTCCTTCATCACTTTGAATATGGCCTGCCACTCCCTTCTGGCTTGCAGAGTTTCTGCTGAACTTTCCACTGTTAACCATATGGGGATTCCCTTGTGTGTTATTTGTTGTTTTTCCCTTGCTGTTTTTAATATGTTTTCTTTTTATTTAATTTTGACAGTTTGATTAATATTTGTCTTGGCATGTTTCTTCTTGGATTTATCTTGTATGGGACTCTCTGTTTTTCCTGGACTTGATTAACAATTTCTTTTCCCATATTAGGGAAGTTTCAACTCGAATCTCTTCAAATATTTTCTCAGTCCCTTTCTTTTTCTCTTCTTCTCTGGAACCCCTGTAATTCAAATGTTGGTGTGTTTAATGTTGTCCCAGAGGTCTCTGAGACTGTCCTCAATTCTTTTCATTCTTTTTTCTTTATTCTGCTCTGCAGTATTTATTTCCACTATTTTATCTTCTAGGTCACTTATCCGTTCTTCTGCCTCAGTTTTTCTGCTATTGATCCCTTCTAGAGAAGTTTTAATTTCGTTTATTGTGTTGTTCACCACCATTTGTTTGCTCTTTAGTTCTTCTAGGTCTCTGTTATACCTTTCTTGTATTTTCTCTATTCTATTTCCAAGATTTTGGATCATCTTTACTATCATTCTTATGAATTCTTTTTCAGGTAGCCTGCCTATTTCCTCTTCATTTGTTAGGTTTGGTGGGTTTTTGCCTTGCTCCTTCATCTGCCATGTGTTTTACTGTCCTCTCATTTTGCTTAACTTACTGTGTTTGGGGTCTCCTTTTTGCAGGCTGCAGGTTCATAGTTCCTGCTGTTTTTGGTGTCTGTCTCCAGTGGCTAAGGTTGGTTCAGTGTGTTGTGTAGGCTTCCTGGTGGAGGGGACTAGTGCCTGTGTTCTGGTGGATGAGGCTGGATCTTGTCTTTCTGGTGGGCAGATCCACGTCTGGTGGTGTGTTTTGGGGTGTCTGTGCCCTTATTATGATTTTAGGCAGCCTCTCTGCTAATGGATGGAATTGTGTTCCTGTCCTGCTAGTTGTTTGGCATAGGATGTCCAGCACTGTCACTTGCTGGTCGTTGAGTGAAGCTGAGTCTTGGCATTGAGATGGAGATCTCTGGGAGATTTTTGCCATTTTATATTATGTAGAGCTGGGAGGTCTCTGGTGGACCAGTGTTCTGAACTTGGCTATTCCACCTAGAGGCATATCCGTGATGCCTGGATGGAGCACCAAGAGCCTTTCATCCACAGAGCTCAGAGTAAAAGGGAGAAAAAATAGAAAGAAAGAAAGCAAGAAGATAAAATAGAATAAAGTAAAATAAAATGAAATAACGTTATTAAAATAAAAAATAATTGTTAAGAAAACATTTTAAAAAATAACAAGCAACCAAAAATAAATGGACAGACAGAACCCTAGGACAAATGGTAAAAGTAAAGCTAAAGACATATCACACACAGAAGCATACACATACACACTCACAAAAAGAGAAAAAGGGGGAAAAATATGTGTATCTTTGCTCCCAACGTCCACATCCTCAATTTGGGATGATTCATTGTCTATTCAGGTATTCCACTGATGCAGGGTACATCAAGTTGATTTTGGAGGTTTAATCCTCTGCTCCTGAGGCTGCTGGGAGAAATTTCCCTTTCTCTTCTTTGTTCACACAGCTCCCGGGGTTCTCCTTTGGATTTGGACCCGCAGCTGCATGTAGGTCGCCTGAGGGCGTCTGTTCTTCACTCAGACAGGACGAGGTTAAAGGTGCAGCTGATTCGGGGGCTCTGGCTCACTCAGGCCGGGGGGAAGGAGGGGTACGGATGCAGGGCAAGCCTGCGGTGGTAGAAACCAGCATGACGTTGCAACAGCCTGAAGCATGCAGTGTGTTCTCTCGGGGAAGTTGTCCCTGGATCACGGGACCCTGGCAGTGGCGGACTGCACAGGCTCCTGGAAGGAAGGGGAGGTGTGGATAGTGACCTGTGCTTGCACACTGGCTTCTTGGTGGCTGCAGCAGCAGCCTTAGCATCCCATGCCCATCTGTGGGGTTCACGCTGATAGCCGTGGCTCACGCCCATCTCTGGAGCTCCTTTAAGCAGTGCTCTTGATCCCCTCTCCTCGTGCACCAGGAAACAAAAAGGCAAGAAAACATCTCGTGTGTCTTCGGCAGCTCCAGACTTTTTCCCAGACTCCCTCCCGGCTAGCTGTAGCACACTAGCCCCCTTCAGGCTGTGTTCACGCCGCCAACTCAAGTCCTCTCCCTGGGATCCAACCAAAGCCCGAGCCTCATCTCCCAGCCTCTGCCCACCCCGGCGGGTGAGCAGACAAGCCTCTTGGGCTGGTGAGTGCTGGTCGGCACAGATCCTCTGTGCGGGAATCTCTTCGTTTTGTCCTCCGCACCCCTGTTGCTGCGCTCTCCTCCGTGGCTCCGAAGCTCCCCTCCTCCACCACCCCCAGTCTCCGCCTGCGAAGGGACTTCCTAGTGTGTGGAAACCTTTCCTCCTTCACAGCTGCCTCCCACTGGTGCAGGTTCCATCCCTATTATTTTGTCTCTGTTTTTTCTTTTGCCCTACCCAGGTACGTGGGGAGTTTCTTGCCTTTTGGGAGGTCTGAGGTCTTCTGCCAGCGTTCAGGTGTTCTGTAGGTGCTGTTCCACATGTAGATGTATTTCTGATGTATTTGTGGAGAGGAGGATGATCTCTGTGTCTTACTCTTCTGCCATCTTGAAGCTCCTCTCCACATTCATTCTTAAATGCTGCTTGTGACCCATAAAATTAATTTTGTGAGCCACTAATGGTTTGTGATCCATGAGTTGAAAACATTCCTGTAGAATTTTACCAAAAGATAAAATTTCTAGGTCATAGTGTTTGTACATTTTCAACTGTATTGGGTAATGCCCAATTGTTTTCTGAAATGACTGTGCCAATTTACAACCCCTTCAACAGTGTAAAAGTGTTCCTCTTAGTATACATCTTTATTCCCAACACTTGATATAAGATTTCCTCATCTTTGCCAATCTAGCAACTGTAACGTGGTATCTTATTGTATTTTAACTTGAATTTATGTGATTATTAATGAAGTTGAGCATCTTTTCATATGCTTGTTAGTAATTCTTATTTCCTCTACTGTAAGAGACTATTCAGATTTTTTAAACCAATTTCTCTCATTGAGTTTTTAAAGTTCATTTATTTTGGACACCTTCCTTGTCAGTTATATGTGTTGCATATATGTTTCCACAGTTCATGGCTTCTGTTTTTTTTTTTCTCGTTATGTTTTTCCCCTTTTAAATGAAGATCACATCTTCATTTTAATGTTACCACATTTTTCATTCTTTTCAATTATGTCTTGTACTTTTGATATTTGTTTGATGGATCCTTTTCTACCACAAGGTCACAAAAATTTTCTCCTATATCATATTTTAAAACATTTATAATTCTGCCTTTCCCTAGTAGATTTCTAAATCATTTAAATTTAGTTTTGGTTTTGGTTTGTGGTATGAGACCGGTGGTCTAATTTTATTTTATTCCATCTGGATAACCAGTTTTCCCAGAATTATATATTGAAAAGTCTATCTTTCACTGATCTACAATGGCAGTTCTCTCATAAATTAAGTTTTCACATGTGTATAGGTGTGTTTATTTATCCACTATTTTGTTCCATGGGTAAGTTTATGCCTATCCTGGGCCAATGCTACAACATATGGATTAGTATAGCTTTATAATTCTTAATATCTGGTAAAGAAAGACTCTCCACCTTGTTCTTTAAACGTGTCTTAGCTACTCTTGGTCTTTTGCATCCATGTTCATCAGAGATATTGGCCTATAATTATTTTATTCTCATGGTGTCCTTTTTTGGCTTTGCTTTCAGAGTAATGTTGGCCTCATAAAATGCGTTTGGAAGCATTTCCTCCTGTTCAGTTTTATGGAAGAGTTTGAGAAGTATTGTCATTGATCCTTCTTTAAATGTTTGGTAATATTCACCAGTGGAGCCATCTGGCCCTTGACTTTTGGTTGTTAGAAGGTTTTCTATTACTGATTTAATCTCATCCTAGTAACCATTCTGTTCAGATTCTCTATTTCTTCATTATTCAGTCTTTGTAGGGTGGGTTTACAAGAATTTATCCATTCCTTCTAGATTTTCCAATTTGTTGGTGTCCAATTGTTGATAGTGGTTTCTTATGATCCTTTGTAATCTGTAGTAACAGTTGTTATGTCTCCCCTGAGAGGGTGGCTCTGGTGCCTGAGACACAGACACATGCAGAACAGCAGTGAAGCTGCTGTCTGGTGCATGGTCACACATGGAGAATCCTTGGCTCTGGGGTCTAGGTTTTACATGGGGTTGGGTGGGGCTGGCAGCCCTGGTCCCAGGATAGTGTGACAACTCTTTCTCAGGGGAATTTAGCAGTGTCTTTCTCAGTGGCAAAAGCTGCTCGTGTCCTCCATGGAGCCAGCTGCTGGGGTCTGCACTGACACACAATATGGGGTCCTCTACTATGAAAGCCACAGGCTACCCGTGGCTGTCATGAAACTGTTGAGCCCCTTAGTGGCAAAGGCTGCTAGGGTCTTCTGCAGAGCAGGCCACTGAGGACCACATTGGCACATGCTGTATGACTGATACTGATAGCCAAAGCCTTTTTTCTGTGTTCCTAGCCCTCTTCAAACATTTCAGCTAAGCTGATCTCCCCAACAATCTTTTCCATTCAGTTATTCTATTATTCCACTGTGTTGTTGTAGGCTCTTTTTTCCATAGCCTTATTGAGATATTAGTTGACATGTAACATTGTGTTAGTTTAAGCTGTGCAATGTGATATGATACATGTATATATTGCAAAGATATATTTACCACAATAAGTTTAGTTAACGCATCCTTCACCTCACATAGTTACCATGTTGTTGTTGCTATAGCGAGAACATTAAAGGTCTATTCTCATAGCAACTTACAAGTGTACAATACAGCATTGTTAACTATACTCACCAAGTTGTACACGGGATCCTTGGAACTGTCTCATCTTATCATTGAAGGTTTGTACACTTTTACCAATATCTACCTATTTTTCCCACCCCTCAGACCCTGGCAACCACCATTCTATTCTCTGTTTCCATGAGTTTGATGTTTTTAGAGTCCATGTATAAGTGAGATCATACAGTATTTGTCTTTCTCTGTCTGACTTATTTAAGTTGATATTATGCACTCAAGGTCCATCCATGTTGTTGCAAATGACAGGGTTTTTTTCTTTTTTAAGGCTGAATAATATTCCATAGTATATACATACCACACTTTCTTTATCCATTCATCCATTGACAGAGACTTAGGTTGTTTCCATGTCTTGGCTTATTGTGAATAATGCTACAATGAATATGGGAGTTCAGATACCTCTCTGTGAGATATCAATTTCATCTCCTTCAGATACATACCCCAAAGTAGGATTGCTCGATCATATGGCAGCTGTACTGTTATTTTTTGGAGGAAGCTCCATTCTGTTTTCCATAGTGGCTTTACCAAATGTTGTCTAATTATTGATCTTTGTGGAGGAACAGAGGCTGGAGTCTCCTACTCTGTCATCTTGGTGACATCACTATTCTTGCTATAGGTTTTTAAATTGGATTCTTGAGCCTTCTCAAGACTATTTTTGTTTATGGATAGCTGTCTTTGTTTTTGGAGGGGGACAAAGGCTGGTAGCTCTTACTCTGTCATCTTGCTGATGTTAATCCCCCTCATTATTGTTTGAAATATTCTTCTGTTACTCTCTTTTTCTTCTCATTCTGGTATTCCCATTATGCATGTGTATAATCTTTTGTAGTTGTCTCACAGTTCTTGTATATTCTGTTCTGGGTTTTTTTTTTCAGCCTTTTTTTATGTTTGCCTTTTAATTTTGGAGGTTTATACTGAGATATCCTCAACCTTAGAGATTCTTTCCCCAGCCATGTCCAGTCTACTACTGAGTCAATTAAAGACATTCATTCCTGTTATGGTGTTTTGACGTATAGGATTTCTTTTCAGCTCTTTCTTAGAATGTCCATCTCTCTGTTTACATTGCCCATCTGTTCTTGCATGCTGTCTCCTTTGTCCATTAGAGCCCTTAACATATTAATCATAGTTGTTTTAAGTTCCCAGTCTGATAATTCCACCATCCCTGCCATATCTGAATCTGGTTCAGATGCTTGGCTTTTCTCTTCAAACTGTATTTTTACCTTTTTGAATGCCTGGTAATATTTTTTAATAGCTGGACATGACATATTGAATAAAAGGAACTGCTGTAAATAGACCTTTAATAACATGGTAGTGATATGTGAGGATGGGGGGAGCATTCTATAGTCCTATAATTAGGTGTCAGTCTTTTAGTGAGCCTGTGCCTCTGGACTGTTAACTTCACACTTGCTTATTGTACCCCTCCTTTAGGTGGGACAGTACGTCTACAGTGGGCTGGAATTGTGTATTTCCCTTGCCCCATGTGGAAGCATTTGGGTTAGGCTCTGATAAATCCCAACAGGTTGGGATCTCGTTAAACAGTACAGACCTTAATAAGAAGAACAGAATGCTCTTGTATGTTTCAAAATGTTTCCTTTTCCTCTTCCCCTGCTGGAAGCAAAAAGGGATTTTTTCCTATATTCACTATGAGAACCTAATAGAATTCCAGGAAGTAAAACTGACAGATATGTGAAGGGCCCGCAGTGACTGAGTCCCTCTGGAGTTTTTATCTCTCAAACTTGCCACACCATTCCTCCAGCAATTCTTCAAGTTAAGTTCAATTTTCCCTACTCTGGCACAGATTCTCACAGAGATTTCTGCCCATGCAGTTTTGCTCTGGTAAGTTGTGATTTGCTATATTTATCTGTTAGTCTCTCCAATTTTGGAGGCTGTAGTATGCCCTCTGACCTCACTTCTCTCATGGATCTAAGAATAGTTGTTGAATTTACAAATGGTATATCCAGTAATAGGTTCATATCCAAAACATACAAAGAACTCATACAACTCAACATCAAAACAACAAATAACCTGATTAAAAAATGGGCAGAGTACCTGAATAGGCATTTTTCTCAAGAAGGCATAAAGATGACCAACAGGCACATAAAAGATGCTCAACATCACTAATCATCAGGGAAATGCAAATCAAAACCACAATGAGATATCACCTCACACCTATCAGATTTGCTATTACCAAAAAGGCAACAAATAACAGGTATTGGCAAGGATATGGAAAAAAGGAAACCTCGTGCACTATTGGTGGGAAGGTAAACTGGTGCACCAGCTAAGAAAACATTATGGGGATTCCTCAAAAAATTAAAAATAGAACTGTCATATGACCCAGAAATTCCACTCCTGGGTATTTATCCAAAGAAAATGAAAACACTAAGTAAAACATACATAGGCATCCCTATGTTTATTGCAGCATTATTTACAATAGCCAAGTTATGGAAGTAACCTAAGTGCTCATCAATAGATGAATGGATAAAGAAGATGCATGTACACACACACACACACACACACACACACACACACACACAAAATGTTATATTATTCAGCCATAAAAAAAGAATGAAATCTTCCCATTTGTGACAACATGGATGGACCTAGAGGGTATTATGCTAAGTGAAATAAGTCAGACACAGAAGTCAGACACAGAAGGAGAAATGCTGTATGATTTCACTTAGATGTGGATATAAAGAACAAAACAAATGAACAAACATAACAGGATAGAAACAGAGTTATAGATACAGAAAATAGACTGACGATTGCCTGTGGAGAGGGGAGTGAAGGAAGAGAGAAATACATGAAGGGGATTAAGAGGTACAAACTTTCAGTTTCAAAATAAATGTCTCTGGTATGAAATGTACAGTATGGGGAAAATAGTCAAAAACTATGTAATATCTTTGTATGGTGACATAACTAGAATTATTGTGGTGATCATTTTGAAATGTATAGAGATGCCAAATCACTATGTTGTGCAACAGGAACTAACACAGTGTTGTAGGTCAATTGTACTTCAAAAACAATCTAACTCATAGAAAAAGAGATCAACTTTGTGGTTACCAAAGGAGGGGGGTGGAGGGAGGGGGAATTGGCAGTCAAAAGGTACAAACTTCCAGTTATAAGATAACTAAGTACTACAGATGTGATATACAACATGATAAATACAATTAACATTGCTGTGTGTTATATATGAAAGTTGTTAAGAAAGTAAATCCTGAGTACTCATCATAAGGAAAAAGTTTTTAATTTCTTTAACTTTTCATCTATATCAGATGATGGATATTTACTAAGTTATTGTGATAATCATTTCATGATATATATAAGTCAAATCATTATTCTGTACACCTTATACACTGCTTTATGTCAATTATATCTCAATAAAATTGGAAGGAAAAAATGTCCTTCACTTGTATATCTCCCTCAGCAACAGCAATTTGGCATCCATCTATGGACAAAAGTACCTTTGTGGGAGCTGTGGGATCCAGCACCTGGTGCCTAAGGGCCCAGGAGGAATATTGCCCACCCATATGTCAGATAATAGCCATACAGTCCTTTGTCTCAGCTGTGGACCCTGAAGTGCACCATGAACTAACTCCAGCCCCTCTAGGCCATTGTCTGGGAGCCCCTGGAGCACAAGCAATCAAAGAAAAAATAGATGAATTGAACTTTATCAAAATTAAAAAGTTTTGTGCTTTAAATGACACTATAAAGCATGTGAAAAGACAGCACACAGAATGGGACAAAAATCTGTGCAAATCATATATTTGAGAAGGGTCTACTATACAGAATATAAAAAGAACTACAACTCAACAACAAAAAGGCAAACAACCAATAAAAATGGCCAAAGAATTTCAACAAATGTTTCTTCAAAGAAGACATACAAATGGACAATTAAGCACATGAATAGATGATCAACGTTAGTATGAGGAAAATGCAAATCAAAACCACAATGAGATGTCAATTCACACACACTAGGATGGCTATAAAGAAAAATAATAGACAATAACATATATTGTTTAGGATGTGGAGAAACTGGGACCCTCCTCCATTATGGATGAGAATATAAAGTTGTTCAGCCACTGTGGAAAACAGTGTCTCAAAACGTTAGCCATATTCTCACAGAACTAGAACAAATAATTTTAAAATTTGTATGGAAACACAAAATACCCCAAATAGCCAAAACAATCTTACAAAGAACAGAGTTGGAGGAATCATGCTCCCTGACTTCAGACTATACTACAAAGCTACAGTAATCAAAACAGTATGGTACTGGAACAAAAATAGAAATACAGACCAATGGAACAGGATAGAAAACCCAGAAATAAACCCATGCACTTACAGTCAATTAATCTATGACAAAGGAGGCAAGAATATACAATGGAGAAAAGACGGTCTCTTCAATAAGTGGTACTGTGGAAACTGGAGAGCTACATTTGAAAGAATGAAATTAGAAATTCTCTAATACAATATACAAAAATAAACTCAAAATGAATTAAAGACCTAAACATAAGACTGGATACTATAAAACTCCTAGAGGAAAACATAGGCAGGACACTCTTTGACATAAATTGAAGCAATATATTTTTGTATCCATCTCCTAAAGTAAAGGAAATAAAAGCAAAAATAAACAAATGGGGCTGGAGATTCAAGATGGTGGAGGAGTAGGTGGACATGAAGTTCATCTCTCTCCATGGATGCATCAGGAATACATCTATAAATGCAACAATTCTCACAGAACACTGGCTGAAAGCTAGCGGAAGACCTTGGACACTGGAAAGGACTATAAAGATCCCTGCATAACTGGGTAGGACGTAAAAAAATAAAAAGGGAGAAGGAGGAGGAGAGAAAGCGGGACGGGACCTACACCCTGGAGTGGGGGAGCTGAAGTAGAGGAATGATTCCTGAATTCAGGGGAACCCCCTCTCTGATAGGGAAACTCTCTCTCCGATGGGAAAATAGATTGGGACAGAAGGGAAACATTTGAGGCTGTTGGAAGAGGGTGAAGTGGCCGATCTGTGGCACATGGGACAGACTAAGAAATACACAGATGGTCCATACCACAGCCCTACATGCCCTAGACTGAGATGTGTGTTCATAGGTGTGCAAGGGGGCTGGGAGCTGGGGCGTGGGGATTGGAGAACAGGCTCAGAGTGAGAACTGCTGTTGGCTGTGGGGAGACAGACTGAGGGGATGAGAGGGAGGAATCTCCAGCAGGGAATACCTATAGAGGAAGACTGGACTGCCATGGAAGCAGAGCACTATTACTAGGTAACACGCAGGAGGAAGAGCTGCTATTGTAACCTCTGTCTCCCCACATGCCAGCGCCTGCCGACAACAATAAAAGAAGCCCCTCAGGGCTGGCTCTTGCACGCCGGCTGCAGGGCAATAAAAAAAGAGCCCTCTCAGGGCTGGCCCACACACACCGGCTGCTGAGTGCCAGAAAAACCCCGGCCAGGGCTGGCCATCACATGCCTTACACCAGGCTCCAGAAAAGTCCCTCACTAGGGCCGTATCTCTTGCACCTGTGGCCACCAGCTTCCCTGTGCATTTGGCTCTGCCAGGGCTCCTGCAATCCAAGCAGTCATACCACCTCTGCGCCCGGTTCTCACAGAGGCAGACCCAAGAGCTCCAAGGCAGCCTCAGGACCAGACTTCTGTGGGTGGACCACATGCAGAGGTGGGGATAAAACCAAAGCTGAACCCCAGGGACGAGGTGACTAAGGAAGAAGATCGAAAATCTTTCCATCATCTATACAAGCTGCAGATTAAATCCCTGTGATCAGCTAGGTAGACCCTGCATCTATGGAATATCTGAGTAGACAATGAGTGTTCCCACAAATGAAAACAGTCTAGCTCTGGCAGCTGCAGACTTTGGGGGCAAGCACATGCAGGAATTAGGCCTGATCAGAGTCTGAGTGGTCCCTGTCCAAAGACCAGCCCAGAGGCAGAGGAGAGCCTCTTGGGGAGGCAGAGGTGGGCTGTGGCTCATGGCATGTGCAAGCACACTTACAGCAGAGACCCCAGGGAAACATAATTATTACTATTAATTTTATTAAGGTTTGATTCATACTGTTGTTGGTTCTAGCTTTTTTTTTGGTTTCTTTTTCTTTCTTTTGTTTGTTTGCTTGTTGTTTTAGTTTTTTTTTTAATTTGGTCTTTTGGGATCTCCATGTTTTATAACATATTTTTAGCTTTTTTTTATACATTTCTATTTTTACTTTGTTTTTCTGTTGTTCTGTGTCCTTTTCCCTTATTTTTTCCTTCTCCTTTATCTTTAATATTTTTCTATTTTTAAATATATTTCCATTTCTACTTTGCTTTTCTATTATCCTGTGTTTTTTCCCTTTTTATTTTATTATTATTATTATTGTAATCATTTTTATAGCTTGTTCTGTTTCCTTGCTTTATTCTTCAGTTGGCACACTGTTTTGATTGTGTTTTTAGGTTATGTGTTTTTGTTAGTTTTAATGCTAATTGTTTGATTTCGTTTTTGAGTTTTTCTATTGTCTAGTTGTTCTCTTGCTTTTTGTTTTATTTGGCTCTGTTTTTGTTTCTTTTATGTGTGTGTGTGTGTTTCCTTGTTTCTGTTTTTGTTTGATTTTGTTCTTACCATTTCTCTGGGGCTTTGTCTTTTTTCCCCCTTTTTCTTTAAAATATTTTCTATTTTTTAACATATTTCTGTTTCTTCATTGCCTTTCTGTTGCTCTGTCTTCTTTCCCCTCTTATTTTTTGGTTTCCTTTCTTTCCTTGCTTCATTCTTCAGTTGGCACTCTGCTTTGGTTTTGTTTTTTGGTTTTGGGTTTTTGCCAGCTTTTTTGTTTAATTTCGTTCTGGGGTTCTTTTGTTTGTCTGGTTGTTCTCTTGCTTTTTTTTTTTTTTTTTTTTTTTTTTGCTGTATGCAGGCTTCTCACTGTTGTAGCCTCTCCCGTTGCGGAGCACAGGCTCCAGACATGCAGGCTCTGGACGCACAGGCTCAGCAGCCATGGCTCACGGGACCAGCCGCTCCGCGGCATGTGGGATCATCCCGGACCAGGGCACGAACCCGTGCCCCCTGCATCGGCAGGCAGACTCCCAAACACTGCACCACCAGGGAAGCCCTGTTCTCTTGCTTTTTGATTTATTTGCTTCTGTTTTTGTTTCTTTTGTGTATGTGCATGTTTCCTTATTTCTGTTTCTGTTTGTTTGATTTTACATTTTACCATTTGTCTTGGGTTTTGTTAGTCTTTTTTTCTTTCTTTGTTTTAAATCCCCAGTATTGCTGGGACAAGTGACATGCGGGGTCTTGGTCCCTCAACCAGAAGTCAGGCCTGAGGCTCTGGGGTGGGATCACTGAGTCCAGTACGCTGGACCACTAGAGAATTCCTGACCCCAGGGAAGATTAATCACTGAGAGCTCACACAAAGGCCTCCATCTGAATCCAAGACCCAGCTCCACCCAACTGTCAACAGCTCCCAGAGCTGGATGCCTCACACCAAACAACAAACAAGACAGGAACACAAACCCACCCATCATCACACAGACTACCTAAAGTCATACTAACCTCACAGACACCCCAAAATACACCATCTGACATGGCCCTGCTCATCAGAGGGAAAAGATTCAGCTACACCCACCAGAACTCAGGCTCCAGTCCCTCCCATCAGGAAACCTACACAAGACACTGGAACAACACCACCACTGGGAGCAGAGAACAGAAGCAAGAAACTATGACCCTGCAGCCTAGGGAAAGGAGACCTCAAATACTGTAAATTGGACAAAATGAGAAGACAGAGAAATATCTTACAGGCAAAGGAGCAGGATAAAATCCCACAAGACAAAATATATAAAGAGGAAATAGGCAAACTACCTGAAAAACAATTCAGATAAATGATAGTAAAAATGATCCAAAATCTTGGAAAAACATAGAGAAAAGACAAGAAATGTTTAACATGGACCTAGAAGAACTAAAGAGCAAACAAACAGTAATGAACAACACAATAACTGAAATTAAAAATACTCTAGAAGGAATCAGTAACAGAATAACTGAGGCAGAATAATGGATAAGTGAGCTGTTAGAATGTTAGAAATAACTGCCATAGAGCAAAATAAAGAAAAGAGGATGAAAAGAATGGAGGACAGTCTCAGAGACCTTTGCAACATTAAGAACACCAACATTTGAAATATAGGCATCCCAGAAAAAGAATATAAAAAGAAAGGGTCTGAGAAAATATTTGAAGAGATTATAGTAGAAAACTTCCCCAACATGGGAAAGGAAATAGTCAACCAAGTCCAGGAAGCACAGAGAGCCCATACAGAATAAACCCAAGGAGAAACACTCCAAGACACATATTAATCAAATTAACAAAAATTAAACACAAAGAAAAAATATTAAAAGGAGCAAGGGAAAAGCAACAAATAACATATAAGGGAATGCCCATAAGGTTAACAGCTGATCTTTCAGCAGAAACTCTACAGGCCAGAAGGGAGTGGCAAGATATATTTAAAGTGATGAAAGGGAAAAACGTACAACGAAGATTACTCTACCCATCAAGGATCTCATTCAGATTTGATGGAGAAATTAGAACATTTACAGACAAGCAAAAGCTAAGAGAATTCAGCACCACCAAACCAGTTTTACAACAAATGCTAAAGGAACTTCTCTAGGTGGGAAAAACAAGAGAAGGAAAAGACCTACAAAAACAACCCCAAAACAATTAAGAGAAGTGTAAAAGGAACATACATATCAATAATTACCTTAACTGTAAATGGATTATATGCTCCAACCAAAAGACACAGATGGCTGAATGGATAAAAAAACAAGACCTGTATACATGCTGTTTACAAGTGACCCACTTCAGACCTAGGGGCACACACAGACTGAAAGTGAGGGGATGGCAAAAGATATTCCAGGCAAATGGAAATCAAAAGAAAGCAGGAGTAGCAATATTCATATAGATAAAATAGACTTTAAATTAAGACTATTACAAGAGACAAGGAAGGACACTATATAATGCTCAAGGCATAAATCCAAAAAGAAAATATAACAATTGTAAATATCTATGCACCCAGTATAGGAGCACCTCAATACATAAAGGAAATAATAAGAGCCATAAAAAGGAAAATCAATAGTAACAAAATAATAGTAGGCGACTTCAACACCCCACTTACACCAATGGACAGATCATCCGAACAGAAAATAAATAAGGAAACACAAGTTTTAAATGACACTTTAGACCAGATGACTTTAATTGATATTTATAGGACATTCCATCCACAAACAACAGAATACACTTTCTTCTCAAGTGCACATGGAACATTCTCCAGGATAGATCACATCTTGGGTCACAAATCAAACCTTGGTAAATTTAAGAAAATTGAAATCATATCAAGAATCATTTCCAACCACAATGCTATGAGACTAGATATAAGTTACAGGGAAAAAAAACTGTAAAAAATGGAGATATATGGAGGCTAAACAATATGCTACTAAACAGCTAAGAGATCACTGAAGAAATTAAAGAGGAAATAAAAAAATATCTAGAAACAAATGACAATGAAAAAATGACCCAAAACCTATGGGATGCAGCAAAAGCAGTTCTAAGAGGGAACTTTATAGCAATACAATCCTACCTCAAGAAACAAGAAAAGTCTCAAATAAACAACCTGATCTCACACCTAAAGCAACTAAAGAAAGAAGAAAAACAACCAAAAAAACCACCCAAAATTAGCAGAAGGAAAGAAATCATAAAGATCAGATCAGAAATAAATGAAAAAGAAATGAAGGAAATGATAGCACAGATCAACCAAACTAAAAGCTGGTTCTTTGAGAAGATAAACAAAATTGATAAACCATTAGCCAGACTCATCAAGAAAAAAAGGGAGAAGACTCAAATCACTTGAATTAGAAATGAAAAAGGAGAAGTAACAACTGACACTGCAGAAGTAACAACTGACACTGCAGAAATACAAATAATGAGAGACTACTACAAGCAACTATATGCCAATAAAATGGACAACCTTGAAGAAATGGACAAATTCTTAGAAAAGTACAACATTCCAAGAGGGAACCAGGAAGAATTGGGAAACATGAACAGACCAATCACAAGCAGTGAAATTGAAACTGTGATTAAAAATATTCCAGCAAACAAAAGTCCAGGATCAGATGGCATCACAGGCGAATTCTATCAAACATTTAGAGAAGAGCTAACACCCATCCTTCTCAAACTCTTCCAGAAAATTGCAGAGGAAGGAACACTTCCAAACTCATTCTACAAGGCCACCATCACCCTGATACCAAACCAGAAAAAGATACTACAAGATAGAAGATACTACAAAGAAAGATACTACAAGAAAGAAAGATACCAAACCAGAAAAAGATACTACAAGAAAGAAAATTACAGACAAATATCACTGATGAATATATGCAAAAATCGTCAACAAAATACTAGCAAACAGAATACAATATATTAAAAGGATCTTACACCATGATCAAGTGGGATTCATCCCAGGGATGCAAGCGTTCTTCAATAAACGCAAATCAATCAATGTGATACACCATATTAAAAAACTGAAGTATAAAAACTATATGATCATCTCAATAGATGCAGAAAAAGCTTTTGACAAAATTCAAACCGATTTATGATAAAAACTCTCCAGAAAGTGGGCATAGACGTAACATACCTAGATATAATAAAGGCCATATATGACACACCCACAGCAAACATCATTCTCAATGGTGAAAAACTGAAAGCATTTCCTCTAAGATCAGGAACAAGACAAGGATGTCCACTCTCGCCACCATCATTTAACATAGTTCTGGAAATCCTAACCATGGCAATTAGAGAAGAAAAAGAAATAAAAGGAATACATATTGGAAAAGAAGAAGTAAAACTGTTACTGTTTGCGGATGACATGATACTATACATAGAGAATCCTAAAGATGCTACCAGAAAACTACTAGAGCTAATCAATGAATTTGGTAAAGGAGCAGGATACAAAATTAATGCACAGAAGTCTCTAGCATTCCTATACACTAACAGCGAAAGATCAGAAAAAGAAATTAAGGAAACAATGCCATTTACCATTGCAACAAAAAGAATAACATATCTAGGAATAAACCTACCTAAGGAGGCAAAAGCCCTGTACTCAGAAAACTATAAGATGCTGATGAGAGAAATCAAAGACGATACAAACAAATGCAAAAAAAAATACTATGTTCTTGGATTGGAAGAGTCAATATTTGGAAAATGTCTATACTACCCAAAGCATTCTACAGATACAATGCAATCCCTTTCAAATTACCAATGGCATTTTTCACAGAACTAGAACAAAAAATTTTACAATTTGTATGGAAACACAAAAGACTCTGAATAGCCAAAGCAATCTTGAGAAAGAAAAACGGAGCTGGAGGAATCAGGCTCCCTGACTTCAGACTATACTACAAAGCTACAGTAATCAAGACAGTATGGTACTGGCACAAAAACAGAAAGATGGATCAATGGTACAGGATAGAAAGCCCAGAGGTAAATCCATGCACTTACAGCCAATTAATCTACAACAAAGGAGGCAAGAATTTTCAATAGAGAAAAGACAACCTCTTCAATAAGTGGAGCTGTGAAAACTGGATAGCTACATGTAAAAGAATGAAATGAGAACACTTCCTAACACCATACACAAAAATAAACTCAAAATGGATTAAAGACCTAAATATAAGCCAGACAGTATAAAACTCTTAGAGGAAAACATAGGCAGAACAGTCTATGACATAAATCACAGCAAGATCCTTTTTGACCCACCTCTTAGAGTAATGGAAATGAAATAAAAAGTAAACAAAGGGGCCCTAATGAAACTTAAAAGCCTTTGCACAGCAAAGGAAACCATAAACAAGATGAAAAGACAACCCTTAGAATGGGAGAAAATATTTGCAAATGAAAGAACTGACAAGGGATTAATCTACAAAATATACAAGCAGCTCATGTAGCTTAATATCAATAAAACAAAGAACCCAATCCAAAAGTGGGTGGAAGACCTAATCAGACATTTCCCCAAAGAAGATATATAGATTGCCAACAAACACATGAAAGGATGCTCAACAACACTAATCATTATAGAAATGCAAACCAAAACCACAGTGAGGTATTATCTCATAATAGTCATAATGGTCATCATCAAAAAATCTATAAACAATAAATGCTGGAGGGGGTGTGGAGAAAAGGGAACCCTCTTGCACTGTTGATGGGAATGTAAATTGATACAGCCACTATGGAGAACAGTATGGATGTTCCTTAAAAAACTAAAAATAGTACTACCATATGATCCAGCAATTCCATTCCTGGGCATATATCCAGAGAGAACCATACTTTAAAAAGATATATGTTTCCCAATGTTCATAGCACTTTTTACAATAGCCTAAACATGGAGACAACCTAAATGTCCATTGACAGATGAATGGATAAAGAAGTACATATATACAATGGAATATTATTCAGCCATAAAAAAGAATGAAATAATGCCATTTGCAGCAATGTGTATGGATTGGAGAGTGTTATGTTAAGTGAAACGAGTCAGACAGCGAAAGGTAAATACTGTATAAAGTTGCTTGTATGTGGAATCTGAAAAATACAACAAACTAGTGAATGTAACAAACATCAACACAGATATAGAAAACGACCTAGTGGTTACCAGTGGGGAGTGGGGAGGGAAAATATAGCGGTGGTGGATTGAGAGATACAAACTGTTGGGTGTAAGATAGGCTCAAGGATGTATTGTACAATATGAGGAATTTGGTCAATATTTTGTAAGAACTGTAAAGTAACCTTTAAAATTTCATAAAAATAAAATAAATTTTAAATAAAATAAAAATAAATAAATAAATGTGAGAAGGAAAAAAGTTAACAATAGAATTACCATATTATCCAGCAATTCCACTCCTTGGTATAAATCCAAGATAAATGAAAACATATGGCCATACAAATACCCATAGAGAAATTTTATATCACCATTATTCATAATATCCAAAAAGTGAAAACAACCCAAATGTCTATCAGCTGATGAAGGTATAAAGAAAATGTGGTCTCTAAACAATGGAATATATTTCAGCAATAAAATGGAATTAAGTACATGTTGCAACATATATGAACCTTGAAAACATTATGCTAATGGAAATAAGCCAGACACATAAGGCTAAATATTGTATGATTCCATTCATATGAAATGTCTTGTTCAGGCAAGTTCACAGAGAGAGAAAGTAGACTAGCGGTTGCTAGAGGATGGGGAGAGGGAGGGTGCTTGACTAACTGCTAATAGGTATGGGGTTTCTTTGAAGGGGGTGATGGAAAAGTTCTGGAATTAGATAGACATGATGGTTACAGTGAATATACTAAAAACCACTGAAGTGTATCCTTTAAAATGATGAATTATGTCTTATGTGAAGTAGATCTCAATAAGAATAAACTGCTATAAGAAAAGAAAAACCTAGTATGTGTGAAACTCAGATTTCTTGCCTAGTATGAGGATTAATTTGTGGTGTGTAAAGACTCATTATTAGTTTACCTAGAAAATCTGTTTTACTATATCATGCCTACATTATTTCATTTCTTTCTTTTTAAATTAATTTTTTATTGGAATATAGTTGATTTAAAATGTTGTGTTAGTTTCTGCTGTACAGCAAAGTGAGTCAGTTATACATATATGTATATCCACCCTTTTTTATATTCTATTCCCATGTAAGTCATTACAGAGTATTGAATAAAGTATTTTATTTATATATAAAATAATATATAGCAGTGTGTATATGTCAATCCCAATCTCCCAATTTACCCCTGCCCCCCTTCCCCCTTGGTAACCATAAATTTGTTTTCTACATCTGTGTCTCTATTTCTGTTTTGTAAATAGGTTCATTTGTACCATTTTTTTAAGATTCCACATATAAGCGATATCATGTGATATTTGTCTTTGACATACTTCACTCAGCATGACAATCTCTAGGTCCATTCATATTCCTGAAAATGGCCTTATTTTCTTCTTTTTTGTGGCCCAGTAATATTCCATTGCATATATGTACCACATCTTTTTTTTTATTGGAGTATAGTTGCTTTACAACATTGTGTTCGTTTACACTGTACAACAAAGTGAGTCAGCTATATGTATACATGTATCCTCTCCTTTTTGGATTTCCTTCTCATTTTGGTCACCACGGAGCACTGAGTAGAGTTCCCTGTGCTATACAGTAGGTTCTAATTACTTATCTATTTTATGCATAGTATCAACAGTGTATATACATCAACTCCAATCTCCCAATGCCTCCCACCTCCCCTTCCCCCTTGGTATCCATACGTTTGTTCTCTACATCTGTGTCTCTATTTCTGCTTTGTAAATAAGATCGTCTATACCAATTTTTTTCAGATTCCACATATATGCATTAATATACGATATTTGTTTTTCTCTTTCTGACTTACTTCACTCTGTATGGCAGTCTCTAAGTCCATACATATCTCTACAAATGACCCAATTTCGTTCCTTTTTATGGCTGAGTAATATTCCATTGTATATATGTACCACATCTTCTTTATCCATCTCTTGATGGACACTTAGGTTGCTTCCGTGTCCTGGCTATTGTAAATAGTGCTGCAATTAACATTGTGGTACATGACTCTTTTTGAATTATGGTTTTCTCAGAGTGTATGCCCAGTAGTGGGATTGCTGGGTCATATGGTAGTTCTATTTGTAGTTTTTTAAGGAACCTCCATACTGTTCTCCATAGTGACTGTATTAATATACATTCCCACCAACAGTGTAAGATGGTTCCCTTTACTCCACACCCTCTCCAGCACTTACTGTTTGTAGATTATTTTTAATAAATTTATTTATTTTTGGCTGTGTTGGGTCTTCGTTGCTGCATGTGGGCTTTCTCTAGTTGTGGTGAGTGGGGGCTACACTTTGTTGTGGTGCATGGGCTTCTCATTGCAGTGGCTTGTCTTTGTTGCAGAGCATGGGCTCTAGGTGCGCGGGCTCAGTAGTTGTGGTATGCAGGCTCTAGAGCACAGTCTCATTAGTTGTGACACACAGGCTTAGTTGTTTTGTGGCATGTGGGATCTTCCTGGACCAGGGCTCAAACCCGTGTCCCCTGCATTGGCAGGCGGATTCTTTACCACTGCACCACCAGGGAAGTCCATATTTGTAGGTTTTTTGATGATGGTCATTCCAACCAGTGTGAGGTGATACCTTATTGTAGTTTTGATTTGCATTTCTCTAATAATTAGTGATGTTGAACATCTTTTCATGTGCCTCTTGGCCAGTTGTATATCTTTTTTTGGAGAAATGTCTATTTAGATCTTCTGCCCATTTTTTTTATTGGGTTGTTTGTTTTTTTGATATTGAGCTGTATGAGCTGTTTGTGTCATTTCTTTCTTGATCATTAGAATTCTCCACAGACTTAATCCACATGTCATGTCTTATCTCAGTAATGGTCACTTCATTTTCTCAAATATGTTGTATGTTATTTGATTTAGGTGGTCTGCCTTTATGTTGTATTGAATAAAATCAGACATCTTCAATAGCTATGTATAGGTTCCCTAGATAAGGCATTGTAGTAAGGATTGTGGGGGAACATTTCTCAAGTGATATTTTGCTTTCATAATTACCAAATATTTTAAGAAGAAAAGCTTTTAAAGAATCCATGGAAATATTAAAATCCAAGCTCAACATTATCAATACCATTGCCAAAATTTGAGGGGCTGTATCAGGCACTAAGAATTTTACTGTAGACTATATAACACTGAATTCAACTGCTTGGACACAACTTGCAACTAATGAATGTTGGGCCCTTTATATAGTGGCAGTTATGACATAGTAGCTCTTCATGATTTAAAATGCCAAGGAAAATGAATGACTTGTTACCCTGACTTAAATGGAAAAGGTTATGATTGAAACTTTGCAATCTCATTTGTTTATGATTAAAGAGCTTTGAAATAGCCACTTTACTTCAGATGACAATTTCTACCTGTAATCTCTTCTAAGACCTCAAATTCAACATATCCTAGACCACACTCACTACCTTCTTCAATCCCACTCTTCATAATGCACCCCAAGGTCTATAACTCTGTGTTCCCCCTCTTGTTTAAATGGACCATCATCTTCCCAATCATCGTGATTAGAAATCCTCTTGCTTTTTTAACAGTTCCTCTCTGAGCAGTCACCAAGGCTGTCCAATCTACTTACACAATATTAAATCTGTCCCTTCTCACTTCCTCTACCACTACCTATTTCAGTCCCTCATCATCTTTCAACTAAACTATTGCCATAGCCTACTAACTTGTTTCCTTGTCTAGTCTCTCTCCCTTCCAATCCATCCTTCTCACTGTTGCCAGTTGGCTTCCTAGCACAAGTGAATTATATTTAGTCCCCTCCTCAAATGGCCTCCAACTGCTCACAAAATAAATTCCAAAATCTTTAAGTTGTAGAGCCTAGTGGTTAAGAGCACAGGCCTGTGAATAAAGTAGATTTGGTTTTGAATCTTTGTGGACCATTTCCTTGTTGTTAAACCTGAAGATGTTTACTTAATGTCTCTGAACTTAAATTTCCTCACCAATGAAATGGGACTACGAGTTAGTAGCTATCCCATTAGAGTTGATGTGATGGCTGATGAAATCATACTATATGCTTAGTATAACATAAGAGCTCAGTAAATGTTAGCTTTTATTAATATTGTTGCTAGACCTCTATAATCTTACCTGTCCTACTTCTATAACTTCATCTGCTACTACATTCCTCTAACTATATTGTAATACATAGTGTATACTCTCACTTGTGTTGGTTCATTAACCCGAAATACTCTCACCTCCACCTTTGCTTCTACTGAAATTCTATCCTTCAAAACTCAGTTCAAATGCTTTTTATTGTGAGACATTTTCTCCAGTCCATGCCCCTTCTCAGTCAAAAATATTTTTTCCCTTTTTCACCAATATAATTTTCCTTGTGCTTCTATTTGGTGATTCTACTTTGCATTTGTTACTTGTTTACATTTCAATGTCCTTTGCTAGATTATGAGCTCCTTCAATTAAAGGACAAAGACCCATTTTTGTGGCATTTAACTTTTCACCTATTCCAATGCTTTTATGATGCCACTGTGCTTTGTTATAGAAATGTTGAGTGAATTAAAGAACACATAATGTGCATTAAGGAAAAAAATGAGTATTTAGATTTCCCTGTTCTTTTCCTGTTGGAGCTGTATGCTGTCTCATAATATCAGATGTTTAGAAAACCACTATATGACACCGTCAGCCAATCTCCAAGAAGAGTGTATTGCATAATTGCTAGGTATCAAGGTCACACACACAAAGAAAGAGTCTGGTATGGAAGGTCAAGGGGAAAAAATAAAGAATAACAAGGCTAACTTTGTTGCTGTATTAGTAAACAGAAGGAGGTAGGGAGGAAATGTGTGAAATATAGAGAAGGGAGTTGAAAGAGTTTTAAAAAGTCATATTAATTTTAATTATAGCACATCATGAGTACAAAAGAGAAAAAAAAAGATAAGAGCCTCATTCTGGGCAAAATGATTTTAAGGCTAAACTAGAGTGACTAACTATCCCACTTTGCCCAGGGCTGGCCTGGCTTTAGTATTGAAAGTTCCACAGCTTAGGCAACTGTTAGTTTTGTTCAAACCAGGAGGTTGATCACCTTAGCACATCTATCGTTTTAATATCATAGTTAATATCAACTTGAGCCCTTTATTGATTTGTTAGACTTATGTAGTTCTTGATGGAAATGACATTTTATTTCAGCTGTGGTTTACGTATTGTTTCTTCTTGTCCTTTCAGTTAAGGACCTAATCTTTACAGACCCAAAGCCATTGTGCACCTGAAGATTTAGACAATTCCTCTTTCAATGATAGTGGAAACAATCTGTTGCATAGTAATATTTGAAAACTATCTTTGAAATTATAATATTAAATGTATATGCAAAGTTGAGCATAGGGCTTCCCTGGTGGCGCAGTGGTTGAGAGTCCACCTGCCGATGCAGGGGACACGGGTTCGTACCCCGGTCCGGGAAGATCCCACATGCCGCAGAGCGGCTAGGCCTATAAGCCATGGCCGCTAAGCCAGCTCTGCAACGAGAGAGGCCACGACAGTGAGAGGCCCACATAACACACACACACACACACAAAAAAAAAGTTGAGCATAGCATTTAAAAACTATGCAGAAGTCAATTTACCATATCTTTTAAACTATTTAACTAAAATATTACTTGAACCCCTATGATAGGTGAAATAGAGAGACATATATGGTCTAGGCCATGAATCTATTAAAGAGCAATTATAAAGTTGAATGCTAAAAGCTCTTCACATAATTTTAGGAGATTCAGTGTGGGAGAAGTTTTTGTAAAACATATAACCAATAAAGAACTTACAGCAGAATACCTAAACATGCTTACAAATAAAAAAATACATTAAAATGAGCAGGGGTCTTGAACAAACATTTCACAAAGGAGGGCATCCCAATTGCTGATAAAAATGAAAAAACACTCAACTTCATTGTCACAGGGAAAATGAAAATTACATAAAGAAAATATAAATCAAATTTATAATGATATCACTACACATCAACAGAATGTCTAAAATGAAGATGTACAATATTAAGTATTAGTGAAGATACATGACTCAGCAATTCTGCTTCTCAGTATATTCACAGCAGAAATACAAGCAAATATACACCAAAGGACATACATAAGAATGTTTATAGCAGCATTACTCATAATGACCCCAAACTGGAAACAATCCAAATACCCATCAACAAGAGTAGATGAACACATTGTGGCATATTCATAGAAGGGAATACTATGCACTAATAAAAATAAATTATACAGCTACATGCAACATAAATGTATCTTGCAAACAAAATGTTAAATAAAAATACCAATTGCAGAAAATTACTATGTGATTCCATTAAATAAAATTGAAAACTACCTAAAGTAGGGATTTATTAGTTTTCTTTTGAGGGAAAGGGAAGGTTTGTGATTGGGGGCTTCTAGGAATTTGGCAGTGTTCTATTTCTTCACCTGAGTGGTAGCTACTTCCACTTTTAAAGGTATTGACCTTTAAAAGAATTCACAGAACTAGTCATTTACCTTTCGTACATTTTTATTTAAATTATTATTTTTTATAAAAAAGAAAAAAATAGGACTGGAAAGAGGGCTATTTGGTGAGTAGATAATCTGAGCAGAGGAATTTGAATGACCTTAAGGAATACAAACATCAGGATATCATAATCTCCCCAAATAAGGCTTCCGTGTTGGTGTAGTGGTTAAGAATCCGCCTGCCAATGCAAGAGACATGGGTATGGACCCTGGCCCTGGAAGCTCCCACATCCGTGGAGCAACTAAGCCTGTGTGCCACAACTACTGAGCCTGTGCTCTGGAGCCCACGAGCCACAACTGCTGAGGCTAAGTGCCACAACTACTGAAGCCCGCGTGCCTAGAGCCCATGCTCCACAACAAGAGAAGCCACCACAATGAGAAGCCCGTGCACCACAGTGAAGAGTAGTCCCCACTCACCGCAACTAGAGAAAGCCCGCATGCAGCAATGAAGATCCAACACAGCCAAAAATAAAATAAATAAATAATTTTAAAACATTAAAAAAAAGATATCATAATCTCCCCAAGTAAACAACCTAACTCTATGCCTTAAGGAATTAGAAAAAGAAGAACAAATGGAGCCCAAAGTTAGCAGAAGGAAGGAAATAATAAAGAAGAGAGCAGAAATAATGAAATAGAGAACAGAAAATCAGTAGAAAAGCTTAACTTAAACTAAGAGTTTTTCTTCGAAGAGATGAAAAAATTTATAAACGCTTAGCTATACTAACCAAGGAAAAAAGAGAGAGGACCCAAATCAACGAAATTATAAATGGAAAAGAAGACATTAGAACTGATACCACAGAAATCCAAGGGCTCATAAAAGGCTACTATGAACAATTATATGCCAACAAACTGTACAATTTAGAAGAAATGGAAAAATTCTTTACAACATACAATCTACCAAGACTGAAAAAGGAAGAAATAGAAAGTCAGAATAAACCAATTACTAGTAAGTAGATTGAACCAGTAATCAAAACTCTCTCAATGAAATAAAGCCCATGACCAGATGGCTTCACTGGTGAATTTTACCAAATATTTAAACAATTAATACCAATACTTCTCAAACTATTCCAGAAAAGTCAAGGAGCAAGGAACAATCTGGAACTCACTTTACAAGGCCAGCATTATCCTGATCCCAAAGCCAGAGAAGGACACTACTAGAAAAGAAAACTACAGACCAATATCCCTGATGAATATAGATGAAAAAGTTCTCAACAAAATTCAGCAGCACATTAAAAGGATCATTCATTATTATCAAGTGGGATTTATCTCTGGGATGCAAGGACACAAAGATGCAAGGATGGTTCAACATACACAAATCAATCAATGTGATATATCACATTAATAATATGAAAGTAAAGAATCATATGATCACCTCAATAGGTTCAGCAAAACTATGTGACAAAATTCAACATCTGTTCATGATAAAAACACTTAACAAATTACACATAAAAGGAATGGATCGCAACATAATAAAGACCATATATGACAAGCCCACAGCTAACATCATACTCACTGGCAAAAGGTTGAAAGCTTTCCTGCTAAGATCAGGAACAATTCAAGGATGCCCACTCTCACCACTCCTATTCAACATAACACTGGAAGTCCTAGCTAGAGCAATCAGACAAGAAAAAGAAATAAAAAGCATAAGAATTGGAATGGAAGAAGAAAAATTGTTTCTATTTGCAGATGACATGATTTTATATATAGAAAATCCTAAAGACCCAAACAAAAAACTGTTAGAATTAATCAACAAATTCAATAAAGTTGCAGGATACAAAACTAACATACAAAAATCATCAGTGTTGAGCAGAAGCAAGAAGAACAACAATCCTGCAGCCTGTGGAACAACAATGACATTCAGAGAAAGATAGACAAGATGAAAATGTAGAGGGCTATGTACCAGATGAAAGAACAACATAAAACCCCAGAAAAAAAACTACATGAAGTGGAGACAGGCAACCTTCCAGAAAAAAAATTCAGAATAATGATAGTGAAGATGATCCAGGACCTCGGAAAAAGAATGGAGACAAAGATTGAGAAGATGCAAAAAGTGTTTAACAAAGACCTAGAAGAATTAAAGAACAAACAAACAGAGATGAACAATACAATAACTAAAATAAAAAATAAACCAGAAGGAATCAATAACAGAATAACTGAGGCAGAAGAACGGATAAGTGACCTGGAAGACAGAATGGAGGAATTCACTGCTGCAGAACAGAATAAAGAAAAAAGAATTAAAAGAAATGAAGACAACCTAAGAGACCTCTGGGACGACATTAAATGCAACAACATTCTCATCAGAGGGGTCCAGGAAGGAGAAGAGAGAGAGAAAGGACCCGAGAAAATATTTGAAGAGATTATAGTCGAAAACTTCCCTAACATGGGAAAGGAAATAGCCACCCAAGTCCAGGAAGTGCAGAGAGTCCCATACAGTATAAACCCAAGGAGAAACACGCTGAGACACATAGTAATCAATTGACAAAAATTAAAGATAAAGAAAAATTATTGAAAGCAGCAAGGGAAAAACGACAAATAACATACAAGGGAACTCCCATAAGGTTAACAGCTGATTTCTCAGCAGAAACTCTACAAGGCAGAAGGGAGTGGCATGATATATTTAAAGTGATGAAAGGGAAGAACCTACAATGAAGATTACTCTACCTAGCAAGGATTTCATTCAGATTTGATGGAGAAATCAAAAGCTTTACAGACAAGCAAAAGATAACACAATTCAGCACCACCAAACCAGCTCTACAACAAATGCTAAAGCGACTTCTCTAAGTGGGAAACACAAGAGAAGGGAAGGACCTACAAAAACAAACCCAAAACAATGAAGAAAATGGTAATAGGAACATATATATCAATAATTACCTTAAACGTGAATGGATTAAATGCTCCAACAAAAAGACACAGGCTTGCTGCATGGATACAAAAACAAGACCCATGTATATGCTGTCTACAAGAGACCCACTTCAGACCTAGGGACACATACAGACTGAAAGTGAGGGGATGGAAAAAGATATTCCATGCAAATGGAAATCAAAAGAAACCTGGAGTAGCTATATTCATATCAGGTAAAATCGACTTTAAAATAAAGAATGTTACAAGAGCCAAGGAAGGATACTACATAATGATCAAGGGATCAATCCAAGAAGAAAATATAACAATTATAAATATATATGCACCCAACATAGGAGCACCTCAATACATAAGGAAACTGCTAACAGCTATAAAAGAGGAAATCAACAGTAATACAGTATTAGTGGGGAATTTTAACACCTCATTACACCAATGGACAGATTATCCAAACAGAAAATTAATAAGGAAACACAAGCTTTAAAGGACACAATAGACCAGATAGATTTAATTGATATTTGTAGAACATTCCATCCAAAAACGGCAGATTACACTTTCTTCTCAAGTGTGTATGGAACATTCTCCAGGATAGATCACATCTTGGGTCACAAATCAAGCCTCAGTAAATTTAAGAAAATTGAAATCAGATCAAGCATCGTTCCCGACCACAATGCTATGAGATTAGAAATCAATTACAGGGAAAAAATGTAAAAAACACAAACACATGGAGGCTAAACAATACGTTACTAAATAACCAAGAGATCAGTGAAGAAATCAAAGAGGAAATCAAAAAATATCTAGAGACAAATGGCAAAGAAAACACAACAATCCAATACCTATGGGATGCAGCAAAAGCAGTTCTAAGAGGGAAGTTTATAGCAATACAAGCCTACCTCAAGAAACAAGAAAAATCTCAAATAAATCATCTAACCTTACACCTAAAGGAACTGGAGAAAGAAGAACAAACAAAACCCAAAGTTAGCAGAAGGACAGAAATCATAAAAATCAGAGCAGAAATAAATGAAATAGAAACAAAGAAAACAATATCAAAGATCAATAAAACTAAAAGCTGGTTCTATGAGAAGATAAACAAAATTGATAAACCATTAGCCAGACTCATCAAGAAAAAGAGGGAGAGGACTCAAATCAATAAAATTGGAAATGAAAAAGGAGAAGTTACAACAGACACCACAGAAATACAAAGCACCCTAAGAGACTACTACAAGCAACTCTCTGCCAATAAAATGGACAACCTGGAAAAATTGGACAAATTCTTAGAAAGGTATAACCTTCCAAGACTGAACCAGGAAGAATTAGAAGACATGAACAGACCAATCACAAGCACTGAAATTGAAACTGTGATTAAAAATCTTCCAGCACGGCTTCCCTGGTGGTGTAGTGGTTGAGAGTCCGCCTGCTGATGCAGGAGACACGGGTTCGTGCCCCAGTCCGGGAAGATCCCACATGCCGTGGAGCAGCTAGGCCCGTGAGCCATGGCCGCTGAGCCTGCGCATCCGGGGCCTGTGCTCCGCAACGGGAGAGGCCACAACAGTGAGAGGCCAGCGTACCGCAAAGAAAAAAAAGAATTGGGCTGGGCTTCCCTGGTGGCACAGCGGTTGAGGGTTTGCCTGCTGATGGAGGGGTCGTGGGTTTGTGTCCCGGTCTAGGAGGATCCCGTGTGCCATGGAGTGGCTGGGCCCATGAGCCATGGCTGCTGGGCCTGCGCATCTGGAGCCTGTGCTCCACAGCGGGAGAGGCCACAGCGGTGAGAGGCCTGCGTACCACAAAAAAAAAAAAAAACTTCCAGCAAACAAAAGTCCAGGACCAGATGGCTTCACAGGTGAATTCTATCAAACCTTTAGAGAAGAGCTAACACCCATCATTCTCAAACTCTTCCAAAAATTTGCAGAGGAAGGAACACTCCCAAACTCATTCTATGAGGCCAGCATCACCCTGATACCAAAACCAGACAAAGATACTACAAAAAAAGAATTACAGACTAATAAAGAAAAAAAATCATTAGTGTTTCTATACACTAGCAATGAATTTTCTGAAAAAGAAATGAAAGAGATTCAATTTACAATAGCATGAAAAACAATAAAATACTTAGGAATAAATTTAACCAAAGAGGTGAAAGATGTCTACTCTCAAAACTACAAGACATTAATGAAAGAAATCCAAGAAGACATAAATAAATGGAAAAGTATACCAAGTTCAAGGATTAGAAGAATTAATATTGTTAAAATGTCAATACTACCAGAAGCCATCTGTAGATTCAATGCAATCCCTATCAAGTGTCCAGTGGCATTTTTTACAGAAATAGAAAAACTTTCCAAGAATTTATATGGAACCATAAAGGACCCCAGGTAGCCAAAGAAATGCTGAGGAAGAAGACCAAAGCAGGAAGCATCACACTTCTGATTTCAGGCTATCCTATGAAGCTATAGTAAATAAAACAGTATGGTAATGGCATAAAACCTAGACATATAGACCAATGGAACAGAACCGAGGACCCAAAACCTGAAGCCATGAAACTCCTAGAAGAAATCATAGGAAAAATCTCTCCTTGACATGAGTCCATCCATGTTGCTACAAATGGCATTATTTCATTCATTTTTATGTTTGAGTAATATTCCATTGTACATATGTACCATATCTTCTTTATCCATTCCTCTGTCGATGGACATTTAGGTTGCTTCCATGTCTTGGCTATTGTAAATAGTGCTGCAATGAACGCTGGGGTGCATGTATCTTTTCAAATTATGATTTTCTCCAGATATATGCCTGGAGTGGGATTGCTGGATCATATGGCAGTTCAATTATTTAGGTTTTTAAGGAACCTCCATAGTATTCTGCATAGTGGTTGTACCAATTTACATTCCTACCAACAGTGTAAGAGGGAAGGAAACAACTTTAAAACTTTAGTTTTCCCCTTTAAATATGCAGGCTTCTTAGAATTTGCTTCTATAAATCACTACATTTTGTGATGGCTTCACATGCACAAGATTTGACTGTGTATCGACTTAGAATTTGTCAGTTGACAGCATTGACTTAGAATTTGAAAAAGGAAGAGCTATCTTTCATTTCTTAGCCAGTTGAGTCTATTTCTCTATGTATTGCTCAGAAACATTACATGATATATACTTGACAATGGAAGTATTGATAATTAGAACAATTTTTTCTTTCTAAGTCATTATAGCAAATGGAATCTGTGTTGAAAGTTCAACTGATTGGAACTGAGACCTTGGAAGGGGAGTAGGGAAACAGAAATAAGATTAAAGTAGGGCCAGTTAAAGAAATACTATGAGTGTCATTTTGAATAATTTGAATTTAGTAGTGAGCAATACTGTGAGCTACTGATCAGGAAAATAAGGTTTAAAAAGTAAGATTAATCTATCAGTAATGTACAGGAACCATTAAATGGAGGGAAGTAATCATGGAAGGAATTTTTGAGACTAAGAAACTGTTTCTGAACCAAACTTGGATTTGGGTAGTATGGTAGTTCTATTTTTAGTTTTAAAGGAACCTCCATACTGTTTGCCATAGTGGCTGTATCAATTTACATTCCCACCAACAGTGCAGGAGGATTCCATTTTCTCCACACCCTCTCCAGCATTTATAATTTGTAGTTTTTTTTATAATGACCATTCTGACCAGTGTGAGATGATATCTCATTGTAGTTTTGATTTGCAATTCTCTAATGATTAATGATGTTGAGCATTCTTTCATGTGTTTGTTGGCAATCACTGATAAACATAGATGCAAAAATCCTCAACAAAATACTGGCAAACAGAATCCAACAGCACATTAAAAGGATCATACCCAGCAATCCCACTACTGGGCATATACCCTGAGAAAACCATAATTCAAAAAGAATCATGTACCAAAATGTTCATTGCAGCTCTATTTACAATAGCCCAGAGATGGAAACAACCTAAGTGTCCATCATCGGATGAATGGATAAAGAAGATGTGGCACATATATACAATGGAATATTACTCAGCCATAAAAAGAAACGAAATTGAGCTATTTGTAATGAGGTGGATAGACCTAGAGTCTGTCATACAGAGTGAAGTAAGTCAGAAAAAGAGAGACAAATACCGTATGCTAACACATATATATGGAATTTAAGAAAAAAAATGTCATGAAAAACCTAGGGGTGAAACAGGAATAAAGACACAGACTTACTAGAGAATGGACTTGAGGCTATGGGGAGGGGGAAGGGTAAACAGTGACAAAGCGAGAGAGAGGCATGGACATATATACACTACCAAACGTAAGGTAGATAGCTAGTGGGAAGCAGCCGCATAGCACAGGGAGATCAGCTTGGTGCTTTGTGACCACCTAAAGGGGTGGGATAGGGAGGGTGGGAGGGAGGGAGATGCAAGCGGGAAGAGATATGGGAACATATGCATATATATAACTGATTCATTTTGTTGTGAAGCTGAAACTAACATACCATTGTAAAGCAATTATACTCCAATAAAGATGTTAAAAAAAAAAAGGATCATACACCATGATCAAGTGGGGTTTATTCCAGGAATGCAAGGATTCTTCAGTATATGCAAATCAATCAACGTGATACACCATATTAACAAACTGAAGGAGAAAAACCATATGATTATCTCAATAGATGCAGAGAAAGCTTTCGACAAAATTCAACACCCATTGATGATAAAAACCCTCCAGAAAGTAGGCATAGAGGGAACTTACATCAACATAATAAAGGCCATATACGACAAACCCACAGCCAACATCGTTCTCAATGGTGAAAAACTGAAACCATTTCCACTAAGATCAGGAACAAGACAAGCTTCCCCACTTTCACCAGTATTATTCAACATAGTTTTGGAAGTTTTAGTCACAGCAATAAGAGAAGAAAAAGAAATAAAAGGAATCCAAATCAGAAAAGAAGTAAAGCTGTCACTGTTTGCAGATGACATGATACTATACATAGAGAATCCTAAAGATGCTACCAGAAAACTACTAGAGCTAATCAATGAATTTGGTAAAGTAGCAGGATACAAAATTAATGCACAGAAATCTCTTGCATTCCTATACACTAATGATGAAAAATCTGAAAGTGAAATTAAGAGAACACTCCCATTTACCACTGCAACAAAAAGAATAAAATACCTAGGAATAAACCTACCTAAGGAGACAAAAGACCTGTATGCAGAAAATTATAAGACACTGAGAAAGAAATTAAAGATGATACAAATAGATGGAGAGATATACCATGTTCTTGGATTGGCAGAATCAACATTGTGAAAATGACTCTACTATCCAAAGCAATCTACAGATTCAATGCAATCCCTAACAAACTACCACTGGCATTTTTCACAGAACTAGAACAAAAAATCTCACAATTTGTATGGAAACACGAAAGACCCCCAATAGCCAAAGCAATGTTGAGAAAGGAAACGGAGCTGGAGGAATCAGGCTCCCTGACTTCAGACTATACTACAAAGCTACAGTAATCAAGACAGTATGGTACTGGCACAAAAACATAAATATAGATCAATGGAACAGGATAGAAAGCCCAGAGATAAACCCTCGCACATATGGTCACCTTATCTTTGATAAAGGAGGCAAGAATATACAGTGGAGGAAAGGGAGTAGATCTTAAAAGTTCTCATCACAAGAAAAGAATTAGTAACTATGTTGGGTGATGGATGCTAAGTAAACTTAGTGTGGTAATCATTTTCAATATTTATGTATATAAGATAATTTTGTAGTACACCTAAAACTAATACAATGTTATACACCAATTTTATCTCAATTAAACATAAGCTAAAGAGATTCTCTTGCTGGCCCTGAAGAAGAAACCAAGTTCATTGCCTATCAAGGGGTCACCTGGAAAGAACCTGAGGATGCTTCTAGAAGCTGAGAGCAGTTCCCAGCCAACATCCAGCAATAAAACAATGAATTCTGTCTGACAACTGCAAGGAAGTGAGTTTTGCCAACAACCAGGGAGCTGGGAAGAGGTATCCCACACCTCAGGTGAGTTTGCCGACCTGACTGACTCCTTGATTTTATCTTGGTAATGCTCTGAGCAGAAGATGCAGCTGATTTGTAGCAAGATTCCTGACACACAGAAATAGTGAAATAATAAATGTATGTTGTTTTAAGCTGCCAAGTTTGTGCTAATTTGTTATGTAACAACAGGAAGTGAATACAATGTCATATAGACCCTTTTTTTATCATACCATCCAGTACTGCCTCCATGTACCTGTGTTCCCTTCCTTCTCCATGATTATTAATACTCTGTAATAATTATTGCAGTTGCCTAGATAATAATAGATCTTTCTAAAAATCCGATTTTGCTAGAAAGCCTCACTCAAAATAAGGAAAGTAATGATTTTCTGCTTAGTAAGAAATCACATAGTCATGGGTTTTTATAGCCAGAGGAATCTTAAAGATGTTACGTCAGTAGTCTGAAAAGAATCTTCATCAGGCTCAACCTAAAGATTGATGTCATACTCAAGCCTATTAACCCCTTTGTAACCTGCCTCATTAAAATAATTTCCCAGATAACCCTCTCTGATCTTTCTGTTCTCATTTTCTCACTCCACTCTGCTGGCCTTTGGATCATCTTGTTGAAATCACCACTCTCTTTTAAGGGACAGTTTAAGGTGAAAACTGAAGTGAGCTCTGAAAGATTAAAAACATCATGCTGCATACAGCTTCATCATGGACCTACATGGCACACAGATGAGAAGACATATTTTCACAGTTCACTGGCTCCTTCACATCAGAGTAAAACCATGGATCTATGAAACAGCAAGCTAATTAGATTTTCAAGGAGCTTGAAATCATGGTATATCTAGCAACATTTCTAAGGGATCCACTTGATTACTTTCTGAGCAATGGTATGCATATTTCTAAGAAAGAGAATGATTCTTATTGTGCCATCTGCATGGAGTCCCACAGTCACAGGAAAATTTCCACAAGATCATTCTTTGCCAAGAAAAGCTTGGTTGCTGCTTTACAACACACAGGATTGCCCACAGTATTAGGGAATGAAAACAGCTTTGCTATGCTCCTTAAACTCTATGGGCCTTGTTGAGAAATACATGAGGAGGCATTACAGTTTAGGTTGACAGCACAGACTTTAGGGTCAGGGCTTAGGTTTGAGTTCTGGCTCTGCTGCTTAATAGGTAAGTACCCTTGGGCAAGTATAGATACAATTATTGCATAAACAAAGTATTGTCATGTGATCTGTGTCTGCAACAGCTATTTATAGCGGCTTTTATGTGTGCTCCTCTGTCTCTCTAACTTATTTCCAACACTTATGTGTCAAGTTGCTGCAGCCCAATTTGGCCTGTTGCTTCAGTTCTCCCCCAGTACACAACTCTCATTATGCTTCATGTTGTATTTCTGGGTGCACTGGAAATTTTCTTTGGCTTATTTGGCTCACGTTCGACTCATTTTAGCTCATCATAGAGTAACTACTTTGTTATTCCAACGTTATTCACATTTCTTAATCAGAGGAGTTGACTTACAACGAGACTACTTTGGTAAAAATGCTTTGATTCCCGTCAAAGACCTCACAACTGTTGTTCCATGCCAATAATGCCTGTAGGTGATTCTAATGAAACTTTTCAAAACTCCTGAGAAATCATCTGTAGGGTCAGATGTTTCAGAATTCTGAGATCTTGCCTGATTTAAAATCTTATAATTCTATATGGCCGGTACAGACTTTCAATTAAATCTTGTATTTGAGTGCAGGTAACATCTTTAGTGTAAAGAACAGTGGAATAGCAGCCAGAATACCATGGTTCTAGTTCTGACTCTGTCACCACATGGCCCTGATCTTCTTTATCTACTAGGAACAAGGAATACACCCAAAACGCTGTGATTAAGATCCAGCAAGATAATGTGTGTGAGTGTTTCCGAAAGTATAAAAATTTAAGATATTATTTTGTTGCATTATATCTGACAGTCTCTCACAAAATATATATTGTATAGGTTCCTACATTAAAAAAATTTTTTTTTGTCTGCCCTGCGCAGCATTTGGGATCTTAATTCCCCAACCAGGGATTGAACCCGTGCCCCCTGAAGTGGAAGCATGGAGCCCTAACCACTAGACGGCCAGGGAACTCCCAGGTGCCTACATTAAAAACAAATTAGAGCATTACTGGACAATACTTTACCTGGGTAGAAAGATTCAGTGGCAATACTCAGCCCTAATAGAAATCATTGGTAGAGTCTAGGATTTCTCTAGTGTAAAGTGTTGATAACACAGAATAGATGCTGAGTAAATATTTACTGATGATGATATAGGTAGGCATTAATGAAAGAGGCCATTATTGATTTGTCAACTAGACAATAATAAGCCAGAAACATCCAATCAATCACTAAGATCTGTCAGTCCTATCTCCATAATATCTCTGGAATTGATCTACTGCCATTGCTACTGCCAGGTTCAGGCCTTTATTTTATGACTATGGCATTAAATTCATGACTCCAATCTGAACTCCCTCCAGTCCAACCTTACTACTTAAGCCAGAGTGGTTTAATGAACATACAGATCTGATCATGTTACTTTCCTGATTAAAACCATTCACTTGGTACAGAATCAAGCATTAACTTCTTAAAATGAAATACAAGCCCCTTCACCATCAGGCCTCTGCTCACCCAGGCTCATCTCTTCTCTGCCATACACTCCCTAGACTCCTGAACCTGGAAATGTTTTCTTTCGACTTCTTGCTGTTAAAAATGCCATTTCCTTCACATGGAATTCCCTTCAACTGGAAACTTTATTCTTCTGTAAATAATTCCTTTCAAGCATCCTCTTACCCTGGAAACCTGGGGTGTAATATGAATCCTGAAACAAAGTAAAGCTACCTGCATGGGCCATGCATATCCTTTGTCTTTATCAGATTTATCATTAGTCCATGGTGCCTCTACATAAGGAGTTAATAATTATTTGCCTGTCTTGTGTGAAAGTTTGAGAACGCAGCAATGAATAGAAAAGTGCAAACGCATTACTGTCGCCAGGGCTTCAGGTTACATTTACACTTGGAAATGTAGTTTCCTAGATAACTGTAAACATATTTCAACATTATTTTGTTGGATGATAGTGGTGACAAAAGAATATAAACCTGTCTTTAAACATGGACTCCTCTGCATACATTTTCATTTTACTGTCCTTCAGCGAATCCAGCTGTTTTGCAATAATTAGATGTTGCAGAAACCAAAGGGAAGAGGTAGAGAGGCAAATTAGCAGAGTAAAGGTGTGTGTGTGTGTGTTTAAAACTCTACCAAGAGCAAAAGACCAAGGAAAACTGCTCCAAAGTTTGTGCGAAAAAGAACAATCAGCCAAATGAAAGCACTTACAACACAGCAAGTGACTCTCACAGGCAGTGAATCTCACAGATGAAGCCTTCTTCCCGGGGAAATCAATATCTGTAGTTTAATCTGCCCTGAGCGTTAGTACACAGGAGAGTGATAAGAATATTCAAAGGGAAAATGGAGAGAGTGGATTTTGGCACTGAGTTGGAGGCGGCAGAAGAGAGAAATGATTGACAAGATAGGGTTGCCAGATTTAGCAAATGCAGTATTTGGGACATAATTATACTAAGAAATGATTCATTGTTTATCTGAAATTCAAATTTAACTGTGCATCCTGTGTTTTACCTGACAAATCTAGGAAAAGAGAGAAAGAATGTTACTTCATTACTCCCTGCTGTGTAAAAAAAACACTCAAAGACCGGCCCTAGAAGAAAAAAAGCGGTTGCGCTGAAGGACCCGAATCTTCAGAGAGAAGCTGTTTCCGCTCTCCTCCAGGGAGGGGGGCGGGGTGAGTAGTTTGGACCGCCAGCGTCCCACAATCCTCTGCTCTCGGGTCCTCTTTCCTCGCTCAAGATGGCGCTGCTCGCGATACCTTCTTGGGGCTGGGCAGCTGCGGCGGCTGCTTTCGAAAAGCGTCGCCACGCCGTGATACAGATCCGGCCCCTAGTCTCTGTCTGGGGCCCAGGTCCGCAATGGAGGTCACGTCAGCTCGGCGGCTCGGGAACTGCTGGAATCTCCCAGGTGAGATGCCGTTCACTTGGAAGTGTAGGGTGAAGGACAAGGGGACCTATAGGGAAAAGGTTGCCCTTATGTCCTCAGGTCAGAGCCAGTACAAAGAAGAAAGGTGGTCAGGGCTAACTTGGAGCAGCAGTAAGTGAAGGAAGTTAGGGTTGGAAATTTGAGGAAGGGGTGAAGAAAATCTTTGGGGTACAGTAAATGGGAACAGGACGGAAGGTTCCAGGCAGAGGGCACCTGGAGCGCTGGTGACTCTCGCAGGATTTACAGTTTTTTCTCTTAGTTTATAAGAGGCAGGGTAGACACCATTCCCATACTGCTTACTTTTCTAAATGCAAGGAGAACTGGGCTACTTTCCAAAGTTAGTAATGGAATTTGGAACCAGTTTGCCAATGGTTAAGATTTTACTCAGTCGGAAGTAGCAGTTTGGAGGGCATTGGAAGATAACAAGCTGCCTGTTAACAAGCGGCAAATTGAGTTAGCACCAGTTAGCTTTCTTGCTGACAGGGCTCCTTGATAGGCCCAAACCGTAATTATCTGTGTCTCCAAAACATAGACCGCCCTAAATTCATATGTAAACACGATTATCCTTTGATCTGAAAAACAGTGTTCTTTTGTGTACACAGGTCACTTTGGAAGCCATAAGGCTACTTGTCTTTAATGAATGTAGCTATGGCTACAGTGCATCTTAATACTTGTGTTCATTATTATCTCTCACTTAAGAATAGTGTTTTATTGTTATTTGTATTTGTACTTCACTATATCTTTTTATTGCCTATAATTGACAAAAAGCTTAATTGGCACCCCTTGTTCATCTGTATCGCTAAAGTGTTGTCAGCTTCATATGAGAAACAACCTCTCAAATTTTGATTCTTTGTCAACAGATGTTTAATGTCTGCTATGTACATAGTGCTATGCTAGGTAATGGAGTACCAAGAGAAACACAGTAATATCTTCAAGCTGGACAATTTAGTTAATGAGATTGGACCTGTGCATTACAAGAATAACTAAAAAACAACATAGTAGATTAAATATCAGATGAATAGTATGAATAATAAGGGCTGTAGGCATCCAGAGGAAATAGTGATAATTAAGAACTAGATTATAGAGAGGATTTCATGCTGGCAGTAGAACTGGGGAGAACATTCCAAGCAGGGAGTATGACACTAGACATGTGGAATGCTGAAGGAATTATATCCATATGTTCATTCAGTAATTATTGAACATCTTTACATCAGTGAATAGTACAAAATATACACCCTGTCCTTAAAGGGTTTAAAATCTAGTAGGGGAAATAGATAAGTAAACAGGCAATTAATACAGTAGTGCAATGATGGGGAAGGTACAAAGTACTGGAAGAATATACATGAGAGGCATCAAGACTAATCTTGAGGTGGAGAAAATTGACTTGAGTAACTGATATCTAAACCAAGACCTGAAAAATTAGAAGTTAGCTAAAGAGGGAATAGCATATACAAAGGCCCACAGGTAAGAGAGAGCATGAAACTTCTGTAGAACTGCTTATAGTTTAGACTAGTGAGGATTTCATGATAGGAGATGGCAGATTAGGGTAGAGAAGCAAATCCAGATCCTTTTATTAAGGTTTTTTAAAAGCACTTTGTAGTTGAAATTGTAACATGTGATCTCTTGGGAACCAGTCTTATTCTCTAGTCCTCTAATAAGCCAGATGAAGTTAAAATAAAATTTGAAGGAAATCCAAAAAAGAGGGGATATATGTATAGCTGATTCACTTTGCTGTACAGTAGAAACTAAAACAACATTGTAAAGCAACTATACTCCAGTAAAAATTAATTTTAAAAAAGATAAAATTTGTAGGACTTTCAGGCTCGAAGAATGAGGGGGAAGGAGACGTCATTAGGAGATTCAGAGGAGGTGATGACAATAAAAAGTTAGCTTTCTCTCTTTACATGAACACTGTCCCCACAATTTCCTTCACTCTCTCCTATATATCCTGCCATTTCTTTGGTTACCATTTATGAAGTATGAAAAACAAGGAAAAGATGTTACCTTTGTTTTCTACTTCTTAAAGACATGCAACTCTTGCCTCTTTTTAAAAAATGTTGATTTAACAGGGAGATTAAGGAATGATTATAAGGCTTTTAAAGTAAAACCTGGTACAACCTGAGGCAGATTTTCAGATTAATTAGTCACTTGTGGTTAAGATTACAAAATAAATATTGAATGCATACTTTCAGGACAATCATTAGTATTTATAACATTTTAGAGCTGAAAGGAACTTTAGTGCAGTGTTATGAAATCACGTTAGTGGGTTGGATCAGCACTTTGTTTTAGATGAAATTTAGTAGAATAGGAAAGAAAATATCAATGCTTTATATGTATTAAGGGAAGTATTGTTTTACAAATACATATATATACATTACCATGTGTATGTGGTTACTGGAATGCATTGTGAAATGTGTTTTTCACACAGGATTTTGCCCTAGAGCTATGCTGTGCAATGTGGTAGTCACTAGCTTCCTGTGACTGTTTAAATTTACATTAAATTAAAAATTTAATTCCTCAGTTGCATTAGTCACATTTTAAGAGCTGAATAGCCATATAGATGTGGAACATTTCCATCATTGCAGAAATTTCTATTGAACACTACTACTTTAGAAAAGATCAGGGACTTTCCTGGTGGCACAGTGGTTGAGAATCTACCTGCCAATGCTGGGGACATGGATTCCATCCCTGGTCCAGGAAGACCCCACATGCCACGGAGCAACTAAGCCCGTGTGCCACAACTACTGAGCCTGCACTCTAGAGCCCGCGAGCCACAACTACTGAAGCCTGCATGCCACAACTACTGAAGCCCGCCCACCTAGAGCCCATGCTCCGCAACAAGAGAAGCCACCGCAGTGAGAAGCTTGCGCACTGCAATGAAGAGTAGGCCCCACTCGCCGCAACTAGAGAAAGCCCATGTGCAGAAAGAAAGATCCAAAGCAGCCAAAAATAAAAAAAAATAATAATAAATTAAAAAAAAGTAAAGTACTCCACAAAGTATTTTTTTTTAAAAAAAGAAAAGATCATATCCAGCCCTTCTAATTTTGCAGATGAGGAGACTAGGTTCTAGTATAGATAAATGACAGCCATTAAGGCCATTCATTTGTATTTGTTTATTGCCTTCTGTGTGTTAGATATTTATATAAGGGTAATTAAGACTGTGACAGACCCTAATCACACAGTGAATGTTTGTTGAATTCTAAAGATACTTATCTAATAATTACTAGACCACTATTCATAGAGGGAAACACCTAAAACAGTTTTTTCTTAAAATGGGAAGATTTCATATGATAAGACATAAATTGTAATGATTATTATATAGTTGCCTCTCTACTGCACTAATTAATATTGAAAGGACTTATGAATTTTGAATGATAGAATTTTGGATTTATTTCATTAATATTGATACAGTAGAAACTGAGGCATCATATACTTAATCCATAGTGCCTTTTTTATCTATGTTTAACAAGTCCTTGCCTCTTGATCCTGACACTGATCATATATTTTCATTTTCTTAAATTAATTTTTATTGGAGTATAGTTGATTTACAATGTTATGTTAGTTTCTGCTATGTTAGTTTCTGCTGTACAGCAAAGTGAGTCAGTTATACATATACATATATCCACTCTTTTTTAGATTCTGTTCCCATATAGGTCATTACAGAGTATAGAGTAGAGTTCCCTGTGCTATACAGTAGGTTCTTATTAGTTATCTATTTTATATATAGTAGTGTGTATTGCTAATTCCAACCTCCTAATTGATCCCTTTCCCCCCCTTTCCCCTTTGGTAACCATAAGTTTGTTTTCTATGTCTGTGGGTCTATTTCTATTTTGTAAATAGGTTCATTTGTACCATGTTTTTAGATTCCACATATAAGCAATATCATATGACATTTGTCTTTCAATGTCTGACTTACTTCACTCAGTATGACAATCTCTAGGTCCATCCATGTTGCTGCAAATGGCATTATTTTGTTCTTTTCTTTGGCTGAGTAATATTCCATTGTATATATGTACCACATCCTCTTTATCCATTTCTCCGTTGATGGACATTTAGGTTGCTTCCATGTCCTGGCTATTGTAAATAGTGCCACAATGAACATTGGGGTGCATGGATCCTTTCGAATTATGGTTTTCTCCAGATATATTCCCAGGAGTGGGATTGCTGGATCATATGGTAATTCTATTTTTAGTTTTTTAAGAAACCTCCATACTGTTCTCCATAGTGGCTATACCAATTTACATTCCCACCAACAGTGTGGGAGGGTTTCCAATTCTCTACACCCTCTCCAGCATTTATTGTTTGCAGATTTTTTGATGATGGCCATTCTGACTGGTGTGAGGTGATGCTGTGTAGTTTTGATTTGCATTTCTCTAATAATTAGTGATGTTGAGCATCTTTTCATGTGCCTCTTGGATATCTGTATGTCTTCTTTGGAGAAATGTCTATTTGGATTTTCCACCCATTTTTTGATTGGGTTGTTAGGTTTTTTGATATTGAGCTGTATGAGCTGTTTGTATATTTTGGAGATTAATCCCTTATCATTCACATTGTTGGCAAATGTTTTCTCCCATTTTCTGGGTTGTCTTTTTGTCTTGTTTATGGTTTCCTTTGCTGTGCAAAAGCTTTTGTGTTTAATTAGGTCCCATTTGTTTTTGTTTTTATTTTCATTACTCTTGGAGGTGGATCACAAAAGATCTTGCTGCGATTTATGTCAGAAAGTGTTCTGCCTATGTTTTCCTCTAAGAGTTTTATAGTATCTGGTCTTACATTTAGGTCTTTAATCCATTTTGAGTTTATTATTATTAATTTGAGTTTATTAAGAAAAATAGTTTTTCCTTTAAATGGGAGGATTCATATGATAAGACCTAAATTGTAATGATTATTATACAATTGCCTCTCTACTACACTAATTAATATTAAAAGGACTTAATGAATTTTGAATTATAGAATTTTGGATTTATTTCATCAATATTTATATGATAGAAACTGAGGCATCATATACTTGTTCCATAGTGCCTTTTTATATGTTTAGCGAGTCCTCGACTCTTGATCATGACACTGATCATATACTTTTTCATTTGTTTTTTTTTAAACATCTTTTTTGAGATTAATTCACATATCATACAGTCACCCACTTAAAGTGTGGATTTAGTATATTCGATGGATTTTAGTATATTCAGTGGTATATACCACCATCACCATAGTCAATTTTACATTTTCATTACCTCAAAAAGAAACCTGCTACCCTTTTGGCTGTCACCCTCCTTCCCCCTCCTGCACCAGGCCTTTGCAACCACTAATCTATGTTCAATCTCTGTAGATTTGTCCATTCTGGACATTTCACATAAATGGAATCATAAAATATTTGGTCTTGAGACTGGCTTCTTTCACTTAGCATTATGTTTTCAAGGTTCATGCATGTTATGGCATGCATTAAATACCTCATTCCTTTTTATGGCTGAATAATATTCAATGATATGGATGTAAAAGATTATATGTTCATCAGTTGATAGACATTCAGGTTATTTCCATCTTTTGGCTATTATGAATAATGCTGCTATAAACATTCATGTACAAGTTTTATATGAACATAAGTTTTCATTTCTCTTGGGTGTATACCTAAGAGTAGAATTGTTGTGTCATATGGTAATTCTGTTTAGTTCTTTAAGGAACTGCCAGACTGGTTTTCAAAGTGACTACAACATTTTACATTAGTATTAGAAGTGTACAGGGTTCCAGTTTCTCCATATCCTAGCTAATTGGTGTTATCTGACTTTTTTTAGTCTAGCCATCTTGGTGGGTGTGAAGTCATGTATCCTTGTGGTTTTGATTTGTATTTCCTTGATGACTAAAGATGTTGAGCATCTATCCATGTGCTTATTGCCCATTTGTATGTATTCTTTGGAGAAATGTCAGTTCAGGTCCTTTGCCCAATTTTTAATTAGATTATTGGTCTTTTTATTTTTGAGATATGAGTCTTTATTCTAGATTCAAGTGCCTTATCAGATATATGATTTGCAAATATTTTCTCCCATTCTGTGGGTTGTCTTTTTCTTTCTTGATAGTGTCCTTTGAAGCACAAAAATTTTTCATTTTGTTGAAGTCAAATTTACTTATTTTTTTTCTTTTGTCGGTCATACTTTTGGTGTTATAGCTAAAAATCCATTGCCATATCTGAGGTCATGAAGATTTACCCTTATGTTTTCTTCTAAGCATTTTATAACTTAATTCTAGTGAGATATAGAAACATTACTTTTGCATAGTTCTAGGTCCTTACCCTGCTTTGTTGTTTTACTTTTATAGACATTACATCTATAAATGTTAAAATCCTAACAATACATTGTCATAATTATGACTTTATATAATTTTATGACTTTTAAAGAAGCTGAGAGAAGAAAGGAAGGTAAGTAAATATTTATGGCTTTTTTTATAATAACCTTCATATTTATCATTTCTGGTTCTCTTCATTTGTGCTCTTGTGTTTGAGTTACCATCTGGAGTCATTTCCTTATCCCAATATAGCTGTGCTCCCATCTATCTCCTTTGTGCTGTTATTGGCAAGTATACTGCATCTCTATAGGTTATAGGCTTAATCATACATTATATAAATATTATTTTATACAATTGCTTTTTTTTTTTTTGCGGTACGCGGGCCTCTCACCGTTGTGGCCTCTCCCATTGCGGATCACAGGCTCTGGACACGCAGGCTCAGCGGCCATGGCTCATGGGCCTAGCCGCTCTGTGGCATGTGGGATCTTCCCAGACCGGGGCACGAACCCGTGTCCCCTGCATCGGCAGGCGGACTCTCAACCACTGCGCCACCAGGGAAGCCCTATACAATTGCTTTTGAAATTAGTACAAAGAAGAAAGTAGAACAGTATGCATTTATACAGTCTTTTATAATAACACAATTACCTTTTCCTGTGCTCTTGTTTTTTTTTGTGTGTGGATTTGAATTACAGTCTGAGATCACTTGCTTTCAGGCTAAAGAACTTACATTAGTATTTCTTGTAAGGTAGTTTGGCTAGTAACAGATTCTCTCAATTTTTGTTTGTCTGGGAATGTCTTTATTTTGCCTTTATTTTTGAACAACAGCTTTCCTGGATATAGGATTCTTCCTTGGCAGTTTTTTCTTTGAGCCCTTTGAATATGGTATCCTGCTGCCTTACAGCCTATACTTGTTTCTGCTAAGGAATTAGCTGTTAGTTTTATTGAGGATTTCTTATTAGTGAGGAGTCTTTTTTCTCTTGTTACTTTCAAGATTTTCCCCTTGATTTTGGCTTTCAGTATTTTTACTATAATGTGTCTGTGGATCTCTTTGCATGTTTCCTGTTTGGAATTTATTGAGCTTCCTGGATGGGTAAATTTTTGTTCTTTTTAATAAGCTTTGGAGGCTTTCAGCCATTATTTCATTGAGTAGGTTTTCTTCCCCTTTATCTCTCTCCTTTCTTTCTGGTACAGTCATTATACATATATTGGTGCACTTAATAATGTCCTACATTTCTCTGAGAATCTGTTTATTTTTTTCCACTGTTTTTAAATCTCTGTTCTTCATATTGCATGATTTCTATTGCTCATCATTTTTTTTTTTTTTTTTTTTTTGTGGTACGCGGGCCTCTCACTGTTGTGGCCTCTACCGTTGCAGAGAACAGGCTCCGGACGGGCAGGCTCAGTGGCCATGGCTCACGGGCCCAGCTGCTCCGCGGCATGTGGGATCCTCCCAGACCGGGGCACAAACCCGTGTCCTCTGCATCAGCAGGCGGACTCTCAACTACTGCACCACCAGGGAAGCCCTCTATTGCTCATCTATGAGTTCATTAATTCTTTGTTCTGTCAGTTCACATCTACTGTTGAGCACCTCTACTTAATTTTTCATTTCAGTTATTGTAATTTTCAACTCTAGGATTTCCATTTGGTTCTTTTTTTTATAATTCCTATACATATCAATACATTCCTATTGATACTATACCTGTGATGTGACATTGTCATCACACCTTCCTTTATTTCTTTTTTTTTGTTGAATTTTTTTTTTCTTTTTTCTTTTGGTATGTGGGCCTCTCACTGTTGTGGCCTCTCCCATTGCAGAGCACAGGCTCTGGACGCGCAGGCTCAGCGGCCATGTCTCACGGGACCAGCCGCTCCGCGGCATGTGGGATCCTCCTGGACCAGGGCACGAACCCGTGTCCCCTGCATCGGCTTGCAGACTCTCAACCACTGCGCCACCAGGGAAGCCCTTGTTGAATTTTTGAGTTTTATTTTTTTATACAGCAGGTTCTTATTAGTCATCCATTTTATACACATCAGCGTATACATGTCAATCCCAATTTCCCAGTTCATCACACCACGACCCCCACCCACCACTGCTTTCCCCTCTTGGTGTCCATATGTTTGTTCTCTATATCTGTGTCTCAATTTCTGCCCTGCAGACTGGTTCATCTGTACCATTTCTCTAGGTTCCACATATATGCGTTAATATGCAATATTTGTTTTTCTTTTTCTGACTTACTTCACTCTGGATGAGAGTCTCTAGATTCATCCATGTCTCTACAAATGACCCAATTTCGTTCCTTTTTATGGCTGAGTAATATTCCATTGTATATATGTACCACATCTTCTTTATCCATTCTTCTGTCAATGGGCATTTAGGTTGCTTCCATGGCCTGGCTATTGTAAATAATGCTGCAGTGAACATTGGGGTGCATGTGCATTTTTGAATTATGGTTTTCTCTGGGTATATGCCCAGTAGTGGGATTGCTGGGTCATATGGTAATTCTATTTTTAGATTTTTAAGAAACCTCCATACTGTTCATCATAGTGGCTGTATCAATTTACATTGTCAACAATAGTGCAAGAGGGTTCCCTTTTCTCCACACCCTCTCCAGCATTTGTTGTTTGTAGATTTTCTGATGATGTCCATTCTAACTGGTGTGAGATGATAACCTCATTGTAGTTTAGATTTGCATTTCTCCAATAATTAGGGATGTTGAGCAGCTTTTCATGTGCTTCTTGGCCATCTGTATGTTCTCTTTGGAGAAATGTATATTTAGGTCTTCTGCCCATTTATTGATTGGGTTGTTTGTTTTTATAATTTTGAGCTGCATGAACTGTTTATACATTTTGGAGATTAATCCTTTGTCCGCTGATTTGTTTGCAAATATTTTTTCCCATTCTGAGGGTTGTCTTTTTGTCTTGTTTGTAGTTTCCTTTGCTTTACAAAAGCTTTTAAGGTTCATTAGGTCTCATGTGTTTATTTTTGTTTTTATTTCCATTACTCTAGGATGTGGATCAAAAAAGATCTTGCTGTGATTAATGTCAAAGAGTGTTCTTCCTATGTTTTCCTCTAAGAGTTTTATAGTGTCCAGTCTTACATTTAGGTCTCTAATCCATTTTGAGTGTATTTTTCTGTGTGGTGTTAGGGAGTGTTCTAATTTCATTCTTTTGCATGTAGCTGTCCAGTTTTCCCAGCACCACTTATTGAAGAGAATGTCTTTTCTCCATTGTATATCCTTGCCTCCTTTGTCATAGTTTAGTTGACCATAGGTGCGTGGGTTTATCTCTGGGCTTTCTATCGTGTTCCATTGATCTGTATTTCTGGTTTTGTGCCAGTACCATATTGTCTTGATTACTGTAGCTTTGTAGTATAGTCTGAAGTCAGGGAGTCTGATTCCTCCAGCTCCATTTTTTTCCCTCAAAACTTCTTTGGCTGTTTGGCGTCTTCTGTGTCTCCAATACAAATTTTAAGATTTTTTGTTCTAGTTCTGTAAAAGTGCCATTGGAAATTTGATAGGGATTGCATTGAATCTGTAGATTGCTTTGGGTATTATAGTCATTTTCACAGTATTGATTCTTCCAATCCAAGAACATGGTATATCTTTCTATCTGTTGTTATCATCTTTAATTTCTTTCATCAGTGTCTTATAGTTTTTTGCATACAGGTCTTTTGTCTCCCTAGGTAGGTTTATTCCTAGGTACTTTATTCTTTTGTTGCCATGGTAAATGGGAATGTTTCCTTAATTTCTCTTTCAGATTTTTCATCATTAGTGTATAGGAATGCAAGAGATTTCTGTGCATTAATTTTGTATCCTGCAACTTTACCAAATTCATTGATTAGCTCTAGTAGTTTTCTCGTGGCGTCTTTAGGATTCTCTATGTATAGTATCATGTCATCTGCAAACAGTGACAGCTTTACTTCTTCTTTTCCAATTTGTATTCCTTTTATTTCTTTTTCTTCTCTGATTGGCATGGCTAGGACTTTCAAAACTATTTTGAATAATAGTGGAGAGAGTGGACATCCTTGTCTCGTTCCTGATGTTAGAGGAAATGCTTTCAGTTTTTCACCATTGAGAATGGTGTTTGCTGTGGGTTTGTCGTATATGGCCTTTATTATGTTGAGGTAGGTTCCCTTAATGCCCACTTTCTGGAGAGTTTTTATCATAAATGGGTGTTGAATTTTGTCAAAAGCTTTTTCTGCATCTATTGAGATGATCATATGATTTTTATTCTTCAGTTTTTTAATAGGGTGTATCACATTGATTGATTTGCGTATACTGAATAATCCTTGCATCCCTGGGATAAATCCCACTTGATCATGGTGTATGATCCTTTTAATATGTTATTGGATTCTGTTTGCTACTATTTTGTTGAGGATTTTTGCATCTGTAATCATCTGTGATATTGGTCTGTAATTTTCGTTTTTTTTTTGGTATCTTTGGTTTTGGTATCAGGGTGATGGTGGCATCATAGAATGAGTTTGGGAATGTTCTTTCTTCTGCAATTTTTTGGAAGAGTTTGAGAAGGATGGATGTTAGCTCTTGTCTAAATGTTTGATAGAATTCACCTGTGAAGCCATCTGGTCCTGGAGTTTTGTTTGTTGGAAGATTTTTAATAACAGTTTCAATTTCATTACTTGTGATTGGTCTGTTCATATTTTCTGTTTCTTCCTGGTTCAGTCTGGAAGGTTATACCTTTCTAAGAATTTGTCCATTTCTTCCAGGCTGTCCATTTTATTGCCATAGAGTTGCTTGTAGTTGTCTCTTAGGATGCTTTGTATTTCTGTGGTGTCTCTTGTGACTTCTCCTTTTTCATTTCTAATTTTATTGATTTGAGTCCTCTCCCTCTTTTTCTTGATGAGTCTGGCTAATGGTTTATCAATTTTGTTTATCTTCTCAAAGAACCAGCTTTTAGTTTTATTGATCTTTGCTTTTGTTTTCTTTGTTTCTATATCATTTATTCCTGCTCTGATCTTTATGATTTCTTTCCTTCTGCTAACTTTGGGTTTTGTTTGTTCTTCTTTCTATAGTTCCTTTAGGTGTAAGGTTAGATTGTTTATTTGAGATTTTTCTTGTTTCTTGAGGTAGGCTTGTATAGCTATAAACTTCCCTGATAAAATTGCTTTTGCTGCATCCGATAGGTTTTGGTTCGTTGTGTTTTCATCATCATTTATCTCTAGGTATTTTTTGATTTCCTCTCTGATTTCTTCAGTGATCTCTTGGTTATTTAGTAACGTTTGGCCTCCATGTGTTTGTGTTTTTTACTTTTTTTCCCCTTGTAATTGATTTCTAATCTCATAACGTTGTGGTCAGAAAACATGCTTGATGTGATTTCAATTTTCTTAAATTTACTGAGGCTTGATTTGTGACCCAAGATGTGATCTATCCTGGAGAATGTTCCGTGCACACTTGAAAAGAAAGTGTAGTCTTCTGTTTTCGGATGGAATGTCCTATAAGTATCAATTAAATTTATCTGGTCTATTGTGTCATTTAAAGCTTGTATTTCCTTATTAATTTTCTGTTTGGATGATCTGTCCATTGGTGTATGTGAGGTGTTAAAGTCACCCACTATTATTGTGTTACTGTCAATTTCCTCTTTTATAGCTGTTAGCAGTTGCCTTATGTATTGAGGTGCTGCTATGTTGTGTGCATATATATTTATAATTGTTATATCTTATTCTTGGATTGATCCCTTGATCATTATGTAGTGTCCTTCCTTGTCTCTTGTAACATTTTTTATTTTAAAGTCTCTTTTATCTGATATGAGTATTGCTACTCCAGCTTTCTTTTGATTTCCATTTGCCTGGAATATCTTTTTCCATCCCCTCACTTTCAGTCTGTATGTGTCCCTAGGTCTGAAGCATGTCTGTTGTAGACAGCATATATATGGGTCTTGTTTTTGTATCCATTCAGCAAGCCTGTGTCTTTTGGTTGGAGCATTTAAGCCATTCACATTTAAGGTAATTATTGATGTATATGTTCCTTTTACAATTTTCTTAACTGTTTTGGGTTTGTTTTTGTAGGTCCTTTTCTTCTCTTGTGTTTCCCACTTAGAGAAGTCACTTTAGCATTTGTTGTAGAGCTGGTTTGGTGGTGCCGAATTGTGTTATCTTTTGCTTGTCTGTAAAGCTTTTGATTTCTCCATGGAATCTGAATGAGATCCTTTCCCGGTAGAGTAATCTTGGTTGTGGGTTCTTCCCTTTCATCACTTTAAGTATATCATGCCACTCCCTTCTGGCTTGTAGAGTTTCTGCTGAGAAATCAGCTGTTAACCTTATGGGAGTTCCCTTGCCTGTTATTTGTCATTTTTCCCTTGCTGTTTTCAATAATTTTTCTTTGTCTTTAATTTTTGCCAGTTAATTACTATATGTCTCGGTGTGTTTCTCTTTGGGTTTATCCTGTCGGGACTCTCTGCACTTTCTGGACTTGGGTGGCTATTTCCTTTCCCATGTTAGAGAAGTTTTTGACTATAATCTCTTCAAATATTTTCTCAGGTCCGTTCTCTCTCTTCTCCTTCTGGGACCTGTATAATGCGAATGTTGTTGCATTTAATGTTGTCCCAGTGGTCTCTTAGGCTGTCTTCATTTCTTTTCATTCTCTTTTCTTTATTCTGTTCCACAGCAGTGAATTCCACCATTGTGTCTTCCAGGTCACTTATCTGTTCTTCTGCCTCAATTATTCTGCTATTGATTCCTTCTAGTGCATTTTTCATTTCTGTTATTGTATTGTTCATCTCTGTTTGTTTGTTCTTTAATTCTTCTAGATCTTTGTTAAACATTTCTTGCACCTTCTCGATCTTTGCTTCCATTCTTTTTCCGAGGTGCTGGATCATCCTCACTATCATTATTCTGAATTCTTTTTCTGGAAGGTTGCTTATCTCTACTTCATTTCATTGCTTTTCTGGGGTTTTATCTTGTTCCTTTATCTGGTACATAGCCATCTGCCTTTTCATCTTGTCTGTCTTTCTGTGAATGTGGTTTTTGTTCCACAGGCTGCAGGATTGTAGTTCTTCTTGCTTCTACTCTCTGCCCTCTGTTGGATGAGGTTATCTAAGAGGCTTGTGCAAGTTTCCTGATGGAAGGGACTGGTGGTGGGTAGAGCTGGCTGTTGCACTGGTGGGCAGAGCTCAGTAAAACTTTAGTCTGCTTGACTGCTGATGGGTGGGGCTGGGTTCCCTCCCTGTTGGTTTTTTGGCCTGAGGCGACCCAGCACTGGAGCCTGCCTGGGCTCTTTGGTGGGGCCAGTGGCGGACTCTGGGAGGGCTCACGCCAAGGAGTACTTCCCAGAACTTCTGCTGCCAGTGTCCTTGTCGTCACAGTGAGCCACAGCCACCCCCCACCTCTGCAGGAGACCCTCCAACACCAGCAGGTCAGTCTGGTTCAGTCTCCTGTGGGGTCACTGCTCCTTACCCTGGGTCCCAATGCGCACACTACTTGTGTGTGCCCTCCAAGAGTGGAGTTTGTTTCCCCCAGTCCTGTTAAAGTCCTGCAATCATATCCTGCTAGCCTTCAAAGTCTTATTCTCTAGGAATTCCTCCTCCCGTTGCTGGACTCCCAGTTTGGGAAGCCTCACGTGGGGCTCAGAACGTTTACACCAGTGGGGTGACTTCTGTAGTTTAATGTTTTCCAGTTTGTGAGTCACCCACCCAGCAGTTATGCGATTTTATTTTATTGTGATTGCACCCCTTCTACTGCCTCATTGTGTCTTCTCCTTTGTCTTTGGATGTGGGGTATCTGTTTTGGTGAGTTTCAGTGTCTTCCTGTCGATGATTGTTCAGCAGTTAGTTGTGATTCTGGTGTTTTTGCAAGAGGGAGTGAGAGCATGTCCTTCTCTGCCATCTTGAACCAATCTTCTTTTGTTTCTTTAACAGGGTTTCCTTTAGTCTTTGAACATATTTATAATGACAACTTTGAAGGTTTTTTCTCTTCAGTCTGACATCTGGTCAAAACTGTAGGCAGTTTCTTTTGCCTGCTTTTTTCCTCAGTGTATATAGGTGTAGTTTCATGTTTCTTTGTGTGTCTTGCAAGTTTTTGGAAACTGGACATTTTAGATAATGTAGTAACTCTTGGTACTGGTTCCCTCCCTCCCAGGGCTTATTAGTGTTATTTACTTGTTTGTATGTTTATTTAGGAACTGGCTGGATTTTAGTGCTGTCTCTCTCCACCCTCCCCTTGCTCCCCACTTCACACTGTTAGTGCCTCTGATGTTGCCTCTTAAGCAACACAGCCTTACCAGCATAGCCTGGCATATGCCCACAGTCACCCTGAGAGGGCAGTTGTTTTGCTGAGGCTCTCTCTGTCTCTTTTCCAGTTATGCTCCAGTTGTTGCTGGGAGATCAGCACTGTTTTTTCCAACAGTGCCCCAGGGCAGAAATTGTTTCACCGACTAAAGCCATCAGATTGGGGTTCCTTTGAAGGGAAGGTTGTTGAGGTCAGTGTTTGAGGTTTTTTCCGACCCTAGGCAGTCTCCTCCTGTACATTTCCCTCCTTGGTTTTCTGGTTCTCTGGGGCAAACCAGCTGAACTACAGTTCAGCCTCTATGTCCAGTGATTCCACTAGTCTCCTCCTACTTGCCTTTCACCTCAACCTCTACTATATTTGAGAGTAGCTTTGGGCTTAACTAATCCACGTCTAGTTGTATGAAGTCACTTCCTCTGGGAAGAGATTAGGAGCTATCCGCTTCAGGGCCTTCTCTCTCCAGGCAAAATCTCCCAGCCACAGCTCTGGAGCTGGGCGTAGGGGACAATGGTGGCTTCTCTCTGAGTGATATCCCCACTTTAGGAGTTGAGCACTAGATGGAGTTTGGGGAGCAGTAGCCTCAGGTCTTTTTGCCTTGCCTCTCTTGGTATGCAACTACCCTCTTATGAGTCAGGGCTAGGGTGACTGGGGCTTCAATATTCTTAGTGGCATCACACCCAAGGTAGAGCCTCTGCCCCTCTAGTGGGGGTGTGTGGAAGAAGGGAGACCCTACCCCTTGGCCATGTTAGCCCAGAACTTAGCTTCAGCAACAGGTTGTTGGGGGGAAGGATGAGAAATGCTGATGTCCTGCCTTTCCCAGGAAGATAGTCTTTTGACTAGGAGCTCAGCGGGCAGAGGGAGCACTGTGCTCCTGGCTGCACCAATCTCAAGTGGAGTTTCCATATGGCTGAACTGGGAGTCGGGAGGCAGGGAGTGTGTCCTGGTTCAAACACCACAGACTCTTGCCATTCTTACTGAGCTCTAATAGATTTTCTTGAGTAAATGATATTTCATTTGCTATATGCCTCCAGGACCATTTCTAGGGACTTTAAATGGTAATACTTTATAAATTTCACCAGTTTTGTTGGAGAGTGAGTCTAAGGAGCTCCTTATGTTGTCATGTTAGAAGTGGAACTCTTTTCATTTGTTTTTGACAGGTTCATGTTCTTTGGCTTATCGCATGCAGCAAAGCAGTCTGTCCTTTCTCTTTGGTTTATAGGAGATATTACCAGTGAGGTACTTACCTTGTATGTTCCATTTAGTAGTTCTTTTGGATAGGTACTGTTTTGTTTTCATTTGTTGGCTCTGACATCATGGACAAAGGATGGGAACTTTAATTTCTTCCAGTAGTGTGTAAGTTCCTTCTTCCTGCCCTCCCACTGGTGACTAGCTGCTGATAATTAACAAAGTAGATAAAAGTTAAGAGACTTCTGGCCTTCATAATAACTGAAGTGGGAATATAATAACACTAGGGAAATAATCCTCCTACTCTGCTTTTTAGAGATGCTAAAGTTTTAAAATTTAAGTTTCATAACATAAGATGCATGTCAAGAAATTACAGTGAATACTGAGAAGACACAAAATGTAATAAGAAAATGAAAAACAACAGGAAAAAATTAAGGATGTTTTCAAGTGGATTATTTTGCATGGAACTGAAGAAGGTGAGGTGATTCAGTTACGTTTAAAGTATCTGAAGGATAATTATTTTTAAAAAAATTAAAAGTTGTCCTTCTAATAGCTCAGTGATACCTGACCGTACCTGGAATATTAGTTTATAATACAGAAATATAGACTTCAGTTGAAGGAAGAGGGATTTCATGTGCATGTTAGAAAAAATTTCTTAAATTAATAATCCTATTATTGGGATAACAAAACAACTTTTTAAATGATGTTCTAAGAGGCAGAATAAATAACCATTAATCGTAACTTAAATAGATATCTTCTTAAAGATAGAACTGACTTAAATTTATATCCTTCAGGATCACAACTCACTTTATTTGTTTTAACATTTTATTTATTTATTTATGTATTTATTTATTTTGGCTGTGCCAGGCCTTAGTTGCAGTGTGTAGGATCTTCATTGCGGCATGTGGACTCTTAGTTGCAGCATGCAAACTCTTTAGTTGTGGCATGCATGTGGGATCTAGTTCCCCGACCAGGGATCGAACCCGGGCCCCCTTCATTGGGAGCGTGGAGTCTTACCACTGGACCACCAGGCAAGTCCCCACAGCTAACTTTAAAGAGTATAATCTAGCAGAAAGAAACCAACAATCAGAAGAGTTGGATTCTAGTTTTGGCTTTTGTGTTAGAAGACACTAGAACAAATCATTAGGCAATAATTTGCTATCATTAGAAGAATATAAGCTATCAGGAAGCAGTCAGCTTGGTTTTGAGAAGAATAAGACATACCAAACCAATTCAGTTCTTCATATAAGAGAGTGACAGTGTACTCAGAAGTACAGTTGATCTTGATTTCATTGAGGCTCAATTCCTGTCCCCTGTGTCATTCTCTCTCAACAAGCCAGGAAGGAATGGTATTGCATATATTAAGGAGTCTCGAGGTAGTAGTAAGTATAGCTTACTGGAGAAAATACAGACAATTTGAAGTATTTTGATTTCTAAATATTGAAGAGAATAAACAACTGGTGTACAAAGGACAACATATGGTGCAGTGGAATGAACGTTGGACCAGGACACCTGACCACTTGAGCTCTGTTTCTACTCTAATTATCTTGGACAGATCATTTGTTCCTTTGGACCTCAGTTTCTGTAAAATAAGATTCAGCTACTTGATCTTTAAGGTTTCTTCCACTTGTGTAGTTTCCTGACTTTGATCTGTTGGGACTAGCCCTTTGAATATATACTATTGGGTTGGCCAAAAAGTTTGTTTGGGATTTTCCAGATGTTTCAAAAATGCTGAGCGAACATTTTGGCCAACCCAATACCTCTAGTTTGAGAGCCTAGTTTAATACTGGTAGTAGTTTTCCAGGAGCAACATAGGGTACATTTCAGTTCACATGAATTTTTTAAAAAGTATTTAATTATTTATTTGGCTACACCAGGTCCCAGTTGCAACATGCGGGATCTTCAGTTGTAGCATGCAGGATCTTTAGTTGTAGCATGCAGGCTCCTAGCTGCAGCATGCAGGATCCAGTTCGCTGACCAGGGATCGAACCCGGGCCCCCTGCATTGGGAGCGCAGAGTCTCAACCACTGGACCACCAGGGAAGTCCCCACATGAATTTTTAATGGAGCATATTTGTATTGTTGTCTCTTATACTACTTATTGATCTTAGTGTAGGAGTAGAACTGAGATTGATGGTGAGTTTAGTATTTGCTAGTGTTGGGGAGATGGAATTAGAGTGGAGGGAATGTAAGCTAGGTTCTAAAATCATCTAGGAAGGTAGAAAATGTTCTAAGGAGGTGGTGGAGAGTAGCGGCATTACTATAAAAATTTTTATAAATTAAGATGAAGCTTACATAAAGGTCTTCTGCCACTTGCAGAAGTGGCACTGGGGATTGAGAAGAGGAATTCAGAGGACCCCTCATTCTGAAATGGTTGAATAAATAACATTCTTTAAACCATTGACATATTGATTTGAGTTGGTTATTAAGATTAATAGGAGGGGGAGAAAAGTTCATAATAGTGGTTCTAAACTTTCATTTCATTTAGAACAATAGGCCCTTTGAGAATCTGTTAAAAGCTATGAACTTTCCCCCTAGAAAAATGCACATACACATATGCTTCATTTTGCATGCAATATCAGGGGTATCAGAGAATCCCCGATAAATATTGCAGGCTGGTGGGATTCTAATGTAGTTTCTAAGTAGCCAGTGGCAGAGTAAAGGGCCCTTGTCACTGGGCAGTGGGGGTAATGGAATGGAAACCTGTTTTGCTCATATCAAACTTTTTATTAAATGCAAAATTCAGTAATACATCAATATTCAATGTTGTGATCTTAAAGTTGTTGTTTTTTCAAAGGAGTGTGTACTTTCCATGTTGTAAAATATACAGTAGAGGTGAAATTGCCCGTTCTGTATGTGATTCTTATAGTTTTCCTTTTTTATTTTATTTATACATTTCTCTTTAATTGTATAAAATCACATCTAATAAACATGAGAAAAATACCCACAATCTCACCTCTTAAATAATTTTCCATTTTTCCCCTGAATTTCAGTTCCTATATGTACATAATTTTTTATGTTGCTGAGATAATTTTAAATCCTGTTTCTTTTTACTTATAAGCATTCTTTTACTTAGTACTCAGTCTTTACCAAAATTAGATCTTTTAATTATTTAATATTTTAGTAAATTTAATAGATATATATTTAGCTGCCTGCAAAAGGACATTTTTGTTGTTTTGATTTTTCCTTTCCGTTTTTAAAATCTCTCTCCCTAAAGTCCTCATTTGTGCTCTTGACACTCTTGTAAAATTTGTCACTAGTGAGTAAATAAACTTTTCAGATCTTTTATTATGTCGTTTGATCTTTGCAGTAGCCCTGTGAGGTAGGTGAACATTTCATTGTAGTAGCAATGGCCTATTCTGTCCTTTTCAGTCCCTCAACTTCTGCCCTAGTTTTAGGCCCTTGTAACTTTACGCATGACTTTTCTCACTGCCTCAGGCATTCACCCTTCCAACCCATCCCACACAAAACATCCAGATTATTCTTCCTAAAGCATAACTCTGATAAGTATGACTTTCCTGCTTGTGGACTTCAGTGGTCTCTACACCTTAGCCTGCTGTTCAAGACCCTAAAGGATTTTCACTTAACTAGCTTGCTAGCCATATTATTAACTATTTCTCTATAAATACCCTGCCCCTTCAGCCACCCTGGATTGCTCCCTGTTCCTTGGACATTGTGCTTTTTTGTTTTTGTTTCTTCATTTATACCATACACTCTGTCTGAAATGTCCTCTCTCTAACTCCTTTCTGTTTTTCAAATCTTAGCTCAAGGGCCAATTTATGTCACAGAACTATTCCTTATAAGCTTATAAGACACTGATTTCTTCCTCCTCTGAATTCCTATAATACTTTTTTCTACAAGTACAGTTATCATGTATCTTGTGGAGGAGGTAAGATTTTATGCACCTAAAAGGCAGATACATTCCAGTCATCTTTTTTATCTTCCACATAGCTGGGCATGATATCTCACATGTAGCAGACACTCAGAAAATATTTATAAAATGAGTGATTAAACCCTATAATCAAATCAAAACAAAGTCTAACATAAGAGTAAATAATGTTTGCTTTGGTACTATACATTTGCAATAGAAGGCTCACTTTCTACATAAAGTGTATATTTCAGCAAAATCATAATCAGATTGTGGAATTATTAAACTTGAGGGTAACCTCTTAAGTTTGTCCATTGCATTTCTGTCACTTGGTGGTACTGTGGTTGGGTAGTGTCACTGAATGTCAGTTTTTGCTCAATAACCAAAGCATATATGCTTTTAAAATTTTTGAGTTACTTTATTAGTAGGCATCCTTTGCTTAAAATATGACTTATAAGATGGAGTTCTTTGAGGAATAAGATATATAAAATTTTAGTCCTTGTAGCAATTTTAACTGCAGGCTGTGTTTTGGCTTATTTATTAGTTCTCTGATTAAGTTTTATTTACCATATCCAGAGGTGAAAGAGATGTTAGAATGGAGAAACTATATCCTAAGAGTGTAGTTTCTCAGATACTGATGTTTTAGGAGAGTAGGCTTTTAAACTGTTAACTTATCATGCTTTTCAAAGCATACTAGAAAAGAGAAGTTGAGGCTTCTATTTTGGTTTACTTATCAGATTATTTTTACTGATCTTGAGTAACTTTTATTGACTTGTCATTGTAATATATTCATATTTTTAAGTGTGTGAATATTTGCCAAGTGTGAACTCTTTCTTCAACCGTTCTTAACTATGGTTACTTAACAGCTGTTTGTATGTGTGTGTGTGTATTAGTTTGCTAGGGCTGCCATAACAAAGTACCATAGACTGGGTGGCTTAAACAACAGAAATTTATTTTCTTACAGTTCTGGAGGCTAGAAGTCTGAGATAAGGTGTTGGCAGGGTTGATTTCTTCTGAGACCTCTCTCCTTGGCTTGCAGGTAGCTGTCTTCTCTGTCCTCACAAGGTCTTTTCTCTGTGCAAGTTTGTGTCTTAATCTCTTCTTATAAGTATACCAGTCATATTAGATAAGTCCCACCCTAATAACCTCACTTAACCTTAATAAACATCTTTAAAGGCCCTATCTCCATATACAGTCACATTTGAGACACTGGGGGTTAGGACTTCAACATGAATTTGGAGGAGACACAATTCAGTCCATGACAGTGTGTGTGTATGTAAACACATAGAAAACTGGAAGCATATACTGCAAACACGCCTCTGGAGAGGGGATGGGTTGGGAGGCCAGAGGACAGTAAAAATGAACTTTCACTTGTCATTCTAGTTTGGCATTGTTTGATGTACTTGTTTTTATAATGACAGAATTTCATATTTAAGCTTTTCAGTTGATGGTCTGATCTTTTTGAATAGGTTGTATTAATATGTTCATTTATTGAACTCTGGTTTGTTTTGTCTACTAGTAATGCATTTTAGCATTCTTGTATATGACTTAATGATTATTTTTTGTAACGTAAAACAGTCTTTAACATGTTTAAGAAGCTTTCCTGGAAGTATTCTGCAGCTTTTAGGTTTAGCCAGTTTTGGTTATCATTTTACTGGGGAATTGGGGGATTTTTTGAAGGTTGAGTCCCAGTATTTCCTCTTTATTTCAGTGGTTTCTTCAGTTTCTATGTAACATAGGTACTCTGCATATTTGATGCTGCCTAATAAAGATCTATACTCATGTTTCTTTTTTCAAAATCAAGTTCTTGTATTTACAAAAAATTTACCAAAACAGTACATACCAGCTACTGAAAGATTAGAAAACACTGAAAAGGAGAAAAGAACAAAAAGCAGTTATGCTCTAAAACTTTTTGTCTAATAAGTAAGTATAACCTATTTATTTATTCATTGGTTTTCACCAGGATCATAAAAAATGAGTAAATAAAGGCTTCCTATTGCTTAGAGCTATACTTTCAAGTACAGTAGACATTAGTCACATGTGGCTATTTAAATTTCAATTAAAATTAAATAAAATTTGAAACTTAGTAGCTTAGTCACACTAGACATATTTTAAGTGCTCAATAGCCACATGTGTCTAAGTGGCTATTGTATTTGACCACACAGATACAGAACATTTTCATAATCACAGAAAGTTCTACTGGACATGGCTGGCCTAGAATATAATTTTTAAGTAGGGATAATATTATCAAATTTGTTTTAGCAATATGATTCTGCCTGCAGTTTGAAGGATAGATTGGAAATAGGCAGGGATTGGAGATAGGGACATCAGTTAGGAGGATATTGAAGTAATATAGAAGAGAAGTGTGATAAGGGCCTGCACTTCCTGTCATGAGGAAGTGTTATCAGGATTTGTCACCAAGCAGTCTAATATCATGAAAAGATTTTGAAAGGTTTTGAAGCAGGAGAGTATTACTTTGTTTTAGCTACTTTATCTTAATCTCAGTGTTTTTAGGCTATAAAATGGACATTTGAATAAGACCTATCTTCCACTATTCTGGGGAGGATCAAGACAATGACAGATATGAAAGCAGTTTGTGAATTGTAAAGTGCTTTAACTTTTGCCATTGCAATTTTGGTGTATGGTTCTGTAGTAAAACACCATTTTGGGTAATGGATTTTGTGGGGTTTGCCGTGGAGCTCATGTGGTTAGGCTACTGTCGTTGTTTCTGTTTTGAATACTACTCAAGCAGTCCAGTTACATCCTAGCTAATCAGTGACAGAGCTGACACTACACCCCAGGTCCTTTCACTCATCTCTTTGCCCTTCATCTTGCTAGCTCTACTTTTCACAACTCTGATGAATTTTACTTCTTATTTAAGATCTTCTGTGTAACTACAATCTATTGCTTTGATGAATAGCTAGAGGAAGTCTATTTAAATAAACCTATTGTAAAATTATCTTTTAAATGGATTCTTTTATATTACTAGCTTAGAATGTTATCATAGATACAAAAGTAGCAAAATCATACTATACTTGTCTTTCTAGAGTTTACCACTGCCTGTCACAACTTTACATTTACAAAAAGAACATGCCCCCATCTTCAGCCAGTCTTTTAACAAACATTTATCAGTTACCTGCCATTTGGCAGACATTGTACTAGGTACTGGGGCCACAACCATGAACGAGGCATAGCCTTTGCCTTCCAGGAAATCATGATTTAGAGGAGAAAACAGGTAACCAACTACTCAAAATAAGGTGTGGTAAGTGCTTTAGTAGATATGTGTGCAGGGTTTTTGAGGGGAACCACCCTCAGTCTAGAGAGGTCATGGAAAACTTTCCAAACAATTTATAGATGAGTATTGAAGGATGTGTAGGTAGACACTGGTCTGGTGGATGAATGAGAAAAGGGCATTTTAGGGCAGAAGATATTAAATAACATGTGTTCTTTGGAAAAGCTGTAGTTTGGAGGGTGGATTGAAAGTGGACAAGATTGGAGGTAGGGAGACATTTAGTTTGGATGGAACATCAGAGAGTTTAATGGTAATATTGGTAAGAAGGGATGACAATCTCAACTAAGGCTATGACACTGATTATAGAGATATTTAGGAGGTAAAGTTGATAGGAGTTACTGAGTGGTTTGATAGAGGGTAAAGAAAAAATAAAGAGTGTAGTTCCTAGGTGTCTGGCTTAGGCAGCTGGGTGGATAGTGATGCTATTAACTAAGATGGGGAGGAACAAATTTGAGGAGTTGGAGAAGTTGGAGAAAATGGTGAGTTCAGCTTGGGATATGTGGAGTTTAAGCTATCTATGAGACATCATGATGAAAATGTCTAATGAACAGTTGTATGTATGGATAAGGTACTCGAGAAAGAGATCTGGACTTGAGGTAAAGTTTGAGAATCATCGTGGAAGTAATTTTTTTTATAGTGACCATGGATACCTTCTGGAGACTATTTAGAATGAGAAAAAAATAGGGGGCTAAGGAAGACACTCCTGAGACTGCCAAAATTTAAATGAAAGAATAGTCCAAGAAGGAGAATATGTAGTGGCCAGAGAGGTTCAAGGAATAGGGATAGATAGATATCCTAGAAGCCAAGAGAGGAGAGGGTTTTAGAAAGGAAGGAATGGTTAATAATATTATGCGACAGAGAGGGTATGTAAGATGAATACGCAAGGTGTTATTGAATTTAGCAATTAGTTGCTCATTTAGTATTCCTGATAAAAAAACAGAGTGGTGATATGGTGGTAGAAGCCATATTACAGTGTCTTAAGCAGTAAAACATTAAGCTGTGTCCTTTTCAGTGCATCATATCAGGGGGTACATAATGTTGATATGTCTTATTACTGGTGGTGTTAATCTCCATTGAATGGTTAAGGTGGTATCTACTGGGTTTCTCCAGTGAAAAATACTATTTTCTCCTTTGTAATTAAAAAACACCTTGAGGGAGATTCTTTGAGAATATGCAAATATCATATTTCTCCTTAAACTTTCACCAGCTAATATTAGCATATCTACAACAGTTATTACTGTGGTGTTTGCCTAAATATGTTTTTTTGTTTCCCTCATTTTGCATTTGTTAATGGGACTTCTGTAAAGAAGAGCTGTTGCCTTCTCCCTCATTTATATTTTTACTTACTTATTTATATCAGGCTGAACTCATAGATGTTAATAAACTATATTCTATGGACTATAATCTAATACTCTCAATTTTTATTTTCTTGTTCTAGTTGTCCTAGCTCTGGGCTACTGGAAGCTCCTTTAGATTGGCTCTTGTGTCCTTTGGACATGCCCCCATCCTTTTTCAGTACTTCCTTTCTTTCTGGCACCACACAGTGTTCCAGGTTCCTCTTATATTTTCCCTGACCTCGCCTTGAAATCATCCCTTTCTACAAGGAACCCTGTGCCTTTTATTGGAAAATGATATGTAGACATGAAGATCTAGATGCTAGATGACTGTACATTTTTAAAACATAATCAGTTCTAAGTTCTGGGGATTGCCAGTATCCATAAATAAATGTATTTACTGGCTTTGCTAAGAAAATTTAATAAGCTTTCATCTAGGAATGCTAATTTCACATAAGACCAGCGAGGCCATTTAATTGTGATTATTATTTTATTTGATAAACTGTATTTTCAGAAATGTGTGTCCAACTTTTCATTTGTTACTTCTGATTAAATGCCCTTGATATAATTCTGTAATAGATTACTTATTAAAAATTACTAGGTGAAATTTGTATAATATGAAAATAATAGTTTTAAAGTCAACAATTCATTGGCATTTAATATATTCACAATGTAGTGCAGCCATCATTCCAAAGCATTTCCATTGCTCCAAAGTGAAACTCCTTATCTGTTAAGCAGTTTCTCCCCATTCCTACCTTCCCCCAGCCCCCATCAGTTTGCATCCTGTCTCTGTGGATTTATCTGTTTTAGATATTTCATATAAATGGGATCATACAACACGTGACCTTTTGTGTCTGGCTTCTTTCACTTAGCATAATCTTTCCGAGGTTCATCTACATTGTAGAATATATCAGTACTTCATCCCTTTAATGGTTGGATATTATTTCTTTGTATTTGCATGTATATACCACAATATTTAATCCATTCATCTGTTGAAGACCTTTGGATTGTTTCTGCCTATTGGCTATTGTGAATCTTGCTTTTAGAAACAAGCACGTACATGTAATATACTTGTTTGAGTACCTGTTTTCAATTTTTTTCTTTTTTTCCAGTTTTATTGAGATATGATTGACATATAACGTATTAATTTAAGGTGTACAACATAATTATTTGATATATGTGTATATTGTGAAATGATTACCACAATTAGTTAACATCCATCACCTCACATAGTTACAGTGTTTCGTGATGAGAACTTTCAAAATTACTCTCTAAGCAACTTTCAAATGTACACTTGACCCTTGAACAATGTGGGGGCTGGGGGTGCCAACTCTCTGCACAGTTCAAAATCTGCATATAACTTATAGTTGGCCTTCTCTATAGGCAGTTCCTCCATACCCACAGTTTGGCATCTGTGGATTCAACCAACTGCAGATTGTGTAGTACTGTAGTATTTACTGTTGAAAAAAATTCTCATATAAGTGGACCCTAACAATTCAAACCCTTGTTGTTCAAGTTAATACTGTAAAATACAGTATTATTATTTATAGTCACCATAGTGTAATTTTTGTTTCTTCCTGATCAGTCTTGGTAGATCTTATGTTTCTAGGAATTTATCCATTATTCTAGGTTGTCCAATTTGTTAGTCTCCTATGATCTTTTGTATTTCTTTGATACAAGTTGTAATGTCTCTTCTTTCATTTCTGATTTTATTTATTTGGGGCCTCTCTTTTTCTTGGCTAGTCTAGCTAAAGGTTTATCACTTTTGTTTTGTCTTTTCAAAGAACCACCTTTTGGTTTTGTTAATCTTTCCTGTTCTCTTGCTCTCTATTTTTCCTCTAATCTGTATTATTTCCTTCCTTCTGCTAACTTTGGGCTTTGTTTTTATTTTTTTAGTTCCTTGAGGTGTAAAGTCAGGTTGTTTATTTCAAGTGTTTCTTTTTCCTCAATGTGTATTACTATAAACTTCCCTCTTAGAACTACTTTTGCTGCAGCCCATAAGTTCTAGTATGTTGTGTTTTCACTTTTGTCTCAAGGTATTTTTTAATTTCCCTTTTAATTTTTTTCTTTTGATCCATTGGTTGTTCAGGAATATTTTGTTTAATTTCCATGTATTTGTGAATTTTCCAGTTGTCCTCTTGTTATTACTTCTGGTTTCATACCATTGTGGTGTGAGAAGATACTTGGTGTGATTTCAGTCTTCTTAAATCTGCTAAGACTAATTTTGTGGCCTAACATATGATCTATCCTAGAAAATGTTCTCTGTGCACTTGAGAAGAATGTCTGTTCTGCTGCTGTTAGGTGGAGTGTTCTATTTATGTCTTTTAGGTCCATTGGGCCTATAGTGTTGTTCACATCTGCTATTTCCTTATTGATTCTCTGTCTGGATGATCTACCTGTTATCAGGAGTAGGTATTACAGTCCCCAACTATTGTTGTATTACTGTTTTATTTCTCCTTTTAGTTCTGTTAGTATTTGCTCTATATATTGAGGTGGTCCTGTTTTCAATTCTTTTGATTATATATCTAGGAGTGGAATTACAGGATCATATGGTAATTCTGTGTTTAACTTTTTTAGGATGTGCAAGACTGTTTTCCACAGCAGTGTTTTGTATTCCTACTAGCAGTGTATGAAGGTTCCAGTTTCTTCATATCCCTTCTAACGTGTCTTATTTTCTGGTTTTTTTTTGGGGGGAGGGCATTTTTAATATAGCCATCCTAGTGAATGTGAAGTGGTCCCATACTGTGGTTTTTATTTGCTTTTCCTTAATGACTAATGAGATTGAGAAACTTTTCATTTGTTTGTTGGCCACTAGTATATCTATTGCCAAATCTGAGGTAATGAGGATTTCCCTCTATGTTTTCTTCTAAGATTTTTATGGTTTTAGCTCTTCTTTTTATATATGATTTGAAGTAGGGGTCCAGGATCATTCTTTTGAATATGGATATCCAGTTGTTACTGTATCATTTGTTGAAGAGACTTTTTTCCCCCATGGAATGGACTTGGCACCCTTGTCAAAAATCAGCTGCCGGGCTTCCCTGGTGGTGCAGTGGTTGAGAGTCCGCCTGCCGATGCAGGGGACATGGGTTCGTGCCCCAGTCCGGGAAGATCCCACATGCCGCAGAGCAGCTGGGCCCATGAGCCATGTCCGCTGAGCCTGCGCGTCCGGAGCCTGTGCTCCGCAACGGGAGAGGCCACAACAGTGAGAGGCCCGCGTACCACAAAAAAAAAAAAAAAAAAATCAGTTGCCGTCACTGTATGGGTTTATTTCTGGACTATGAATTCTATTCCACTAGTCTCTATGTCTGTCCTTATGTCAGTACTGCACTTTCAATTATTGTAGCTTTGCAGGTGACATTGAAATCAGTAAGTATGTGTCCTCTAACTTCCCTCCTCCCCAACCACCTTCTTTTTCTTTCCTAATTGCTCTGTTTAGAACTTCCAGTACAGTATTGATTAGCAGTAGTTAAAAGCTGTTGTCCATGTCTTAAGGGGAAGACGTTCAGTTTTTTACCACTGAATATTATGTTAGCTGTGGTTTTTACGTGGTTTATCATGTTGAAGAAGTTTCCTTCTATTCCCAGTTCTCTGAGGGTTTTTATCACAAAAAGGTGTTGGGTTTGTCAAGTGCTTTTTCTGTATCAATTGAGATGATCAAGTGGGTTTTTTCCCCCTTTATTCTATTACTGTTGCATATTATATTAATTGATTTTCTTATGTTGAACCGCTGTGGCTTTCCTGGGGTAAATCCCACCTGATCATGGTATATAATCCTTTTAACATACTTCTTGATTCAGTTTGCTAGTATTTTGTCGAGAGTATTTACATCTATGTTCATAAGGGATTTTGGTATTTAGTTTTCTTCTAATGTCTTTATCCTTGGTATCTGAGTAATGCTAGCCTTATAGAATGAGATAGGAAGTGTTCTTTTCCTTTCAATTTTTGGGGAAGAGTTTGAGAACGATTTAAATTATTTCTTTTCAAAATGCTTTGTAGAAATCACCAGTGAAGCCATATGGTCTAGGACTTTGTTGTGAAGTTTTGTATTACTGATTCAATGTCTTTATTTGTTGTGGGTCTGTTCAGATTTTCTATGTCTTCTTGAAATAACCTACGTTTGGTAATTTTTATTATAATAAGAATTTGTCCTTATTATCTAGGTCATCTAATTTATTTCCATACAATTGTTTATCCTTGTTATTTCTGTAAGGCCTGTAGCAATATTTCTCCTTTCATTTCTGATTTTAGTTATTTGTGTCTCTTTCTTTGTCATTCTAACTAAAAGTCTGTCAATTTTGTTGGTGTTTTCAAAGAACCAACTTTTGCTTTTGTTGATTGCCGCTATCGTTCTTTTCTTCTCTATTTCATTTATCTCCACTCGAATTGTTATTATTTCCTTCTTTCTGGTATCTTTAGGTTTAGTGTACTGTTCTTATTATAGTTACTTAAGATGTAAAGTTAGGTTATTTATTTGAGATCTTTGTTCATTTTTAATGTGGGTATTTAGTGCTGTAACTTTCTGAGCACTGTTTTCACTGCATCCTATACATTCTGTTTTTTTAGATTTGGTTCTTTTTATTGTAGTTAAACATATGTAACGTAAAATTTACCACTGTGACCATATTGAAGTGTACAGTTCTGTTGCATTAAGTATATTCACATTGTCGTGCAGTGATTACCACCAGCCATCTCCAGAACTTTTTCATCTTCCCCAACTGATACTCTGTACCCACTAACTACAAACTAATTTCCCTATTAGTTTGTAGTTTGTAGAATAGGGAATATCCCTATTCCCCCGCTTTTCCTACCTCTGGCAACTACCATTCTACAGGCATACCTTGAAGATATTGCAGGTTTGGTTCCAGACCACCACAATAAAGCAAGTATCACAAAGCTAGTCACATGAATGTTTTGGCTTCTCAGTGCATATAAAAGTTATATTTACACTATACAGTAGTCTGTTAAGTGTGCAATAGCATTATGTGTAAAAAACGTATATGCCTTAATTTAAAAAATACTTTATGGCTCAAAAATCCTAACCATCATCTGAGCCTTCAGTGAGTCATAATCTTTTTGCTGGTGGAGAGTTTGAAATATTGTGAGAATTACCAAAATGTGACACAGAGAAACGAAGTGAGCAAATGCTGTTGGAAAAACGGTGCTGATAGAGTTGCTCAATGCAGGATTGCCACAAACCTTCAGTTTGTTAAAAAACAAAGCAAAACAAAAACTCTTCTGTGAAGCTCAATAAAATGGCGTGTCTGTGCTTTCTGTCTCTGAATTTGACTACTCTAGGTACCTCATATAAGTAGAATCATACAATATTTATATTGTCTTCTCGTGACTGGTATTTTTCACTTAGTATAATGTCTTTATGGTTTATCCATGTTGTAGCATGTGTCAGAATTTCCTTCCTTTTTAAGGCTGAATAACACTCCATTTTATGCATATACTACATTTTGTTTAACCATTCATCTGTTAGTGGACACTTGGGTTGCTTCCACCATTTGGCTTTTGTGAATAATGCTGCTGTAAACATGGATGTACAAATGCCTGAGTCCCTGCTTTGAATTGTTTTAGTTATACACCCAAAAGTGGAACAGCTGGGGTTACATAGTAACCCTGTTCTTAGTTTTTTGAGGAACTGCCATAGCATTTTCTACAGTGACTGCACCATTTGACACTCTCACCAACAATGCACAAGAATTCCAATTTCTCATTATCCTTCCAACTCTGGTTATTTTCTGTTTTGTTTGTTTTTTGATGATAGCCACCCTAAGAGGTGTGAGGTGTTATCTCATTTTGATTTTCATTTACATTCCTCTCATATTTCATGATGTTGAGCATCTATTCATATGCTTATTGCCCATTATATATCTTCTTTGAAGAAATGTCTGTTGAAATCTTTTACTTAGTTTTTGATTGAGTTGTTTGGTTTTGTTGTTGTTGCTAAGTTGTAGGAGTTCTTCATTCAGGATATTAATCCTATCACACATATGATTTACAAGTATTTTCTCAGTTTGCTGATTTTTTTTCCTATTGTTTTTATTTTTATTTATTTATCTGGCCACACTGTGTGGCTTGTGGTATCTTAGTTCCCCAACCAGGGATTGAACCCAGGTCCCTGGCAGTGAGAGCACCAAGTCCTAACCACTGGACCACCAGGGAATTCCCTCTATTGTTTTTATATGCTCTATTTGATTTATTTCTGCTCTAGTCTTTATTATTTCTTTCCTTCTGCTATTTTTGGGTTTAGTTTGTTCTTTGTCTACCCTTGAGGTAAAAAGTAAGGTTGTGTATTTGAGATTGTATAAGTTCAGGCTGCTCCAATAAAATACCATAGATTGGTGGCTTATAAACAACAGAAACTTATTTTTCACACTTCTGAAGGCTGGGAAGTCTAAGATCAAGGTGCCAGGAAATTCAGTGTCTGTTGAGGACCCACTTCCTGATTCATGGACAGCTGTCTTCTCACTGTATCCTTATATGGTGGATAGGCTGAGGGATTCCTCTGGGGTCTTTTTCATAAGGATACTAATTCTATTAATGAGCACCTGTATCTGAGCAATCACCATATCAGTGTTTATTTATCCCTTCATATTAACTTTCATACTTTAATATTTTAAGTTGGCACATACGATAGAAAAACTGAAGAGCAAGTGATTTTTTTTTAGAGCTGGTGTGGTTTTTAAGTGAGTATTCAGAGCACATACTATCTTAATATACTTAATTTCATTACGTGGTCTAAAAACATGTATTATTATGTATTGTAGTTGTCTTTTAATAAGTTTACTTTCAATTTTGATTTATTACTGTTTGAAATTGTGTAAGAACTTCGTGTGAGATTTTTCACTTTATAAAATTTCTGTGAATCAAAGATTTCACTCATAGTCATATGGGAAGGCCAGATATTGTATTCTATCCAAATTTCATTTAAGTAAACTTTATTTACTTTTGGATGACATTTCAAATGGCTGTTAGCTAATGTTTTAATTGCCAGCAAAGGCAGTTGCTTTTTTAAGTACATGAAGTGATTACACATGAATCATAGATTCATCGGATGTTAGCATTCAAATAGCCTTTAGGGGTAATCTTCTCCATTTTGCGAATCTTACAAATGAGAAACTGAAGAATCATATGCCTGGTAGCATAAAGAGATAATGAATGAATCAGACTTAAAATCAAAATCTCTTAATTTCTGGAATAATGTTTGTCTCACTACATCTTATGTGTTTAACACTTGCTCACCTCTTTCAGGGATTCTGATGTAAGGACTCCTGAGAGAGGAAAATCAAGAGAGAGAAACACAGGGATAGATAAAGCTGTCATTTTCTCTTTTTTCCTGGGCTTCTCTGTCATCAGGACATTCAAAACCAGCTGAAGTATTTTTTTAATTGAAGTATAATTGGCATACAATATTACGCCACTTTTTTAAAAAATTGAAGTATAGTTGGCATACAGTATTATATTAGTTTCAGGTCTACATCATAGTGATTTGATTTATATACATTTTGAAATGGTCACCATGATAAATCTAGTTATCGCTCACCATACAGTTGTTACACTATCATGGACTGTATTCCCTGTGCTGTGTATTACATCCCCGTAACTTATTTATTTTATAACTGGAAGTTTATACCTCTTAATAATCCTGTTCAAATATTTTGCCCACCACCCAACCCCACTTTCCCCTGGCAAACACCAGTTTGTTTTCATGAATCTATGAGTATGTTTTTATTTTGTTCATTCACTTGTTTGTTTTTTAGATTTCACATATAAGTGAAATCATATGGTAGTTGTCTATCTCTGACTTATTTCACTTAGCATAATTCTGTCTAAGTCCAATCCATGTTGTCACAAATGGCAAGATTTCATTCTTCTTTTGTGGCTGAATAATATTCCATTGTGTATATATATAAAACACATTTCTTTGTTCGTTCTTCTATTGATGGATACTTAGGTTGTTTCCGTATCTTGGCTATTGAAAATAATACTGCAGTTAACATAGGGGTACGAATATCTTTTCTAAGTAGTGTTTTCTTTGGATAAATACCCAGGAGTGGAATTGCTGGATCATATGATAGTTCTCTGGTCTTTCTATCCTGTTTCATTGATCTATATTTCTGTCTCTGTGCCAGTACCATACTGTCTTGATTACTGTAGCTTTGTAGTATAGTCTGAAGTCACGGAGCCTGATTCCTCTAGCTCCGTTTTTCTTTCTCAGGATTGCTTTGGCTATTCGGGATCTTTTGTGTTTCCATACAAATTGTGAAATTTTTTGCTCTAGTTTTGTGAAAAATGCCAGTGGCAGTTTCATAGGGATTGCATTGAATCTGTACATTGCCTTGGGTAGTAGAGTCATTTTCACAATGTTGATTCTTCCAATCCAAGAACATGGTATGGTATATCTCTCCATCTATTTGTATCATCTTAAATTTCTTTCATCAGTGTCTTATAATTTTCCGCATACAGATCTTTTGTCTCCTCAGGTAGGTTTATCCCCAGATATTTTATTCTTTTTGTTGCAATGGTAAATGGGAGTGTTTTCTTAATTTCACTTTCAGATTTTTCATCAATAGTGTATAGGAATGCAAGAGATTTCTGTGCATTAATTTTGTATCCTGCTACTTTACCAAATTCATTGATTAGCTCTAGTAGTTTTCTGGTAGCATCTTTAGGATTCTCTTTGTATAGTATCATGTCATCTGCAAACAGTGACAGATTTACTTCTTTTCTGATTTGGATTCCTTTTATTTCTTTTTCATCTCTGATTGCTGTGGCTAAAACTTCCAAAACTATGTTGAATAAGAGTGGTGAGAGTGGGCAACCTTGTCTTGTTCCTGATCTTAGTGGAAATGGTTTCTGTTTTTCACCATTGAGGACAGTGTTGGCTGTGGGTTTGTCATATATGGCCTTTAATATGTTGAGGCAATTTCCCTCTGTGCCTACTTTCTGGAGGGTTTTATCATAAATGGGTGTTGACTTTTGTCGAAAGCTTTCTCTGCATCTATTGAGATGATCATATGGTTTTTCTCCTTCAGTTTGTTAATATGGTGTATCACGTTGATTGATTTGCGTATACTGAAGAATCCTTGCATTCCTGGGATAAACCCCACTTGATCACAGTGTATGATCCTTTTAATGTGCTGTTGGATTCTGTTTGCTAGTATTTCGCTGAGGATATTTGCATCTGTGTTCATCAATGATATTGGCCTGTAGTTTTCTTTCTTTGTGACATCTTTGTCTGGTTTTGGTATCAGGGTAATGGTGGCCTCGTGGAATAAGTTTGGGAGTGATCCTCCCTCTGCTATAATTTGGAACAGAAGGATAGGTGTTAGCTCTTCTCTAAATGTTTGATAGAATTCGCCTGTGAAGCCATCTGGTCCTGGGCTTTTGTTTGTTGGAAGATTTTTAATCACAGTTTCAGTTTCAGTGCTTGCGATTGGTCTATTCATATTTTCTATTTCTTCCTGGTTCAGTTTCGGAAGGTTGTGCATTTCTAAGAATTTGTCCATTTCTCCCAAGTTGTCCAATTTATTCACATATAGTTGCTTGTAGTAATCTCTCATGATCCTTTGTGTTTGTGCAGTGTCAGTTGTTACTTCTCCTTTTACATTTCTAATTCTATTGGTTTGAGTCTTCTTCCTTTTTTTCTTGATGTGTCTGGCTAATGGTTTATCAATTTTGTTTATATTCTCAAAGAACCAGATTTTAGTTTTATTGATCTTTGGTACCGTTTCCTTCATTTCTTTTGCGTTTCTTTCTGATCTGATCTTTATGACATCTTTCCTTCTTCTAACTTTGGGATATTATTGTTCTTCTTTCTCTAATTGCTTTTGGTGTAAAGTTACATTGTTTATTTGAGATGTTTCTTGTTTTGTAAGGTAGGATTGTATTGCTATAAACTTCCCTCTTAGAACTGCTTTTGCTGCATCCCATAGGTTTTGGGTCATCGTGGTTTCATTGTCATTTGTTTCTAGGTAATTTTTGATTTCCTCTTTGATTTCTTCAGTGATCTTTTGGTTATTAAGTAGTGTGTTGTTTAGCCTCCATGTGCTTGTATTTCTTACAGATTTTTTCTTGTAATTGATATCTAGTCTCCTAGTGTTGTGGTCGGAAAAGGTACTTGATACGATTTCAATTTTCTTAAATTTACCAAGGCTTGATTTGTGATCCAGGATATGATCTATACTGTAGACTGTTCCATGAGCACTTGAGAAGAAAGTGTGTTCTGTTGTTTTTGGATGGAATGTCCTATAAATATCAATTAAGTCCATCTTGTTTAATGTATCATTTAAAGCTTGTGTTTCCTTTTTGATTTTCATTTTGGATGATCTGTCCATTGGTGAAAGTGGGGTATTAAAGTCCCATACTATGATTGTGTTACTGTTGATTTCCCCTTTTATGGCTGTTCGTATTTGCCTTTTGTATTGAGGCGCTCCTATGTTGGGTGCTAAATATTTATAATTGTTATATCTTCTTCTTGAATTGATCCCTTGATCATTGTATAGTGTCCTTCTTTGTTTCTTGTATTAGTCTTTGTTTTAAAGTCTATTTTGTCTGATATGAGAATTGCTACTTCAGCTTTCTTTTGATTTCCATTTGCATGGGATATCTTTTTTCATCCCCTCACTTGCAGTCTGTATGTGTCACTAGGTCTGAAGTGGTCTCTTGTAGATAGCATATATACGGGTCTTGTTTTTGTATCCATTCAGCCAGTGTATGTGTTTTGGTTGGAGCATTTAATCCATTTACATTTGAGATAATTATCGCTATGTATGTTCCTATTCCCGTTTTCTTAATTGTTTTGGGTTCTTTATTGTAGGTCTTTTCCTTGTCTTGTGTTTCCTGCTTAGAGAAGTTCCTTTAGCATTTGTTGTAAAGATGGTTTGGTGGTGCTGAATTCTCTTAGCAGTTGCTTGTCTGTAAAGGTTTAAATTTCTCTGTGAAATCTGAATGAGATCCTTGCTGGGTAGAGTCATCTTGGTTGTAGATTTTTCTCCTTCATCACTTTAAATATGTCCTGCCAGTCCCTTCTGGCTTGCAGAGTTTCTGCTGAAAGATCAACTGTTTACCTTATGGGGATTCCCTTGTGTGTTATTTGTTGTTTTTCCCTTGCTGCTTTTAATGTTTGTTCTTTGTATTTAATTTTCGATTATTTGATTAATATGTGTCTTGGTGTGTTTCTCCTTGGATTTATTCTGTATGGGACTCTTTGTGCTTCCTGGATTTGATTAACAATTTCTTTTCCCATATTAGGGAAGTTTCAACTATAATCTCTTCAAATATTTTCTCAGTCCCTTTCTTTTTCTCTTCTTCTCCTGGGACCCCTGTAATTCAAATGTTGGTGCGTTTAATGTTGTCCCAGAGGTCTCTGAGACTGTCCTCAATTCTTTTCATTCTTTTTTCTTTATTCTGCTCTGCAGTAGTTATTTCCACTATTTTTTCTTTCAGGTCACTTATCCGTTCTTCTGCCTCAGTTATTCTGCTATTGATCCCTTCTAGAGAATTTTTAATTTCATTTATTGTGTTGTTCATCATTGTTTGTTTGCTGTTTAGTTCTTCTAGGTCCTTGTTAAACGTTTCTAGTTTTTTCTCCATACTGTTTCCAAGATTTTGGATCATATTTCCTATCATTATTCTGAATTGTTTTTCAGGTAGCCTGCCTATTTCCTCTTCATTTGTTAGGTCTGGTGGGTTTTTGCCTTTCTCCATCATCTGCTCTGTGTTTTTTTGTCTTTCCATTTTGCTTAATTTACTGTGTCTGGGGTCTCCTTTTCGCAGGCTGCAGTTTGTAGTTCCCGTTGTTTTTGGTGTCTGTCCTCAGTAGCTACGGCTGGTTCACTGTGTTGTGTAGGCTTCCTGGTCGAGGGGTCTACTGCCTATGTTCTGGTGTATGAGGCTGGATCTTATCTTTCTGGTGGGCAGGTCCACAACATGTGGTGTGTTTTGGGGTTTCTGTTGCCTTATTATGATTTTAGGCAGCCTCTGTGCTAATGGATGGTGTTGTGTTCCTGTCTTGCTAGTTGTTTGGCATAGGGTGTCCAGCATTGTTTGCTGGTCGTTGAGTGAAGCTGGGTCTTGGCATTGAGATGGAGATCTCTGGGAGATTTTTACTGTTTGACATTATGTGGAGGTGGGCGGTGACTTGTAGACCAGTGTCCTCATGTTGGCTCTCCAACCTCAGAGTCACAGCCCTAACGCCTGGCTGGAGCACCAAGAATTGGTCCTCCACACGACGCAGAATAAAAGGGAAGAAAAAAAGAAAGAAAGAAAGAACAAAATAAAATGAAATAAAATAAACTAAACTAAAATAAAATAAAGTTATTAAAATAAAAAAGTAATTATTAAGAAAAAAATTTTTTAGGTAAAAAAAAAAGGACAGACAGAACCCTAGAACAAACGGTAAAAGCAAAGCTATACAGACAAAATGACACACAGAAGCATACACATACACACTCACAAAAAGAGAAAAAGGGAGAAATATATATATATATCGTTGCTCCCAAAGTCCACCTCCTTAATTTGGGATGATTTGTTGTCTGTTCCAGTATTCAGCAGATGCAGTGTACAGCAAGTTGATTGTGGAGTTTTAATCCGCTGCTCCTGATGCTGCTGGGAGAGATTTCCTTTTGTCTTCTATGTTCACACAGCTCCTGGGGTTCAGTTTTGGATTTGGACCCGCCTCTGCGTGTAGGTCGCCTGAGGGCGTCTGTTCTTCCGTCAGACAGGATGGGGTTAAAGGAGCAGGTGATTCGTGGGCTCTGGCTCCCTCACGCCAGGGGGAGGGAGGGGTACGGATGCGGGGCGAGCCTGCCGCGGCAGAGGCTGGCAGGACGTTGCACCAGCCTGAGGCGCGCCATGCGTTCTTCTGGGGAATTTGTCTTTGGATCCCAGGACCCTGGCAGTGGCGGGCTGCACAGGCTCCCAGGAGGGGAGGTGTGGATAGTGACCTGTGCTTGCACACAGGCTTGTTGGTTTCTGCAGCAGCAGCTGTAGCGTCTCATGCCTGTCTCTGGGGTCTGCACTGATAGCCGCGGCTCCCACCTGTCTCTGGTGCTCCTTTAAGCAGTGCTCTTAATCCCCTCTCCTCACGCACCAGGAAACAAAGAGGCAAGAAAAAGTCTCTTGTCTCTTACGCAGCTCCAGATTTTTTCCTGGACTCCCTCTCGGCTAGCTGTGGCGCACTAGCCTCCTTCAGGCTGTGTTCACACAGCCAACCCCAGTCCTCTCCCTGCGATCCGACCGAAGCCCGAGCCTCAGCTCCCAGCCCCCACCGCCCCGCTGGGTAAGCAGACAAGCAGTTCGGGCTGGTGAGTGCTGGTCGGCACTGATCCTCTGCGGGAATCTCTCTGCTTTGCCCTCCGTACCCCTGTTGCTCCGCTCTCCTCCGTGGCTCCAAAGCCTTCCCCCCTCCGCCACCCACAGTCTCCGCCCACAAAGGGGCTTCCTAGTGTGTGGAAACCTTTCCTCCTTCACAGCTCCCTCCCACTGGTGCAGATCCCATCCCTATTCTTTTGTCTCTGTGTTTTCTTTTTTCTTTTGCCCTACCCAGGTACTTGGGGTGTTTCTTGCCATTTGGGAGGTCTGAGGTCTTCTGCCAGCATTCAATAGGTGTTCTGTAGCAGTTGTTCCACATGTAGATGTATTTCTGATGTATTTGTGGGGAGGAAGGTGATCTCTGTGTCTTACTCTTCCGCCAACTTGAAGCTCCTCCCTGATTCTTTTTGCTTTATGTTATTTGGGTTTTTTTGGATTCATTTAGAATATGTCCTTTTAGTTTGATATTCCTAAGTTTGACAGTGAATATGCCTAGATGGTAGTTTTTTATTTTTCCTTTTGGCACTCTGTGTACTCTTGTAATATGAGATCTTTCATCTTTAATCTTGGTGTATTTAACCTCTTATTTCTGTAAATATTTTTTTCTCAACATTTTATTTTTTTCTTAGCATTATATTAAATAGATGTTAATATACTTTTGTGTTTATCTTTTGTTACTTTAAAAATATAATGTTGCTACTCTTTTTAAAATCCTTATTCTACCATGTACCTCCTGCCCCAGACTCTTTCTTCCTAGACTTTTATTCTTTTTTTAAATATCTTTATAGAAGTATAATTGCTTTACAATGGTGTGTTAGTTTCTGCTGTATAACAAAGTAAATCAGCTATACATACACATTTAACCCCATTTCTCCTCCCTCTTGCATCTTCCTCCCACCCTCCCTATCCCACCCCTCTAGGTGGACACAAAGCACTGAGCTGATCTCCCTGTGCCACACAGCTGTTTCCCACTAGCCATCTGTTTTACATTTGGTAGTGTATATATGTCCATGCCACTGTCTCACTTTGTCCCAGCTTACCCTTCTCCCTCTCTGTGTCTGCAAGTCCATTCTCTACATCTGCGTCTTTATTCCTGTCCTGCCCCTAGGTTCTTCAGAACCTTTTTAATTTTGGATTCCATATATGTGTGTTAGCATACAGTATTTGTTTTTCTCTTTCTGACTTGCTTCACTCTGTATGACAGTCTCTAGTTCCATCCACCTCACTGCTGATAACTCAATTTCATGTCTTCTTATGGCTGAGTAATATTCCATTGTATATATGTGCCACATCTTCTTTATCCATTTATCAGTCGATGGACACTTAGGTTGTTTCCATATCCTGGCTATTACAAATAGTGCTGCAATGAACATTGTGGTACATGACTCTTTTTGAATTATGGTTTTCTCAGGGTATATGCCCAGTAGTGGGATTGCTGGGTCATATGGTAGTTCTATTTTTAGTTTCTTAAGGAAGCTTCATACTGTTGGACTTTTATTCTGTCTCCTGCTTGCCCCATTAGCTGTTGCTCCAGGCATGTGCAGGTAGTGTATGTACTTTATATACTTTATGTAGTTTATATACTTCCAACAAACAACACTGAACACAGCTCCAGCCTGAAGAGAGTTCTGAAACATGCAAAACAAGGTAAACCCCTGAGCCAGTTGTTCAGGAAGCTGCCAGACCAGTCAGAAGACATAATCAAAATTCTTTGAGAACAAGGCTTACATTTACCCCTCTGGTAGCAGCCAGCCATACCAGGAATGAGAGATACCATCCATCCCCATAGCTACCTCTGATCTGGGGAATGGGATATGAGAGGTGAGTATGCACAAATGTCGTAATGCTCTCTGCTGAAATTTAGCAATTTCTTTCCTCTTTATGTACTCCCTGGTTGTTATATGGTTTTTTAAATTAGATTCCAGAGTTCTAAAAATTGTTTTTGTCAGTTTTTGACAACTTAATCATTGTTTTAGCGGAGGTACACTTTTTTACTCTGCTGCTTTTGGTGATGTCACTCTTTGTATTTAACATCACAATTGCATTGATACTTTTACCAAAAAATCCCAAACAACACCACATCTTCCTTGTTAATAACAGAAAAATTAACCTAGACATTTCAAGGTTATCAATCAGGAAGAGTAAAATCACTAGGTCCAGTGACATTGTTGGTATTATTAGTATTGATAATGTTAGAAATGTCCATCTCCATTCCACTATTTACTATCTGTATGAACTTGAGCAAGGCAGCCTCTCTGAGCCTCAGTATCCAGTTTGTAAAATGGGAATAATAATAACAGTAGATATGTTGTAGGATTGTAGTGAGAATGAAATAAGATAATGTAGTGTTGGGCAGAAGGCCAGCCAAATAATGATCACTTAGTGAACGGTGACTGCTGTGGTTCTTACTAAAAATGATTATAGTATAGCTGCTTCTAATCCATGTTGCATCATAATGCAAAAATACCTTAGCAAACTAAGATCCAAATTAAAATATGAAAAGTGGATAAAATATTGATTCTAAATTACCCTGGCCTTCAGTGAATCAGCTGTTCTGTTCTGGGCTAAGCATCTCCAGGGATGAGCTAAAATTGAATGGTATTTTTGGGTGGATGATGGTAGGAAGGCCGTCAAGATATATCTTACCTTTGCATTTGCCTTGCTGTGATATTTATGCCTGCATCTGTTAGCTTTAGACTATAAACTCCTAAAACTTGAGGAACACATTTAAATTTTTTGTTGTGTGCACTATGTAAGTTAAAAACCTTTTTATATTGCAACAGTGTATCCAATTTAGGAAGGTTGATATGGCAGTTTAGAGCAAGGTTTGTTTACTCTTGGAACATTCTTAGAGTGACTTTAAGGCTCTAGGTGCTTCTCTTGAAGGCATTTAGAAAAATATACTGCTCATAAAGTGCTTCTAAGAGAGCTGTCAAGTTTCTTCCCAGCATTATTTGAAAACAACTGTTCTAGTCATTGTATGAATTATGGTCACCTTATGAATTTCAAAGTGCAATTGAAAAGAAGAATGGATATTTTTAGAAAAAACTCTTGACAGGTTTTCAGGGCTCATATAGATAAATGAGAGGCAGCAAAATTAAGACATTTTTGTGTATATATTTTTGAAGGGGTGCAATATCTTTTGAAAAGGTTCCTTTTGTTTTCATTTGAGAAACTAAGTCAATTGTTTTGGACAATAATTGTGTTACCAGAAATACACATTTGTGTTCTATATCTTGTCTCTGTTCAATAAGACCATGAGGAGATAATGAAGTAGAGGTTAGCAGCCTTCTCAGGTTTGAGTGCCATTAGCAGTACTAAACTAACAAAAAAAAAGGCAGAAGAGAAAGAGAAATCTACGAACACATAAGAAGAGAGCAAAGGTAGCAAAGAGATAAAGAGTAGTTACCCATGTTGAGGGGAGTGGCACATTGCTATCAGCCTGAAATGTGCGTATTTACCTACCTCTGCAGCAGAAATTAACTTTTAGCGTGCTAGAAAGAGACTATGGATAAGCCAAAAGGAATTTAAAATGCACAAAACCAAGTACCTTCTTCAAAATACCTTTTCCATCTAGTGCTCAGCAGGAACTCATTAGGTATCATTTGTAAGCCCTGGAGTTGAGTTTATGTTTATATCAGTACTTTCAGTATGTACCTGTGTTAATAAGCAAAAATTATGTCACATATTTCCTACCAAAGGACTGCCTGTTAATAGATTTTCTTGGAGTGCATATAAAGAAAGCTAAAGTATTTTGGATATGACTTGCATAGGTGAGCCTTGCAGAATGACCCAAGTAAATGAAAATCCTATCTTGTATGAGTTTAGGGTAATTTTCCAGGTAATTTGGTCATCAGTGGCAATCTGATACATCTGTAAAAGGCAACAAACATAAATGAGAACTTTTACAGAAAAGTATAACTAAACAAAGTGGCAGGTCTGCTACTGATTCAAATGGTCCAGCTATGGAACTGAAAGTTAAGAAATGTGGAGAGTTTTCTTCCACCTCCATATTAGTAAACATAAAGACTGAAAGTTGAAACTGTAAAGTAGCAAAAAAAATAGGTCCAATTCTACTTTCTCAACTTCTTTCGCATTATCTCAGCATTCCAGCTGCAGTGTGAAATGTATGGTAATGTCTCCATTCTGTGCACAAACACAATAGGGCTAGCAATCTTAGAAGCACTGAGAGATTCATACCAATTTCCTAAAGTTCTAATAAACGAGCCCAGTGAAATAATTCACTATTAAATATGTCTAAAATATGCCCTTGGTGAATTACTCTTAGTGTGATAAGGTTCTCTTTATGTGTTTCCCCCCCTAATTTCATGATTTAAAATGAATTGGTTCCGAAGGTTTTTTTTTTTTTTTTTTTTTTTGGCCGTATGCGGGCCTCTCACTGTTGTGGCCTCTCCCGTTGCAGAGCACAGGCTCCGGACGCACAGGCTCAGCGGCCATGGCTCATGGGCCCAGCCGCTCTGCGGCATGTGGGATCTTCCCGGACCAGGGCACGAACCCATGTCCCCTGCATTGGCAGGCGGACTCTCAACCACTGCGCCACCAGGAAAACCCTCTGAAGGTTTTTGTTGTTGTTTTTCTTTCTTTTTTTTTACGTCTTTATTGGAGTATAATTGCTTTACGATGATGTGTTAGTTTCCGCTTTATAACACAGTGAATCAGTTATACATATACATATGTTCCCATATCTCTTCCCTCTTGCGTCTCCCTCCCTCCCATCCTCCCTATCCCACCCCTCTAGGTAGTCACAAAGCACCGAGCTGATCTCCCTGTGCTATGCGGCTGCTTCCCACTAGCTATCTATTTTACGTTTGGTAGTGTACATATGTCCATGCCACTCTCTCACTCTGTCACAGCCTACCCCTCCCCCTCCCCATATCCCCAAGTCCACTCTCCAGTAGGTCTGTGTCTTTATTCCCGTCCCACCCCTAGGTTCTTCATGACATTTTTTTCTTAAATTCCATATATAGTGTTAGCATACGGTATTTGTCTTTCTCTTTCTGACTTACTTCACTCTGTATGACAGACTCTAGGTCCATCCACCTCCTTTCTTTTTTAATACTTTTTAACATTGTCATTAGTTTTTATTGCCCTGAATTTGGCAAATGCCTTGTAACTCTTTGTTACTTTATTAGTAAACAGCATGGAATTTCACACTGCTTAGATGAAACATATGAAGCAGAGCACAGGTTTCATGATGACAAAAATGTGATGATAAATGAGTTTCTTATATGAATGGGGAACAAGGTCTAAACTTTCTTCACAGAAGTTGCCTAAACAAACAAAAACTATGAAGAGTTTTTGCGCAAACTGCTAAATAGGCCTTGCTGCTGGTGTTATGCCCTCAGAGATGTAAAAATTTGGTAGATAAAAGGAAAACTGGTTTAGGAGGAGGGGGCTTCTGTGGATAATTTTTGTTCATGAGTTGATTTTCTGTGATAGTGGTGGTGGTGATTTTTTTGTGGAGGTGTTTTCTTTTGTTTTGCTATGGCGTTCTCAGAATCCTTAGAGGCTGCAGGGATTTTAGAAATCATCCAGAGCAGGAGGTGGCTGTAGGGAATTTTAGAAATCATCTAGAGCAGGAATCAGCAGTCTATGGCCATTGAGCCAAATTCAGTATGCCACCTATGTTTGCAAGGCCTCTGTGCTAAGAATTTTTTTTACATTTGTTAATGGTTGGGAAAACAATCAAAAGAAGAATAATTTTTTTGTGACAGATGACAATATGAAATTCAAATTTCGGTGTCTGTAAAATAAGTTTTTTGTTTTTGTTTTTGTTTTTGTTTTGTTTTGTTTTGTTTTGCGGTACGTGGACCTCTCACTGTTGCGGCCTCTCCCGTTGCGGAGCACAGGCTCCAGACGCGCAGGCTCAGCGGCCATGGCTCACAGGCCTAGCCACTCCAGGGCATGTGGGATCTTCCCAGACCGGGGCACGAACCCGTGTCCCCTGCATCGGCAGGCGGACTCTCAACCACTGTGCCACCAGGGAAGCTCTGTAAATAAAGTTTTATTTAAGCACAGCCACACTCATTCATTTGTGTGGCACAAAAACAGCTGTGGCTGTTTTTGTGCCACAGTGCAGAGTTGAGTAGTTGTGACACAGATTATATGCCTGCAAACTCTAAAATATTTGCTTTCTGGCCCTTTAGAGAAAAAAAATAGCCAATCCCTGTTCTGGAGGCATCAAATTTTTTAGCAATATAGTTCAACCTGATGGTTTTGTGGTTTAATGAATGAATACTTAGGTGATGCGAGCTGCCCAAGATCCTTAAGCTATTTGTTCATTTATTCATTCATTCAACACACATTTATTGAATATCTAACACAATGAAGGAAATCCTTTTATCCTTCAACTTACAGTTGAGAAATATAATTACAAAATCTAAGAAGTCAGTCTAACATTTTCTCTCCTCTCCCTCTCCCCCTCTTACCCCTGAGGTCCCCCATACACCTCGCCCATTACTTCCTCTTCTTTTCTCCATACCCCTCCCCCTACAGCTAGTTTATAAGAAGTTGGGAAGAAAACCAAGTTTAAATAACATTTATTTCAGACTTTTAAACTTTTAAAGTAAGTTAAATGTAATTTTAAATTATAAGTTTCTCTTTAAAAATGTATCAAGAGCTTAATTTTAAATGTTTTAGGTTTATAATGATCAGATGATAACAATATTCATGCATGACTGTTTGATACTGTTAAGCATTACATGCAACATGGATGGATAATTGTAAACTTAGTTCTGTTTCCAAAGCCTCAGGAATGCAGAATATATAATTGACTCCAAAATCCCTGATGGGTTGACAATTTATAAATTGCTCTTTAATCTCTGTTTATTATTAGGTAATTCTTCAAGTGTTATAAACACTGAACATAACTTGTATTATGAAAGCTAACTATTCTAAAAAAGGATGCAATCATATTTAATAACCACTAAAGAGTTATTTAATAGGATTATTTTTAGTAAAATTGAATTTTTACCTTAAAGGAAAAATGCAATTGTAATGGAATAGGTTTTGATTTTATTAGCCTTCGATGCTTGAATCTTAGTCTCATTTATGTGGAGGTAGTTCTGTCTGCAGATTGATGGTTTTAGTGCTGATAAAATTTTTGTAAATAATAATTGAATGTTTACACAGAGCAAGATATTGTGCCTATGCAATTGTCTATCGAGGATTAATATTTTTATTAATTAGTGGACAGATAGTTCTGTTCTAGATAAGAGCATACATTATTATGCTTGGATGCCACAGATGACTTTTAGGTTCTTCCAGAATTTCTTCTTTTTTTAGGTAAAATAAAATGACTCTCTTACGTTTGTTAGTGTAAGGTAGATAGCTAGTGGGAAGCAGCCGCATGGCACAGGGATATCGGCTCAGTGTTCTGTGACCGCCTGGAGGGGTGGGATAGGGAGGGTGGGAGGGAGGGAGACGCAAGAGGGAAGAGATATGGGAACATATGTATATGTATAACTGATTCACTTTGTTATAAAGCAGAAATAAACACACCATTGTAAAGCAATTATACCCCAATAAAGATGTTAAAAAATAAAATAAAATAAAATAAAATAAAAAAATAAATAAAATGACTCTCCAGTGTTTTAACTTACATGCCTTTTCAAATGGACTGGCAGATTGTCATTTTCAGAATACTGCATTTGTATGGTATCTGAACAGTAGTCATGTCTGTTATTTTCAGTAATATATGTTTTATTTCTGTGTGTGTCTTTGGAGGGATGGTGTTATAAATAAATTCAGTGGCTAGATTTATTGAAGAAATAAACACAAGCTTCTCAATTAAGATTTTTTAAAATCCAATTAATAACTGCAGCATTTTCATTTCATTCCATAAAAATCACAGAATTTTAGAGTTGAAAGGGACCTTAGAGAGCATCTAGGCCAGCCCTCTAATTTTCAAATCAAGTTTCAAAGAATTAATCATCTTGTTTTCCATTGTTGCCCTCCTCCATTTAAGTTTTTGTTGTTGTTGTTTTTGCTATAAACCCCTTCAGAGTTTTAAAAAGTAGAGTTAATCCCTAACTTACAAATATATTGTGTTTCAGAAGTGTTTGTAAGTCTGTTGTTTAGAAGTCAGAACATTTTTTTCCATAGAAACAATATTTAATTAGTGGTGGGACTAGCCCTCAAAAGGAATTAACACATTATGTGCCTGTTGTTTTTGTTTTTGCTTTTGCAATGAAAGATGTTTTAAATAATCAATGCTGATTTTCTCTGGGGAACAGGAAGGAGATGGCATTGTAGAGGAGCATGTCAGGGGCTTTCTTTTTATCTGTTATTTCTTAGGTGGGGTAGCGAATACATATTGTGTTCATTATATTGTTTCCTGAACTTTTTATATGCTTGATATAGTTCATAATTTTACAATGCTATCTTAGTAATAGAAGTTCAGTTTGAATGTGAACATTTAAAAATTATTTACCTTGAATCCTGATGCATAAGGGAAACATGGTTTGATTAGAGAAGGATAAAGAGATAGCTAGAAATTTTGAAGGGGTTTTATGGGTACTTTCAAGGGCTTAGATTTTTTGATAAATTACCTTTTTTTGACCAATATCATTTTAGAAAGTATGTTTTTGCTGTTAAGTGTGTCACCAGCATTTATCTTTTACCTATTGACCATATATAGGCAACGTTTCAAGAGAGAATAAAGCAGGTGGATAGTCATTGTGAGATAACTGGGTAAATTTTGAAAGGCAAAGAAGATTAAATTGCATATGCATGTGCAGACATATGCGAGATCTTGCTTGAAATATAGTTACTTGAACTGGGGGCTTATGAAAAATAGGAAAATGAGGGAGTAAAGCTTGTATGAGGTCTGAGTAGGGTGAAAGGCAGTGAGGGAAACAATTGAGTTAAGCACCAGAAAGGTATCATTGACAGTAGAAGGCTTATAGAGGTTTGAGGGTACATGGCATGTTGTAGGAGGTTGGATTTGGCAAGACAGTGTGCAAATAGCTATTAGTATTTTTGAAATTTTTATAATTGAGGGAATGCCTTATGTATTTACAAGTATACGTAAACAGAAACCGCTACCATTCATTACATTCTAGAAAACAACTGAGTTAATTTTCTCAGTAATTTGGTTAGCTTTTTTGTGTGTATGCAGGTTGTTTTTTGGTTGATTTAATTTTTGCTCTTTTGCAGTATACAACATTGACTTTTATATAATGACATTAATTCATCTGTACAACTCATGTATAGCTTAGCAAAAACCTAAGTACTACCTGCCTTTTGAGAGATTCTTGACCTAAGAAGCAAATTTTTCTTCACTAAATTGATGGTGCATTTTAGAAGGATGTGTGTCCATTCTACAGATGTCTATTTTTTATTCTGCTTTCTTTCAACTCCACTTCTGGAATATTATCAAGACAAAAAATTCGCCCAAGAATCCATCACCTGGTTACAAACCTTGGCAAAAGTGATCTTGTGACCAGTGTCTAAATTTAGCATTCACATTAAGACTAAAGAGGGAGCACACACAAGGTAGAACATAATAAAATACAGTAAAGAGAGGAGTGTTTGAAAAGAGCATAGAAGCCATTTAAGAAAGCAGTGGGGTTAAAAACTTCATAGGAGGCCTTCAGAAACAAAGAAACCTAGAGAGAAAGAGGGCAGAAAGAAAGTACAATTTGACACTTTTAATGGGTAATATAATTTACTTTATATCTGGACCACACATTTAATTTTTACCTTTTTAGGTATGTATTAGAAACATAACCATCTTTCTAATATTGGCTATGGTTTTACTTTTATGTATGTTTATGGACAATAAATCTATGAACATTAACTGTCCACTCTGAAACTTCTTCCCTCTTTTTTCTTCTCTTCTGCAGATCTCAGAGTCATTAAGACATACCACATGGCAGAGACTAGGAAAAGGCAATTCAAGACAGTTATTAGACGCTGCAAGGGTAAGATGAAGCAGACACTTCTACATATAACTAGGAGAAAGGTGTAAGCCCTTGGAGCATTTTCCAGTTTATACTACATATTTTATATTTTCCAAATAATTTCCCTTTTTGTTTTTTTTCTAAGTACTGGCAAGATGAATAAGAAGATATGTTTTTGCTACTGGAAATGGAGAAAGAAATCTTGATATTTTTCTACTCCTGAAGAAATCTGTCTGAATCTCTTGAGATCAGTGCCAACTAGAGTAATGTTTTTAGAAAGCTTTTATAAATGTAATGGCAGCTTGTTTACGCTTAAATTTATCCTGGTAATTTGTATGTGATATATGGAATGCTGTACATTTTTCAAGTGATTAAAGTTTCTTTACCTTAGAAGATGTTCAAATATCAGAATATCAAGGGACTGTAAGCTTATTAGAGCCTGTGGGGTAAAGTCATGTGAGTTTACATGTTGATGAGGGTTATTTTTCATTGCTAATGTAAGTGAAAGACGCCTTTAAAAATTCTCAGTGCTTTAAAATGAGACAAATAAATCTCCAAGATAGAAAGGCTAGAAAATTAGAAGACAGTCTAAGTCGAGTACTTCCTTTATTTTTTCTTTTTGATTAACAATTATTTGCCATTAAGGTACAAAGCATTGTTCTAATTTATGCAGAAGCTGTAGAAATGAATTAGATTTTCCATTATTTAATTAAAGTTTTAAGTTAAGGTGCTCCATCTTCTCATTGTTTATAACACCACTGTATATTTATATTTTAATCTTTTACTGTTTTGAAGACCTCATTATCTTGTGTGTTATTTACTAGACCCCTTGATGTAACATTGCTCAGTCTTTTAGAGGGAAAAAATGTCACAAAGTGACATTGTCACACTAAATATTACCTTTCGATGTTTTCCCTTTCAACATGCTTTAAGATTGTTGATCCAAAAATCAGTAACCCATTTATGGCAATTATGTTTTTCGGTCTCAACTGGTGAGAACAAGAAGGCACTTATGCTTTCTGTAATTCCATTTTCATAGCTTGGTCCAGAGCTGATAACTCTTAGGATTCGGTATTGATACACGTTTGTGTTTGTAAAAAACTATGCCCTTGTTCATTAATTATGGATTATTATGGCTACTGAAGAAGCATTATTATGTCCATGTAGTTAAGTAATTTTTTGAGGAAACACTTTAAAATTAGTAAGCCTAAATTTTAAGCCTAATCTTTGCTATCTTTTCAACTATTATATTTTCTCAAATGATTTACTTTTTATATTTTTCTAACCTGAGCAGTAATCTAGGGCCTTTAAAAAATTATAATAGGCAAGATATTTGCATATTTTCAAGACTCGTTGGGAAATTTATAGATAGCTTTGTTTTATAAGCTAATTCAACAAGCCCATGTACAATACACTGTGGTATGGGCCATGGGAGATACAAGGATAAAAGAGACTGTCCCTAATCTTAAGAATTTACCGTATAGTAGTAAAGACAAAACATGTATGCAGATTACTCTAGCATAAGATAGACTGTGAAGAAGTAAATTGTACTTTGTTTCTAAATATATATATTTGTAAGCCAGAATAATAAGAAAAAGAATCAGTTATGTAAGATCAACTATATTAAATTGTAAAGCAAAAATGTTATACACATGGAAAGCAAGTGGGATAGAATTAATTAACTGTATTATATACTTGCCAATGATAGAGTTACGGGCTACACAGTACCTTAGTAGCAAATGACGGTAAGAAAGCTGGTATAAGTCAAATAGAAGTATATTACAAGTTAAATCTTTTAAACATTAATTTCAAAAACTATTTAGAGAAAGTAACTTCTGTATGAGTAATTTGTTACATCTCAATATTCTTTGTATAAATGTATCTGTAAGTTTATTATGAAGGTGTTTTACTTAGCTATTCTAGGCTCAAAGGTACGCCTCTGAATTTGTTGGGGCGGGGACATTCATTAGATCAGATTTTTAAAGATCTGAAATTCTTGAATAGCTAATGGATGGCTTGGTATCATCTTCAACTAGGTTCTTCAGGTATGGCCACTGATAGAAAAGAGGACATGTTGGCATGGTCACGCAGGAGGAGGACTCCACACAGACCCGAAAGAAGGGGTAAGAGACAATAACAAGTACCTGGAAATTCTTATATCTGATTGGAAGATAGATATATTAAAGATTGTTATATTACAGAATATTTTGATTGACTCATGTAACTGCAGGTTTTCTAATACAAAACCATATGAATTGACCATGGTTATATAGATGAGATTTTCTCAAGCTTAAGACAAAAAATATCGTGATTGACTAAAAAAGAAGAAAAGTTAGTTACCAACCTAAATATTTTAGTTCTTTATTTTAAATAGCATTGGTTGTGGTTATTTGTTATATAATCTAGCATTATATATAGATAAATTACATTTAGCTCTTACAAGTAATGTGTATGTGTTAAGGTTAATGTTTTCCCTTCTATACTCTTGGTTTAAAAAGATTCTAGAATGTCCCCTAGCTTCATGGTAAATCCTCCATTTACCTGATCCATTTATTTAATTATCCATATTCTTTATCATTATCATTATACAGACAAGCTAAACAGTAGGGCCACTGAAATCAAAAGATTTAATTGCACTACACTTTTTCTAAGTGAGTGAAACTGTCATTGGAATACTGTTATACAATTCTCCATCTGGTCCTCTTTCTCTAAGCTTGCCTTTATTATCTTCCTCTAACTTCACGCAACCAGTATATGCATGGTATCTCTAAGTAGAAATGATATTTTCAGGTTTATTGGCAAGTGAACAAATTTTATGTAAAAGTGCTCTCTAAATTGTAGAGAGATAAATAAATTTTATTTTATTGGTGCGAGGTGATTGGTAAGAAAACCTTTCCAGTGCTTTTCTCCCTGTTTCTTTAATCCCCCATGTAGCTTCTTTCACAGAACTCAAAACACATGACATTCATGTTTCTATCCCATTTTTACATATTAACATTTGTCCTGGTTGTCTTTAGAAACAACAAAGTATTATAAAATAGAATTTTAAAAAATTAATACAAATACTGAAATTTGTTTATCCATATATTATGGATATGGCATGATATATCGTTAGCATGATATTTGTCAGCTTTCAGGATTGTCACGAAGGCCTCTTAAGGATAGTTTATAAGTAATGCTCTAAACAGACCAAAAATATGTTGACTAATACAGGAAAAGCAGTCTTAGACTCAAGCAATATAAACTTCAAGTTAGATTCTTTATTCTCCAGTAAAATAAAAACAAAGCAAAAATCATTGTAAATCTTTATATTTGATCTGTTCTTTATCGTTTGTTCCCTGCCATCTTTGTGTTACTTTAGCCTCATTAGCTAAAAAGAATCATAGGATAATAGAGCATGAAGGCTACACCAGAAAAGAGGCAATATGGAGTTGAAGTTAAAAGCCTGAGCTCTGGGGCCAGACTGCCTAGATTTGAATCTTGCCTCCATCATTTCCTACTGGAATGACCATGAGCAAGATACTTAATCTCTGTATGTATCAGTTTCTTCATCTTTAAAATGGGGCTGATAATCATAGCAAAGGGGATTTGAATGAGTTAACTCCTCACACCATGCAAAGCTCTTGAATAGTGCCTGTCACACAGTAGGCAGTAAATATTAGCTGCTGTTACTGTAATGTGAGATTGTTAAGTCCTATACTCTGCTGTTGTCCATTCATTTTAAAAGTATGTATTATTGAATACCTGCGTTGTGCATAACTCTATGTTAAGTAAATGGAGATACAGTAATGAGCAAGACACAGTCCCTGCTGTTGAGAAACTTAACAGTTTAGATGGCAGAATATCTAAACTACCATGTAGAAGTTTTATCACTCTGACAAGTTATAGATTTTACCTTATAACCAACTGAAACTTTTACCACTTCACTTTCTATGCATTTCTACTTGTATGTTCTTAAGCATTAATAATGCTACTCAGAAGGTATTTAAATCATTTGTTTATCCAATGTGGCTATAGTAAAGGGGTTGTGAAAAAAGAGTGGCAGTTTCAATATTTGGAAGCTCCTGTTGTTAAAATAGATGAATTAAAGTCTTACTTGTTTTATAATAGAATCTTCAGATTTTTAAAGGATTTTGGAATTTTGCTCCTGCATTTAAACTTTATTATGTGCCTCTTTGGGAGAAGCATCTGTTAGTAAATTTAGGTAATCCTGTGCTCATAATAAAAACACGAATAATGCAGAGCTTAACATAAGGACTGCTTCCTGGACTTTGCTTGACATGTTCTTTTTTTAATGTTAGAAACATATCCTTATTGATTAGATATTGCCAGAAGCTAGTAGTATTGAAAGAGAGATTAGCATTTACTAGAGCAATCAGAGGCTTTGATATAAATATTCATATAATCAAAGAAGTGAAACAGCAACTTAGAGTATTAAAAAATGGAGGATTGGAGAGAAAATGGAATAATAAGCCTCCAGGTTTGTTAAAATGAGTGGACACACAGACCAGTGGACAAGAATACCTGTATGACATGGAGAGGCCATTTTTCAGCTCTGATTACATCCATCATCAAGCAGCCTTATGATCTTTATTCGATTTCTCAAATTGACTTCCCTTTGAGATAGAGAATTTACTGAGTGGCCAATGCAAATATCAGTCAACTTGGTAGTTTTTTAAATTATAAATTATTAAATTGACTGTTGGGTTCAAATCCATCTCATATATAGAATAAGCCATTTTTTTCCTAGGGCCTTTTCACTGCCAGATAAGCTCTTCATTGCAGTTTCAGACCAACAGAGCTTAGAAAACAAACTTCGAGGTATAGAGAAAGCAACAATAATTGCAAAGCTTTTCCTGACAATTAATATATCTTTCCTCTCCCACCCATAAACTCATATGCTTATATCCCCAATAATGTGGGAAAAGATTTTCACTTACTTTCTAGATTTTTCCATTAGATATCTACTCAGATTTCTTATCTTTTGACCTAGCTTTTATCAAGCCACTGTTATCCCTAACAGTATTGAAGTAGTAGTTAAAATTATTCCTTTAATTGCAGTTAGTTATCTTTAGCTTGGATTGAAGAGACAGTTCTTTGGATGGCTTGCGTATCCTTGAAATTGTGGGCATTTCCAAAGTCTCTGCTAAATTAGTTCTTTAGAGAGAAAACATTCAGCCTATAGCCCACATTTATACAAAACAAATAGCATCCAAAATTTTTTGGTATATTTATTTTCTTCCTCTCCATAAGTTTTGCCCCCAAGTAGTTTCCTTCTAAACCAATCCCTTGATTCTGTGAGTTAGAACATTTCTTGCTAGTGAAATTTAGAATGTCTCTAAAACCAGAATTCTTATATAAATTCACCTTTCAAGAAAAGGTGATTCTGCTACCTTTATCAAAAATCTTTTTTTTTCTTACTCTTCCATTTTCCTATCGAAGCCCAGTGGGCTCCACTCCCTTGAAATGAGTGGACTTTTGGTAGAAAAAATTGTTCTTGCTTCAGTGCTAAACAGCCTTTTCTGGTGAGAAATATGAAATCACTGACTTGAGAAGCAAAATGCATTCAGTTTATCAATATACAGTTATCTGTAATATCTGAGAATTCTACCAGGTGAGCTGCTCCAGGTGTGTTTTAATTTTTTACTTGTCCTTTTTGTGCCCTGTCCACATGGTTATTAGCTATAGGTATTCACTTAGAGTACTTATGACTATGAGCAACTGCATCTTTCCCTCAGGTCATGCTGTTAAATTGAGCAGTGCTGCATATAAGCAGTACAGTTTGTGGCTTTCCAGTTATACACTATTGGGTCAGGTACTTCCAGTGTTACTTTCATGTTTGTTTTTGGCCTACTGTGCTGTTTCAGCTCCCTGTGTACAAGTAGATATTCCTTTCATTATTTTTTCTTACCTGCCCAGCCTCATAAAGCTTATTAAGCTATATATTAATACCAAATAAATAAATATTTAAAAATCCGTGAAAAGTTGTGATGGCTTAATAAATTGAGCATTTAGGTGTTCCTCCTGGAACTTGTCCTCATGTGCTTAAGAATAGTTAATTCATTAATTGAATAAATATTTATTGAGGATTGTTTCTAGTATCAAGCAAGTTTCTTCTCTGGTACCTGCTGTTTTCTTTTTGTCCAGCTTGTTTTCACTTACTTTCATCTCTTCTTTGATAGCTCTCTGATGTCTCCAAACCTTTTCTTCCAAACTCATTTCTAGGGGGAAAAAATTCAGTACAATTTTGTTATCATTCAAAGATCTTAGTGAGCCAATTTGAATTCCTTCTTTTGTTACTCTTGTGTTTTTATTCTGAATCTAATTGCTTTCCTTTATTATGGCTAGCTAATTCCAGTAAATAGTTGAGACCTTTCTAAAAACTTTTATTCCTCATACTAACGTAGTAGTAGTTTTACAGTGTAATGGGGCTTAAAATATCAGTTTCATGTTTTGAACTTGAGGCTATCTAGCTACAGCAGGAAGGCCACATTGTATATGATAGCAGAGGAGGAAAGTAGATTGACTCCTACTTTTACAGGCTTTTTAATATTTCTATAGTGTTCATTTTAGCGAACTTTTGTTATCATGATGTAATCACAGTTATGTTTTAAAAACAACTTCTAAATTCTGTGTACTGTGAAAATTATAAAAGTTAAAGAATTTCATAAAATTTCATATTTTCTGTTTATGTGTAAGCAAGGCTTAAAGAAAAACTACTATGATATCAACCGTTGATTACTTCAGGGATTTTGACCCTTGAGAAAGAACTTTCTTTCTTAAATCATTGGGTTTTTTCCCCCTATACTATAATATAATTACTCCTTAGATAGTGTGTTTTCAAATAATTCAATTTCTTGTCATCCTCCTTGATCATTTCCTACATTTCTCACCTTTTCTTTAAGAATGTGATCTTAAAATGGTGTATATGCTATTTGTATTGCTCAGCCTGAAATGGAAAGATGAGTTGATGTGAAGATGATATCTGATTCAGCCTTAAGCTGCGACTGGTCTCTTTTCAGCTTTAGATAAGTCTTTTGTCTTTCAGGATTACCATTGGGTGTCCAGTATGAATTAACTGTGATGATTTTGAAAGGGGGTATATTATCTTTCAGGATCTGTATTGAGGCCTTCAATTTTATTTTACTCTTGTGCAGCAGGAATAAATAAGTTGGTTTAAAATACTTTAAAAATGTGCCTCAGCCTCTGAAATGCCTCTTGATTTGGCCTGCTCTTTAAAAAAGACGTTATTTTTCAAACTTTGTCGTTTATCCAAACTATAACTGAAAGACATGTACTTTACAGCCTAATGGACTCATAATGCATGATTACACAACTTTAGAACCCATTTTGTTAAATGAGGTGGTGACATTTTATGCTCTATAAAGCCAACTAGAATAATTTTTTTGCTCTTAGCCATAACTTCTCTGTGTCCTTATTGAAGAAATTTTGGGGTGTGTTGTAGAACGTTTTTGACAAGAGAGAGCGTTTCTAAAGATATGTGGAAACAGGGCCTTTTTGCTATTATTCCCTCAAGAAAAATAAGACAGACGAAACTTGTGAAATGGGGAAGTAGTTGAAATGTCGCAGTTTGTGTTATAACACATCAAATTATATTTGTTTAGTATTAGTTCAATTGGAAAAGTGAATATTAAAATTACAGCTTTATTCCCTTTTTAAAAATACCCTACCAGTTATGAGAGCTCATATGTGTGAGTGTATGTGTGTATAAAATAAAGCATTAAGAGCTATACTTTCAGCATTTCATGTTTTTGCAATCCAGTGTATTTAAAGCAGCTCAAGAAGGTAGTCCTGTTTTCAGTACAATATGAACAGTTTTATTTCTGTTACTGTTTACTCAATAAACTGAATAAAAGAGACTAGAAAATAGTTTGCTGAGTCTTGGATGAAATAACTATAATATAAAGCTACCCTGTATAATATAATGTGTTGTCCTGGATTTCTTATATGTTGACAGTTTCCCCCCATTCTTTGCTGTGCAAATCTACTTGAAATTGTCTAACTTTCCCCCCAAAATGAATTAAATTTTCTTCTTATTATATGTGAACTACAGAAAACAAGAAAGCAAAAAGAATATAAAAATCATCAATGATTCCATCTATTCACAGCTACTGATGTTAACACTTTGGGGGTATTGCTTTCCAGATCCATTTGTACGCATGTGTAAACTCATGCACACATAACATTTTTTTCCACAAAAAATGTTTTGTACTCTGCTTTTTTCACTTAATGTGTTTCTGTGTTACTGCATGTATTTCTGAATGGCTATATTTTGCTGTATGCATTCACTGTAACTTGTTTACATGATTCTCCACTGTTGATCATTTAGCCTAAACCCAATTTTTCCCCTATTAAAACAGCATGGGAATGAACATCCTTATGGCTAAATTTTTCATCCCTTTATTCAATAAATATTCATTATTCGTTGAGTACCTTTACTGCGTGTCAGCCATTGTGTTTAGTATTGGGTTACAACAGTGAGCACAAAACACAAAGTTACTACTCATGTGCAATTTAAATTCTAGCAGGAGAGCAGTTGTTAATCAGATAATCACATTGTTGAATATGTAGTTTATAACTGAAATGGATTCTCTGAAAGAAAAGGAATACTGTTCTGTGAGAGAATATAGCCAAGGATCCTGACTGGGGTTAGGGAAGACCTCATTGAGGAGGTGCTGCCTGAGCTGGCAGTTAACTAATTGGAAGAAGTTGAGGGCAGGTTGGTGTTTCAGAGAGAGAGATTATTCCAGACAAAGTGAAAGGTATTGTGCAAAGGCCTTGTGGCAGGAGGGATTATAGTCTATTTGAGGAGCTGAAAGAAAGGTAGTGTGGCATGAACACTGAAAGCAGTAGTATAAGACATGACTAGAGAGGAAGCTAGAGGCCAGGGCAAGCAGAGCCTCATAAGCCATGGTATGGACTTTGATCTTTATCCTAGGAGTGATAGGATGCCATTGAAGGGTTTTTCTGTTTGTTTGTTTACTTCAATTTATATTTTTTATTAATTAAAATTTTATTAATTTTTTTAAAAGGTAACACATTCACATGGTTCAAAATTCAAAAGGAACAAAAGGATACAGAATTAAAAAAAAAATCTTCCCCCTACCCTGTTCCCCGTCCCAGAGGCAAACATTATTACCAATTTCTTTGGTATCTTTCCAGAGATGATCTTTGAATATAAAAACAAATATTTAGGAGTGCCCATCTCTTAACAATTTCACCAAAACAAAGTATTATCTTTGCTAATCTGATCGGATAAAAAATATATCAGAGTTGTTTTAATTTGCACTTTTTATTTGTATGAGTAAAGTTGAGCATCTTTTTATATTTAGGGCCGTGTGTGTGTGTGTGTGTGTGTGTGTGTATATATATATATATATATATATATATTTAGCAATGCTTCATTTTTACTTTTTTTTGAATTTTTGAATTTTATTTAATTTATTTTTTATACAACAGGTTCTTATTAGTTATCTATTTTATGCATATTATATGCATTGAAGGATTTTAAACTGAGTAATATCTGATTGCAGGCTGAACTAATCGGACCAGGAGCAGAGCGGATGCAAGGAGATCAGTTAGGATATTGTTGCAGTGATTTATGTGAGAAAGATGATAGCTTGGATTATGTTTGTGGTGGAAACAGAAAGAAGTAGACAAATTCAAGAGATTTTTAGGAAGTAAAATTGATTCAACTTGGAGAATATTAATATATTTTTTTAAAGCATTAAGTTCCCAGAAGTGGAATTCTCAATGCAAAGGGCAGAATTATTTTAAAAGCTTATGGCAGATATCAAATTGCTTTCCAGAAAGATTATTTCAGTGCACTCTCCCATTAACAGTGTATTAGAGTACCTATTTCCATATACCTTCACCAACAATGAGCATTAACTTTCTTCTTATTTTTTAATACCTTTTACAGAAATTGATTAGATACTTCAATTTTTTAAATACATTTATTTATTAATTTATTTTTGGCTGCACTGGGTCTTCGTTGCTGCACGCGGGCCTTTCTCTAGTTGCAGTGAGCGGGGGCTACTCTTCCTTGTGATGCGTGGGCTTATTGCTGTGGCTTCTCTTGTTGCAGAGCATGGGCTCTAGGCACATGGCTTCAGCAGTTGTGGCTTGCGGGCTCTAGAGTGCAGGCTCAGTAGTTGTGGCACACGGGCTTAGTTGCTCTGTGGCATCTGGGATCTTCCCGGACCAGGGCTCGAACCCGTGTCTCCTGCATAGGCAGGCGGACTCTCAACCACTGCACCACCAGGGAAGCCCAGATACTTCAATTTTTAAAATGGGGATTATTTCACCAACTAAAATAATATAGTAGTTTGGGAATGTGTGTACATATTTTGGTTTTGGAAAGTGTAGGTTTCATTCTTAATATCTGTTTCTAAAAGCTGAAACTAAAACAAAAAGATTTAATGGGAATGTTGCCTCGGGAACTTGGGAAAAAGAAAAATGTACGGTAGATTTAAGTCAGATTAAGTATGACTGGAAAGTTATGTTTTTGTTGAAATTTTTAATAACCCAGCTTCTGTTCTATATAGTCAATGCCAAGACTCATACTTTCCTAAACACTGTATTGTAACTGTGCTCTGTCATGAGGATGGACGTAGGGTTCCAAAGTATCTTACATAAACATACTGATAAAGAGGCCAACGTATGTAAAGATTTTGACCACAAAGATGGAAATATGGAAATATTTCTTAAATTTTATGTAATATTTTGATAGCTTAATAGATAAGAAATAAATGTATAGATAACTTCAAATAAATGTATGGATAACTTTTTGACAATATGAGGATGGCTATAGCTGAAAGTAAGAAATTTAGAGAAATAAGTAGCTTTTAAAAAACTATTGAAATAGTTTGAGTTTAAAAGATATTGACCTTAGATTCAGAATAAAAGTTATGTTTGTAATGTTTTCGTATTTTCCTCAAATATTTACATAATTCTACACTATTGAACTATATTTATTTTTGAAATGACATGTTACTCACTGCTTTTGTTCTCTCTTTCAACAGTTAAAAGATGTTGATACTCAGAAAATCATAAAAGCAATGCTCTCTTATGTGTGGCCCAGAGACAGGCCAGATCTACGAGCTAGGGTTGCCATTTCCTTGGGATTTTTGGGTGGAGCAAAGGTAAGAATAAGAGAAATTATGTATTGTTTGTTGCTATAACTAGGAAATACTATGACATTTTCTAGTAAAGAAACTTAGGCTGATATAAGTCACTTTGGGGAGTATTGTCAACATTTAGGGCCCTCGTTTATGTAACTCTTCTATTCAGTCAGCAGAAATTATATGATAATGCCTGATTTATCTATGTATCAGACTTATAACAGCCTCAACCTAATGGAATTCTTCCTGAAACCAGTGTAAGATACAGGATCGTGGGTTGTAACAACGCATAAGGAACTTGTAAAAGAAGCTCCTCAGAGTCCTGCTGGCTTTTATTTAATACATATTTCTGGTAAGCTTAGTTTTCAGTTCCTAGTAAATTGAAAAGAGGATGAAGACATTTTAGGTACATTAATAGTCATAAGTGGTAAACAGCAGTGTGACATGAAGGGAAAAATAAAACAGAAAAACTTAAAAAAACCCAAAAGCCAAAAAGCTGGGCATTTTGGTACATTCAGTATAGGGACCCTCTACATCTTAGCAGCCTCCTCAGTTTATCACTATACTGTAACACATTTTAATAAGGCAAAGTTATGATAATGATTCTGGGCTTTCAAGAAGAACTCCTTTCAATTTATTCAGATTTTAAAGTCAGTGAATTCTATTATCTTTAGGTACAATATATAGTCATAGTACATATTATAGTCTCAAGTCAGGCTTCCTGGGCTCTGCCTCTTACTAACCTTGTAACCTTGGGTAAATTGCTTACTGTCCATTCCTTGGTTTCCCAGTTTGTAAAAAAAGGTAAAATAGGTTGTCATAAGAATTAAATAAATTAACATATAAAAGACTTACAACAGTACCTGGCACATAATAAAACATTATATACGTGTTAAAATAAAAATAGATTTGGATTTCCATCAGAAATATGGTACAAAAAAATGTCTGCTCAAAAGTATAAATGAGATTTGGCTATAATTTGGTTATCATTCTATGTATAAGGGTTAATACATTGTTTTAGAACCCAGTTCTTATCACTTATTTCTTCTCTGTGTCCTGTGTGTTCCCTTTTATTTACTCATTCTTTACCCTATCCTAAAAATATTTACTGAGAACTTGTCATACAAGTATGGTTCTTGGCCCTGCAGGGTATTCAAATATGAGTAAAGCACATTTTTTTCTCAAATTATAAGGATAAGACAAGTTTTACTTATTGTCATAATACAACATAGGTCATAAATGATTGAAAATAAGTACCATTCAAGTATTGGAGGGCTTCAAAGGAAAGAACCACCAATATGGGGAGTCAGGAAAGGTTTCACAGAGGAGGTGATGTCTGAGATAGGCCTGGATTGATGAGTAGGATTGTTACAGGTATAGGAATAACATGGACAAGATGAGAGAGATCATATAGTGTGAGTGGAGAAGTGAGTAGTCCAGTTTTGCTCTAATGAAGAGATAATGTTTCAGAGGAATTAGAAGTAATCTTGGAAAGATAAATAGAATTCCTACTGTGAAATACCTTAACTGTAAAACTGTAAAATTTATTTAATCATGTTGGAAGTAGGAACCTCTATTTTGAGTAGAAGAGTAATAAGGTTAGAGCTGTACTTTAGGGAATTAATTTGACTGTTGTATAAGATGAATTAGGGTGGTGAGAGACCTAAAGTAGGGATACCATTCATTCATTTTCATTTCATGCATTCATTCAGCAAACACTTACCAGCCAGTTAGGAGGCTAATGTAATAGCCTAGATGAGAAGTAATAGTAGTTTGTACTGGAGCGGGTGATAGAGATGGTAATATGGAGAGAAGAGATGCCAGGGATATTGTGAATTAAGGGAGGTAGAATCAACAAGACTTAGCAATGGATGAGATATTAAAAGTAAAAAACAGAATAGGATTCAAAGATGATGCCAAGGATGAGAGAATGATAATGCCTTTAACAGAAGTAGGTAGTAAGTCAGGAAGTCTTGTTTGGGAAGATGAAAATTTTGGTTTCGGGCATGTTAAGTTTGAGGTGCCAGTGGAACATCAAGTGGCTCATAATACAAAATGCAAGACAAGCTCAGGAAGGAGCCCAGGGCTAGAGATATTGAGGTGATAGTTGAAACAATGCAAATTAATGAGTTCATCAAAGAAAAGAACAGAAATAGACAACAACTGCAGACGTCACTTGTGATAAATGTGTTCCTGTAGGGAAGTAAATAATAGTGGAAAAAGGGAAGGCATGATTAGAGAGTAAAACCAAAATAATTCAGTCAGACTCCATCTATTTTCTTGTCTCCTTTCTCATCTATGGGCTCTGGTGAGTACTCTCCCAGTGAACTTCCCTGGGAGAGAATTTAAATGAAGATTCTGAGCAACAAACCAAGAATCCATACTTTATTCTCTTTGTCAAGCCGAAAAGAGAGAACTGTATTACAAATCTAATTTTGTTAGCTAATGTTGAAAAATTTTAACTCATTCATTTTTAGAACAGTATTGGTTGCTGAATTGTCTTTTACCTACAAATTACTGAAGGATAAGGATTCTTCTGAGCTCCTGTGCAAGGCAGTATTAGCAAATTGCTCTTTATTCCTTCATGTGATTGTAAGTACCTTGCTGACAAGTTAAAGGCAGATTGTTTTCTGGACTTTCTTTTGAATTGAAGAGAGCAGATTAGAAGATGACCAAGCTAGTCAAAGGGAGGAGTCCTAAGTACTGACATTTGTGTTAGACTTTGTTTTTAGAGTGAATTTCAGTCCTTCAAAATGTAAATTTTTGTTGCTTGGTGACAGGTCGATATCAGGTATAAAATGCAGACCAAGTTAACATCCATAAGGACTGAAGTATTTTGAGAAGGCTAATATTTGATTCTTCCGTCAACAAACACTGAGCACCCATAGAATGGAAAGTGCTGTACTAATCTCATATAAACTGATTACAAGTAAACCGAAATTAATATAGAGAAATAAGTTTTCCAAATGTATTTTTGATTTCTTTTGGATCAGGAAAAGGAGGAAATTACCAGGTGTTATGATGCATGCTGGTACTTTCAGAGCATATATATTAAAAGTTTTCTTTCACTAGGTAGGAACTACACCACAGAGCAACTTTAGGAATGTAGAGCATAGTAGTAGCATTTAACCATTCCTAACATCATTTGTTCAGCTTCTATACTGTCCTCAGTTTAAAAATAATCACTCTGCCAAATCTTTAAAACCTAGTCATTATTTATTTATTTATTTAACACCTTTTTTGGAGTATAATTGCTTTACAGTGTTGTGTTAGTTACTGCTGTATGACAAAGTGCATCAGCTATATGTATACATATATCCCCATATCCCCTCCTCTTGTGTCTCCTTCCCACCCTCCCTATCCCACCCCTCTAGATGGATACAAAGCACCTAGCTGATCTTGCTATGCTATGTGGCTGCTTCCTACTAACTAGCTGTTTTACATTTGGTAGTGTATATATGTCCATGCCACTCTTGCACTTCGACCCAGTTTACCCTTCCCCCTCCCCATGTCCTCAAGTCCATTCTCTACGTCTGCGTCTTCATTCCTGTCCTACCCCTAGGTTCTTCACAACGTTTTTTTTTTCTTTAGATTCCAAATATATGTGTTAGCATATGGTATTTGTTTTTCTCTTTCTGACTTACTTCACTCTGTATGACAGTCTCTAGGTCCATTCACCTCACTACAAATAACTCAATTTCGTTTCTTTTTATGGCTGAGTAATATTCCATTGTATATATGTGCCACTTCTTCTTTATCCATTCATCTGTCGATGGACACTTAGGTTGGTTCCATGTCCTGGCTATTGTAAATAGAGGTGCAATGAACATTGTGGTGCAGGACTCTTTTTGAATTATGGTTTTCTCAGGGTATATGCCCAGTAGTGGGATTGCTGGGTCGTATGGTAGTTCTATTGTCAGTTTCTTAAGGAACCTCCATACTGTTCTCCATAGGGGCTGTATCAATTTACATTCCCACCAACAGTGCAAGGGTGTTCCCTTTTCTCCACACCCTCTCCAGCATTAATTGTTTGTAGATTTTTTGATGATGGCCGTTCTGACTGGTATGAGGTGATACCTCATTGTAGTTTTGATTTGCATTTCTCTAATGATTAACAATGTTGAACATCCTTTCATGTGTTTGTTGGCCATTTGTATATCTTCTTTGGAGAAATGTCAGTTTAGGTCTTCTGCCCATTTTTGGATTGGGTTGTTTGTGTTTTTGATATTGAGCTGCATGAGCTGCTTGTATATTTTGGAGATTAATCCTCTGTCAGTTGCTTTGTTTGCAAATTTATTCTGCCTTTCTGGGGGTTCTCTTTTCCTCTTGCTTATGGTTTCCATTGCTGTGCAAAAGCTTTTAGATTTGATTAGGTTTATTTTTGTTTTTATTTCCCTTTCTCTAGGAGGTGGGTCAGAAAGGATCTTGCTGTGATTTATGTCATAGAGTGTTCTGCCTGTGTTTTTCTCTAAGAGTTTGATAGTGTCTGGCTTTACATTTAGGTCGTTAATCCATTTTGAGTTTATTTTTGTGTATGGTGTTAGGGAGTGTTCTATTTTCATTCCTTTACATGTAGCTGTGCAATTTTCCCAGCACCACTTATCAAAGAGGCTGTCTTTTCTCCATTGTATATTCTTGTCTCCTTTCTCAAAGATAAGGGGACCATATGTGCATGGGTTTATCTTTGGCCTTTCTATCCTGTTCCATTGATCTGTATTTCTGTTTTTGTTCCAGTACCATACTGCCTTGATTACTGTAGCTTTATAGCATAGTCTGAAGACAGGGAGCCTGATTCCTCCAGCTCCGTTTATCTTTCTCAAGATCGCTTTGGCTATTCAGGGTCTTTTGTGTTTCTATACAAATTGTGAAATTTTTTGTTCTAGGTCTGTAAAACCTGCCATTGGTAGTTTGATAGGTATTGCTTTGAATCTGTAGATTGCTTTGTGTAGTATATTCATTTCCACAGTGTTGCTTCTTCCAATCAAGAACATGGTGTATCTCTCCATCTATTTGTATCATCTTTAATTTCTTTCTCAGTGTCTTATAGTTTTCTGCATACAGGTCTTTTGTCTCCTTGGGTAGGTTTATTCCTAGGTATTTTATTCTTTTTGTTGCACTGGTAAATGGGAGTGTTTCCTTAATTTCTCTTTCAGATTTTTCATCATTAGTTTATAGGAATACAAGAGATTTCTGTGCATTAACTTTGTATCCTGCTACTTTACCAAATTCATTGATTCGCTCTAGTAGTTTTCTGGTAGCATCTTTAGCATTCTCTATGTACAGTATCATGTCATCTACAAACAGTGACAGTTTTACTACTTCTTTTCCGATTTGGCTTCCTTTTATTTCTTTTTCTTGTCTGATTGCTGTGGCTAAAACTTCCAAAACTATGTTGAATAATAGTGGTGAGAATGGGCAACCTTGTTTCGTTCCTGATCTTAGTGGAAATGGTTTCAGTTTTTCACCGTTGAGAACAATGCTAGCTGTGGGTTTGTCATATATGGCCCTTATTATGTTGAGATAAGTTCCCTCTATGCCTACTTTCTGGCATGTTTTTATCATAAACAGATGTTGAATTTTATCAAAAGCTTTTTCTGCATCTATTGAGATTATCATATGGTTTTTATCCTTCAGTTTGTTAATATGGTTTATCACATTGACTAATTTGCATATATTGAAGAATCCTTGCATTCCTGGGATCAACCTCACTTGATCATGGTGTATGATCCTTTTAATGTGCTGTTGGATTCTGTTTCCTAGTATTTTGTTGAGGATTTTTGCATCTATGTTCGTCAGTGATATTGACCTGTAGTTTTCTTTTTCTTGTGACATCTTTGCTGCTTTGGGTATCGGGGTGATGGTGGCCTCATAGAATGAGTTTGGGAGTGTTCCTCCCTCTGCTATATTTTGGAAGGATTTGGGAAGAATAGATGTTAGCTCTTCTCTAAATGTTTGATAGAACTCACCTGTGAAGCCATCTGGTCCTGGGCTTTCTTTGTTGGAAGATTTTTAATCACAGTTTCAATTTCAGTGCTTGTAATTGGTCTGTTCATATTTTCTCTTTCTTCCTGGTTCAGTCTCGGAAGGTTGTGCTTTTCTAAGAATTTGTCCATTTCTTCCAGGCTGTCCATTTTATTGCCATAGAGTTGCTTGTAGTAATCTCTCATGATCCTTTGTATTTCTGCAGTGTCAGTTGTTACTTCTCCTTTTTCATTTCTAATTCAAGTGATTTGAGTCTTCTCCCTTTTTTTCTTGATGAGTCTGGCTAATGGTTTATCAGTTTTGCTTATCTTCTCAAAGAACCATCTTTTAGTTTTATTAATCTTTGCTATCGTTTTCTTCATTTCTTTTTCATTTATTTCTGATCTTTATGATTTCTTTCCTTCTGCTGACTTTGGGGTTATTTTGTTCTTCTTTCTCTGATTGCTTTAGGTGTAAGGTTAGGTTGTTTATTTGAGATGTTTCTTATTTCTTGAGGTAGGATTGTGTTGCTATAAACTTCCCTCTTAGAGCTGCTTTTGCTGCATCCCATAGGTTTTGCGTCATCATGTTTTCATTATCATTTGTTTCTAGGTATTTTTTGATTTCCTGTTTGATTTCTTCAGTGATCTCTTGGTTATTTAGTTGTGTTTAGCCTCCATGTGTTTGTATTTTTTACAGACTTTTTCCTGTAATTGATATCTAGTTCCATATTGTTGTGGTCAGAAAGATGCTCAATACAATTTAAGTTTTCTTAAATTTACCAAGACTTGATATGTGACCCAAGATATGATCTATCCTGGACAATGTTCCATGAGCACTTAAGAAGAAAGTGTATTCTGCTGTTTTTGGATGGAATGTCCTGTAAATATCAGTTAAGTCCATCTTGTTTAATGTATCATTTAAAGCTTGTGTTTCCTTATTGATTTTCATTTTGGATGGTCTGTCCATTGGTGAAAGTGGGGTATTAAAGTCCCCTACTATGATTGTGTTACTGTCGATTTCCCCTTTTATGGCTGTTAACATTTGCCTTATGTATTGAGGTGCTCTTATGTTGGGTGCATAGACATTTACAATTGTTATATCTTCTTCCTGGCTCAATCCCTTGATCGTTATGTAGTGTCCTTCTTTGTCTCTTGTAATAATCTTTATTTTAAAGTCCTATATTGTCTGATATGAGAATTGCTACTCCAGCTTTCTTTTGATTTTCATTTGCATGGAATATCTTTTTTCATCCCCTCCCTTTCAGTCTGTATGTGTCCCTAGGTCTGAAGTGGGTCTCTTGTACACAGCATGTATACAGGAATTGTTTTTGTATCCATTCAACCAGTGTATATCTTTTGGTTGGAGCATTTAATCCATTTACTTCTAAGGTTGTTATCAATATGTATGTTTCTATTACCATTTTCTTAATTGTTCTGAGTTTGTTATTGTAGGTCTTTTCCTTCTGTTGTGTTTCCTGCCTAGAGAAGTTCTCTTAGCATTTGTTGTAAAGCTGGTTTGGTGGTGCTAAATTCTCTTAGCTTTTGCTTGTCTGTAAAGGTTTTAATTTCTCCGTCGAATATGAATGAGATCCTTGCTGGGTAGAGTAATCTTGGTTGTAGGTTTTTCCCTTTCATCACTTAAAATGTGTCCTGCCACTCCCTTCTTGCTTACAGAGTTTCTGCTGAAAAGTCAGCTGTTAACCTTATTGGAGGTTCCCTTGTGTTTGTTGCTTTTCCCTTGGTGCTTTTAATATTTTTTTCTTGTATTTAATTTTTGATAGTTGGATTAATATATGTGTCTTAGCATGTTTCTCCTTGATTTTTTCCTGTATGAGACTGTCTGTACTTCCTGGACTTCATTGACTATTTCCTTTCCCGTATTAGGGATGTTTTCAACTATAATCTCTTCAAATATTTTCTCAGTCCCTTTTTTTTCTCTTCTTCTTCTGGTACCCCTATAATTCGAATGTTGGTGCGTTTGATCTTGTTCCAGAGGTCTCTGAGAGTGTCTTCAATTCTTTTCATTCTTTTTTCTTTATTCTGCTCTGCAGTAGTTATTTCCACTATTTTATCTTCCAGGTCACTTATCCATTCTTCTGCCTCAGTTTTTCTGCTATTGATTCCTTCTAGAGAATTTTTTATTTCATTTATTGTGATGTTCATCATTGTTTGTTTGCTCTTTAGTTCTTCTAGGACCTTGTTAAACGTTTCTTGTAGTTTCTGCCTTGTATTTTCAGGATTTTGGATCATCTTTACTATCATTGCTCTGAAATCTTTTTCATGTAGACTGCCTATTTCCTCTTCTTTTGTTTGGTCTGGTGGATTTTTATCTTGCTCCTTCATCTGCTGTGTGTTTGTTAGTCTTCTCATTTTGCTTAACTTACTGTGTTTGGGGTCTCCTTTTCGCAGGCTGTAGATTTTTAGTTCCCGTTGTTTTTGGTGTCTGCCCCCAGTGGGTAAGTTTGGTTCAGTGGGTTGTGTAGGCTTCCTGCTGGAGGGGACTGGTGCCTGTGTTCTGGTGGATGCAGCTGGATATTGTCTTCCTTGTGGGCAGGACTGCATCTGGTCGTGTGGTTTGGGGTGTCTGTGAATTTACTATGATTTTACACAGCCTCTCTCCTGATGGGTGGGTTTGTGTTCCTGTCTTGGTAGTTGTTTTGCATAATGTGTCCAGCACTGGTCCTTGCTGGTCTTTGAGTGGAGCTGGGTGGTAGCATTGAGATGGAGATCTCTGGGAGATCTTTCACCATTTGATAATTCGTGCAGCCGGGAAGTCTCTCATGGATCAGTGTCCTGAAGTCGCTCTCCCACCTCAGAGGGTCAGGCGTGACACCTGGCTGGAGCACCAAGACCCTGTCAGCCACACGGCTGAGAAAAAAAGGGAAAGGAAGGAAGGGAGGGAGGGAGGCAGGGAGCGAGGGAGGAAGGAAGGAGGGAAATAATAGAGTTATTAAAATTTTTAAAAATTATTAAAAATAAAAAAGTGCTATAAAAACAGAAAGAAAGAAGAGAGAAACCAAACCAAAAAACAAATCCACCAATGTTAACAAGTGCTAAAAACTATAGGAAAAAAAATGGACAGACAGAACCCTAGGACAGATTGTAAAAGCAAAGCTATTCAGACAAAATCACATAAAGAAGCATACACATACACACTCACAAAAAGAGAAAAAGGAAAAATACATATATACGTTTAACAAAAAAGGGAAGAGAGCAAGCAAATCAATAAACAAATCTACCAATAATAATAAGCTCTAAATACTAAACTAAAATAAACATAAAACCAGAAACAGATGCAGAAAGCAAACCCCAAGTCTGCAGTTACTCTGAAGTCCACCTCCTTAATTTTGGGAAGATTCGTTGTCTATTCAGGTGTTCCACAGATGCAGGGTACATCAAGTTGATTGTGGAGATTTAATCTGCTGCTTCTGAGGCTTCTCGGAGAAATTTCCATTTCTCTTCTTTGTTAGCACAGCTCCTGGGGCTACACTTTGGAATTGGCCCTACTTCTGCATGTAGGTCACCTGAGGGCATCTGTTTCCCGCCCAGACAGGACGGGGTTAAAGTAGCAGCATATTTGGGGGCTGTGGCTCACTCATGATGGCGGGAGGGAGTGGTATGCAATGAGGGGTGAGTCTGCGGCAGCAGAGGCCAGTGTGATGTTGTACCAGCCTGAGGCGCGCTGTGCATTCTCCCGGGGAAGTTGTTCCTGGATCACGGGACCCTGGCAGTGGTGGGCTGCAGAAGCTCCCAGGAGGGGCGGTGTGGATAGTGACCTGTGCTGGCACACAGGCTTCTTGGTGGCTGCAGCAGCAGCCTTAGCGTTTCATGCCTGCCTCTGGTGTCCGCGCTGATATCCGCGGCTCGCACCCATCTCTGGAGCTCGTTTAGGCATTGCTCTGAATACCCCCTCCTCACGCACCCTGAAACAATTGTCTCTTGCCTCTTAGGCAGGTCCAGACTTTTTCCCGGACTCCCTACTGGCTAGCTGTGGCATACTACCCCCGTTCAGGCTGTGTTCACGCAGCCAACCCAAGTCCTCTCCCTGGGATCTGACCTTGAACGCTGAAGCCTTAGCTCCCAGCCCCTGCCCGCCCCGGCAGCTGAGCAGACAGGCCTCTCAGGCTGGTGAGTGCTGGTCAGCACCCATCCTCTGTGCGGGAGTCTCTCTGCTTTGCCCCCTGCACCCCTGTTGCTGCACTCTCCTTTGTGGCTCTGAAGCTTCCACCCCGCCACCCCCGTCTCTGCTAGTGAAGGGGCTTCCTAGTGTGTGGAAACCTTTCCTCCTGCACAGCTCCCTCCCAGACGTGCAGGTCCTGTCCCTATTCTTTTGTCTCTGTTTTTTCTCTTTTCTTTTGCCCTACCCAGGTACCTGGGGGAGTTTCTTGCCTTTTGGGAAGTTTGAGGTCTTCTGCCAGCATTCAGTAGGTGTTTTGTAGGAGTTGTTCCACATGTAGATGTATTTTTGATGTATCTGTTGGGAGGAGGGTGATCACGTCTTACTCCTTAGCCATCATGAATTGCGAGTCCCTTATTTATTTTTGAGTAGTACTGCAGGTGTGATTTATCATTTGTGTGCATTAGGTGCATTGTTAGTCCTTTCATTCCTTGGCTTCCCATTTTTTTTCCTCAACCTGATTACATGCTTTGGCATATAAGCACTTTGGACCAATCTATGCCCCTTTATACTCAGATCTTCCCTACCTCCTCCACATACTTCTTGGAATTTTAGGGCAGGGTTCAGGAACCTTTTCAGCTCTGATTGAATACCACCCAGCCATCTGAGCAGTGTGTGGTGGTTTCATAACAAGGCCTAAGGCATCCATGAAGGATAAGGAAGACAGAAAGAGAGAAATGTTTAGTGAGTAGAAGGAAAAGGGAGGCTTTCATGGTTAACATATGGGACCACAGCATACCATCTGCTTGCTTATTTGCTTTTTAATGCTCTTTTGATTCTGAGATTCTTAATGCTGTCATTGCCTCCAACAAAGATTTTTAAGATAAACTGTATTATATAGAGATGTTTTGCAGCCCAGAGGAGGCCAAGAGGATGGATTGGTATTTCTTCTATCCAAGTTACAGCAATTCTCTTTTAGTACTGTAGAATTCTGTGTGAGGTATAGTTTAGTGGTTCTATTGCCGCAAGAGACACAGAGATAGAGACAGAGAGAATACTCTTTGCCTTCATTCCTTAAATCCCTACGAATTTTATGCAGTACCTTTTCTTATCATCCACATACATCATAGGAGTATCACATCATCATTAATCTCTTCTAAGGATTTTAAAAATTTCAGTCTTTTTATTAGTATGTTACACTTAATATGTAATATAAGGATTTAAGGAAAATATAAAACACATTTATTGAAATCATCTGATTTTATCAATGTTATAATATTGTAAAAAAGTTTACTCATATTCTCTAACCACTACCATCTTGGAAACCACTTAGTTGACAGAGAAATTGGGGTCACAAAAAATTAAATATCAAGTACAAAAAGATATTCTCACTAATCTGTTAGAAATGAAAATAAGCTATTTTAAAATTATAAAATAATTTCAGGGGAGAGTGTGATTTATAAAAATATTATCAATACCTCATTTCTTCAAGAATGCATCTATTATATAGAGTAATGGATAATATATGTGTCAGTCCATCTGGGCTGCTATAACAAAATGCCATAAACTGGGTGGTTCATAGATCGCTGTCTTTTTTTGTAACCTCATATGATGTAAAGGGCAAGAAGGGTCTCTGGGCACTCTTCTAAGGGCACTAATCTCATTCATGAGGGTTCTGCCCTCATGACCTACTCACCTCCTAAAGGCCCTGCCTCCAAATACCATCATCCTGGGGGTTAGAATTCAACATATGAATTTGGTAGGGGGAAACAAACATTCAGACCATAGTAATATGTACTAAATAAACACTTGTTGACTGACTATTAGGTATAAGGTACTGTGCTTAGGCAGCTGGGAATACAAAAATGAATAAAATGTGGGCCTTGCCCTCCTGGAGTTGCTGTGTACTGAAGGAGAAGAATATACAAATAATGATAAAATATATACAACATAAACACCCAAAGGGAGTCACAAATGAAGCTATAGGGGAGTTCCAAGAATTAGGCATTTAGGGAAGGCTTCATGGAGGAGCTAGAGTTTTCCAGTAACTACAGTCTTCAAAAGATTAATGCACTTTTTGCTTAACTTTGATACTTTAAAATTTTCTGAAAAACATTTTTAAAAGTAAAACAATGCTAACAATGCTACCTGAAGCCTTTACTTAAGTTGAGAAGTGTGATTTATACCCTGGAGTATTTCTTTAATTAAAAGACTTTATATTTTAGAGAATTTTTAGGCTTACAGAAAAATTGAGCTGTAAGTATAGAGAGTTCCCTCCTCCCAAAAGCCCCCTCACTAAATTTCTTCTATTACTAACATCTTGCATTAGTGTAGTACATTTGTTACAATTGATGAACCAATTATAAAAAAAATACATTATTCTTATTAACTAAGTTCATAGTGTACCTTAGGATTCCATTCTTTGTTTTAGTTATATGGTTTTGGGGAAATGCATAATGTGAGATACCACCACTAAAGTATCATACAGAATAGTTTTACTGCCCTGAAAATCTGAGGCATTCCACCTATTTATCTCTCTCTCGATCCTCTTGCATCCCTGATAACCACTGATCATTTTGCTGTCTCTGTAGTTTTACCTTCTCCAGAATGTCATACAGTTGGAATCATATAGTATGTAGCCCTTTCAGACTGGTTTCTTTTACTTAGGAATATGCATTTCTGGGTCATTTGTGTCTTTCTTTTTATTTAATAGTTCATTTCTTTTTATTGCTGAAAAATATTTCACTATATGGAGGTACCATAGTGTGTTTATCCACTCTCTCTTTGAAAGATATCTTGGTTGCTTCTAAATTTTGGCAGTTATAAACAAAGCTGCAGTAAACATTTGTGTACAGGATTTTGTGTGACATAAGTTTTCAGTTCATTTGGATAGTTACCAAGGATTGCAATTGCTAGATTGTATAGTAAGATTATGTTTAATTTTGTGAGAAACTGCCATACTGTCTTCCAAAGTGGCTGTACCATTCTGCATTCCCACTAGCAATGAAGTTTCTGTTCTTCCATATCCTTGTCAACCATTTTAATAGGTGCATAATGGTATCTCATTTTTCTTCTGATTTGAAATTGCCTAGTGACACATGGCATTTTGCATCTTTTCATATGCTTATTGGCATCTGTATATCCTTCTTGGTGAAATGTCTGTCAGGTCTTTTGCTGATTTTTTATTTGGATTGTTGAATTTTAAGAGTTCTCTGCATATTTTGAATACCAGTTCTTTATCAGATAGATGTTTTACAGATATTTTTACTCGATCTGTGGCTTGTATTTTCCTTCTCTTTACAGTGTCTTTCACAGAACAGAAGTTATAAATTTTAATGAAGTCCAACTTATCAGTGTTCATGGATTGTGCCTTTAATGTTGTTATCACATGTCACTGGCAAACCAAAGGTCACCTAGATTTTCCTTTATGTTATCTTCTAGAAGTTTTATAGTTTTTTGCTTTACATTTAGGTCTGTAATCAATTTGGAGTTAATTTTTGCAGAAGGTGTAAGTAAGGTCACTGTCTAGATTCTTTCTTCTTTTCTTTTCTTCCCTTCCTTCCTCCCTCCCTCCCTCTCCTCTCTCTCTCTTTCTTTCTTTCTCTCTCTCTCTCTCTCTCTCACATTCAGTTATTTCAGCACCATTTTTTGAAAAGACTATCCTTTCCCCACTGGGCTGCCTTTGCTCCTTTGTCAAAGATCAGTTAACTATATTTGTGTGTATTTGTCTATTTCTGGACTCTCTGTTCTATTCCATGGATCTATTTGTCCATTCTTTTCCCAATACCACAGTGTTTTGATTAACTTTATGGTAAGTCTTGATGTCAAATAGTATCAGCCCGTCAACATTGTTTTTGTCTTCAATATTGTGCTGGATATTCTGGATCTTTTGTTTTTCTATATAAAATTTAGAATCACTTTGCCCCTATCTACCAAATTACTAGCTGGGATTTTGATTGGGACTGAATTGAATATATAGATCAAGTTTGACATCTTGACAATATTAAGTCATCCTATCCATGAACATGGACTATCTCTCTGTTCATTTAGTTCTTTGATTTCTTTTATCAAAGTTCTATAGTTTTCCTCATGTAGACCTTGTACATGTTTTGTTATATGTATATATAATTTTTGGTACTAATTTCAATGGTGTTATATGTTTAATTTCAAAATGCATATTGTTCATTGGAGGTATATGGGAAAGTGATTGACTTTTGTATATTAGCTATGTACCTTGCAACCATGTAACATGCAGCCTTGCTAGAGTTGCTTATTAGTTTCAGGAGGTTTTTTATTATTGATTCTTTTGGATTTTCTACATGGATAATCATATCTGCAAAGATGGTTTTATTTCTTCCTTCCCAACATGTATACCTTTTATTTCCTTTTCTTGTCTTATTGCATTAGCTAAGGACTTCCAGTACCATGTTGAACAGGAGCAGTAAGATAGGGCGTCCTTGCCTTGTTCCCAGTCTTAGGGGTAAAAGCATCTAATTTCTCATCATTAAGTATGTTGTTAGCTATAGGTTTTCTTGTAGATGTTTTAATCAAGTTGAGGGAGTTCCCCTCTATTCCTAGTTTGCTTACAGGTTTTTTTTTTTATAATGAATAGATGTTGGATTTTTCAGGTGCTTTTTTTGCATCTATTGATAAAATATCCTATTTTTTCTTTAGCCTGTTGATGTGATCAATTACATTAATTGGTTTTTCAATGTTGGACCAGCCATGCATACCTGGAATAAATTCCACTTTGTCATATTGTATAATTATTTTTATACATTATTAGATTTGATTTGCTAATATTTTGGTGAGAATTTTTGGTCTGTTCATGAGAGATAGTGGTCTATAGTTTTCCTTTCTTGTGGTGTCTTTATCTGGCTTTGGTACTAAGGTAATGCTGGGCTCATAGAATGAGTTAGGAAATGTTCCCTCTATCTCTGTTTTCTGTAAGAGATGGTCTTTACCAATTGTATAAGTACTTTATCCAGTTTTCTATTCTCCTTGTTTTGCCTTGCTAATCAGATCTCCCTTTAGTGCTCTTGTTCTTTCTTTCTCTCCTTCTGATCTTTTAGGGACCAGAGAGGTAATTAAACAAAGAAACAAAATTCCCTTTTACCTCTTCACATATATTAGACCCTTCTGAGCAGCACTAGTTACAGAGCCCTTAATTATCAGAGGCTGCTGTAAAAGAGATTAATTATTGAGAAATTTAGGTATTAAAAGTTCTGAAAGAATTGGGTTCCTCAGATGAGATAGATAATACTTTTATGACCAGGAAGGGAAAAGTCATTTTAAAATCCGGAATTTGAGACCCTCAGCACACTGACCATGTTTTGGCATCATATAGATACAGCATACTTTTGACTGTTCTTTATGGTGATTTTACTTTTTCCTTAACTCTGTTCTTCAATCAGTGTCTCAAATTGTACATTTGCCTGTTAAAATTAAATGAATTCAATTTCCTAATGATATACCAGTTTCTGTGAAAATTAAAGAGTTTAGCAGATTATTTATATATGTGATTTAAACTTTTTCATCTGTGAAAGAAAAAGGTTTTGTGAGAATAAGTCCCTTTATTTCTTTTGTACTTAAATTAATGGGTACAATGCAGTTATAGATGAAACATACCATTTGTCACATGGTTATAATCTAGTAAAAATAACCAGTTTCTCAATTCAGAAAGGAAAGGGGGTATGAAACTTCATATTGAGTCACTTTTTATTGAAATACACTATCATCAAACTTTATTTTTAGACATTTCCAGCCACTAGGGGAGGTAGATGGGATGAGACCTGTGATACGGGCTTTATTTTTAATATACATGCAATAAAATGTACTTTTTTGATATACAGTTCTATAATTTTTAACACGTGTATATTTGTAAAATTACTGTCACAGTCAGGATGACACAGAAAAGTGCTATTGCCCCAGAAATCTCCTTTGCGTAACCCATTTGTAGATATACCCTCTCCAAGCCCCTAACTGCTAGGTATCATTCATTTGTCCTCTATCACTATAGCTTTGTCATTTTGAGAATACCATATAAATGGAGTCATATCATATATAAACTTTTGAGCTGGCTTCTCTAATCCAACATAATGCCTTTGTCATTCATCCAAGTCATTGACTCTATCAGTTATTCTTTTTTATTAATGAGCAGTATTCCATAGTATGGATGTACTAGAGTTTGTTTATCCATTTACCCACGTATGGACATGTGGTTTCTTTCCACCCTTTGACAGTTATAACTAGAGTTGCTATAAACACACGAGTACAGGTTTTTGTGTGAATCTGAGTTTTCATTTCTCTAGGATAAATACCTAGGAGTGGAATTGCTGGGTCACGGTAAGTGTATTTTTAACTCTATAAGAAACTGCCAAATTATTTTCCAAAGTGGCTGTTTTTGTCTGCCACCACCAATATATGAGAGTTTCAGTTACTTCATTTCTTTTACTACACTTGGTATCATCAGGCATATAGTGGTATCTTGTGGTTTTAATATACTTTGCATGTGCTTTGTTGCCATCCATACATCCACTTTGGTGAAGTTTCTGTTCAAGTGTTTTGTCCATTTTTTATTTGGGCTGTTGTTTCTACTGTTGAGTTTAGTGAGTTATTTATATATTCTGTACGAGACCTTTCTCAGATATATAATTTGCAAATATTTTCTCCCAGTCTGTAGCTTGTTTTTCTTTATCTCATTTTTTTTGGGGGTGGAGGCGCTGCATCAGGTCTTAGTTGCAGCACACAGGCTCTTTGTTGCAGCACGTGGGCTTCTTTCTAGTTGTGGTACATGGGCTCCAGAACACGTGGGCTCTGTAGTTTGTGGCACGCAGGCTCAATAGTTGTGGCGTGTGGGCTTAGTTGCTCCGCGACATGTGGGATAGTAGTTCCCTGACCAGGGATCAAACCCACTTCCCCTGAATTGGAAGGCAAATTCTTAACCACTGGACCACCAGGGAAGTCCTTGTAGCTTGTTTTTTAATTCCCTTAATAGTGTCTTATATAGAATAAAAGTTTTAAATTTTGATATGTTTCAGTTCATTTTTTTTCTTTATGGATTATGCTTTATTATGTCTAAGAACTATTTGCCTAACTCAAGGTCATCAAGATTTTCTCCTATGTTTTCTTCTAAAAGTTATTTTTTTTACCTTTTACATTTAGATCCATGCTCCATTTTGTATTAATTCTTGTATCCAGTTTAAATGAAGGTTCATTGTTTTGTCCAGTTGTTCCTACATGAAGGCTCTCCTCTCCTCATTGAATTTTCTTTGTTTCCTATTGCTGCTGTAACAACTTATAAATTTAATAGCTTAGACAACACAAATTTATTATCTTATATTTCTGAAGGTCAGACATCCAAAATTAGGTTTCACTGGATCAAAATAAAGGCATTTAGCAGGACTGTGCTGCCTCCAGAGGCTCTTGGGAGAGGATCAATTTCCTTGCCTTTTCCAGCTTTTTCTAGAAGTCACCTGCATTTTTGGCTCAAGGCCCCTTCCTCCATCTTAAAGCCAGCAGCATCTTCAATCTTCTTGATTTTGACTTTTGGCTTCTGTAGTCGTATCTTTTTTCTTTACTTTGACCCTCCTACTTCCCTCTTATAAGGACTCTTGATTATATTCAGCCCACCCAGATAATCCAGGATACTCTCCCCAGCTCACATTCTTCAGTTTAATCACATCTGCAAAGTCCATTTTGCCATGTAAAGTATCATCTTCACAGGTTCTGGATATTACTACATGGAGATGTTTAGGGAGCCATGATTCTCAGATAGATAGATTAGTGGAATGTCATCCTTTTCTGGACTCTGCTCTGTTTCATTGATCTATGTGTCTCTCCATTCATCACCACCACACTGTCTTCATTATTGTAGCTTTATAGTAAGTCTTAAAGACAGGTAGTGTGATTCTTCCAATTTCTTTTTCCAAAATTGTTTGGCTATTCTAGTTTCTTTGCTTTTCCATAGAGTTTTAGAATAATCTTGTCTGTAGCTACAAAGAAGCCAGATGGGATTTTTAGATGGATTTTTATTAAATCTCTAGACCAGTTTGGGGAGAATTGGTGTCCCTATTATGTTGATTCTTGTAGTTGATGAACACAGTATATCTCTCCATTTATTTAGATCTTCTGTGATTTATTTCATATGCATTTGTAGCTTTCAGACACTGTACATCTTTGATTAGATCAGTGGTTCCCAATCAGAGGGGATTTTGCCCTTTAAGGGGACATTTGGCAGTAACTAGAGGCATTTTTATTGGTCACAATTGTGTGGGGCTGGGGAGTGCTACTAGCTTGTGGTCGGTAGAGGTTAGGGACACTACTAAACATCCTAAAGTACACAGAACAGCCCCTCCCATAAGAAAGAATTATCTAAACCAAAATGTCAGTAGTGCTGAAGGTTGAGAAACCCTGGGTTAGATTTAACTTAAGGATTTATTTTTGTGGGGAGGGGTGTTGTAAATTTTTTTAAATCTTGGTTTCCAGTTGTTTATTGCTTGTATATTGTTACATTAATAATTGTTCATTTGTATTGCTTATTATAATATATTGATAATTGCATTGATAATTATTGATATATTTGGAGTTTGGTATACCATTTTATTATCTGCTAGTTGCCTCTTTATTTTGTTGCATTGTTTCACTTTTCCTGCTATCTTTTGCATTATTTGAACAGGTTTTACTATCCCATTTTAATTTATCGTGCCTTTTGGTCGATCTCTTTGTATAATTTTTTAGTAGTTGCTCTAGGAATTACAATATTCATACTTAACTTTTCACAGTCTACGTAGAATCAATAGTTTATCACTTCAAGTAGAATGTAAAAACCTTCCTGCCCTCTAAGTCCCTTTACCTTCCCTCTTTATGTTTACAAGTCATCTTACGTATTACATATACATACATTGAAAACCCCATCAGTCAGTGTTCTACATTTTGCTTTTAACCATCAAACATATTTTAAAGAACTTAAGAGAAGAATATGCTACTATATTTGCATAGATATTTACTATTTCTGTTGCTTTTCCTTCATTGCTAATATTCCAGGATTCATTCTGCTTCTATTTCCCAAGTGTATGAAGAATTTCCTTTAGCAGTTCTTTTAGAGCAGGTCTGCTGGTGATTAATTCTTATTAGTTTTCTTTAATCTCAGAATGTCTTGATATTCCTTTCATTTCTGAAGGCTAATTTTGCTGGTTATAGGATTCTAGGTTAACAGTTCTTTTCTTTTACCACTTGAAAAATGTTGTGCCACTTCCTGCTAGCTTCCCTGGAAATCTACTGTCTTCAAATTGTTTTTCCCTTATACTTAATATATTATTTGTATCTAGCTCTTTTAAGATTTTTTTCTTTGTCTTTAGCTTTCAGAAATTTAATCATGATGTGTCTTGGTGTGGATTTCTTTGAGTTTATATCTATTTGGAGTTGCTTAGCTCCTTGAATTCTTGGGTTTGTCTTTGCCAAAATAGAGGATTTTTTTATTTCTTTGAATACTTTTTCCAGTTTCACACTTCCATTCTTCTGGCACTCTGAAGAGGAATACTGGATCTTTTGTTATGGTCCCATAGGTTCCTGAGTCTTGTTTACTGTTTTTTTTTTTAAGTCTGTTTTCTCTCTGTTGTTCATATTGAGTACTTTCTATTGTTCTATCTTCAAGTTTACTGATTCTTTCCTTTGTCCTCCCCATTCTGCCATGGATCCCATCCATTCAAGTTTTTTTTTTAACTTCAGCTATATTTTTCAGTTTCAGATTTTTCATTTGTTTCTTCTTTTATGTCCTCTATTTATTTGCTGAGACATTCTATTTTTGTTGATTTAAGCATGTTCATAAATGCTCCTTGAAGCACTTTTATGATAGCTACTCTGAAATTCTTGTCAGATAGTTCTAACGTTTGTGTCTATTTATTGTATTTTCTTATTCAAGTTGATATCTTAGTCATTCTTGGGATGATGAGTGATTTTTGATTGAAACCTGGACATTTGGCGTATTATGTTATGAGACTCTGGATCTTATTTAAATCTTCTGTTTAGCAGGCCTCTTGTGGCACTGCTCCAGTGGGGATGCCTCATTACTGCAAGTGCAGGTGAAAGTCCAGGTTCTTACCTTGGCCTCCATTTGTTCCTAGGGAAAGGGACTCCTTACAACTGCTAGGTGGGGTAGGAGTTCAGGCACCTCAGAAGATAAAAGACAAGCGATGGACTAGGAGAAAATATTTGCAAATCATATAACCAACAAAGGCCTATATCTAGAATATCTATAAAGAATTCCTAAAACTCAACAGCAAAAAACCAATCCAAATGTAAAATGTACAAAAGGCACAAACAGATATTTCATCAGAGAGCACATGAAAAGATGTTCAACATCATTTCTGTTATGGAAACACAAATTAAAACCACAATGAAATATCATTATACACCTATTATTAAAATAGTTTCAAAATTTTAAAAAATAGTGATGATACCAAATGTTGGTGAGGATGCAGAGGAACTGGATCACTCATACTTTACTGGTGGGACTATAAAGTGGTATGGCCACTCTGAAAGAGTATAGCAGTTTATTAAAAAGTTCAGTGTAGACTTACCATATGACTTAGCAATTACACTCTTGGGCATTTATCCCAGAGAAATGAAAACTTATGACCACCTTTTATGGTCACCTTTTATGAAAATGTTCATAAAATCTTCATTTATAATAGCCCCAAACTAGAAACAACCAAAATATCCTTCAGGGATGAGTGGTTGAATAAATTCTGTTACATCTATGGAATACTACTCAGCAATAAAAAGAGATGAGCTATTGATATATGCATCATCCTTGATGAAGGAATATAAAGAGGTAGCACAAGGAAGTTCTTTTGTGGTGAGGGGATAGTTCTGTATCTTGATTGTGGTGATGGTTACATGGATCTGAACATGGGATAAAATTGCATGGAACCACAGAGATGACACATAAAACCACACACACACACTAATACACATTTAAAAATGATGAAAACTGAATGAGTTCTGTAGCCTAGTTAACAGTAATGTGCCAATGTACATTTTTGTTTTTGATATGGAACTACAGCTATATAAGATGTCATCATTAGGAGATGCTGGGTGAAGTTATGAGTCTCTGTACTACTTCTGCAACTTCCTGTCAGCTTATAATTATTTCAAAATAAAAAGTTTTTAAAAATTCACAGTTGTCTGAGGTGATTTAAGTCTAGTTCTGCTGAAAGCAGAATATTAGGGAAAACCAATATTTGCCACCCCCCATCCCCAAAATATCACAACGTCAATGGAACCCACATGTATATACTAATAAAAACATCTGTATATCCTTTCCATTTCTTTGGTGTTTTTCCTTTTCTTTAAAAAATTACTTTTATGGGAAAACTGACAGTAATCAACAATTATCATTACAGGTAGTGCTGTGTTCCTAGTGCTATGCTAACTGCCCTTTTCCTGCCAGTGAAAACACAGGCAGATGAAATTCACATTCTTTACATACTTACAAGGATGCTCCCAAATTTGACCAAATGCAAACACATTTTCAAAAAAAAATTGCACAATTTTCCTGGTGATACATGAGTTTCAGTCAGACTCACTCTGTGGCAAAGATATAATGGGCTGTGTGTTGTGAGAATTGCGTGCTAGCTATAACTATCACTTTTTCTCCCACTCAAGAAAGTGTATTGGAATGCAAGTGAGGGGATTTGGCCTTATATGGAGAACCTGGAATCTCTTCAAAGTTATTTAAATTACTTATGCCATACTTTTCAACTGTAACTGGTTTAAGCATTGCATTTGAGAGTATCCATTTTAGGCTGCAAAAGTAATAAAATAATGTTGTCCCTGCCTTATTAAACTGCTGATGTGGCTATGGTATACAGGAAAAAATTCTGAATTTCAGGAGAGACCTGGATTTTAATCCTAGCTCTGCTGCTTACTGAAAAAGTCATTAAACCTCACAGAACCTGAGTTTTCTCAATTACAGGGATAATACCCATTTCATAGACTTATTTCATTCAGCTCTTACCTTTGTGAAAGGTACCTAGCACCATATCTGACTCATATAGCTGTTCACAAAATGTTTGTTTGCTGCAAAAGGTTTCACTCATGAAGGTGTCTTCATGCACCTGAAGACAAAGTGAATGATAAATATATAATAAAAATTATAAATACTGTGGTTTAAACTATAAAAATGAGGGGTTGGAAAATGGAAAGTGCCAAAAGTGCTGCAGGTTTTAGAGAAGGCATCATGATGGGAATGAGATTCAAAGTGGGTTTTGAAGAACAGAGAAGTGGAGGGGTAAATTGGTAGGGAGACCATTTCAAGTAGAAGCGGAAGACTGAGGACATATGCTCATATGGGAATCAAAACTGAGAAATTTATACTACTTGAAACCTGCTATTCTATTAGATTATATTTGGGAACTTATAAATCTTAAAGTTTTAAGCAATTTTTTCCATAGTGTTACATTTTAAAAGTATTCCAACATTTGCTGTCTATTTTAATGATATTGAATATTTGAGTACCTGCTTGGTTGCTAAGACAATTGTATACCTTACTTTGCAATCTTGATTGGTAAGGTTTACCTAGCTCCTGTCAGTTGTAGCTAAACTTAGGCTTGTTGATGATAAATTCTTTCTGTTTAATAAAGATAAATGATATAATAGTGGAATATTAACGAGAGCTGGGATTTCAGTATTTTTTTAAGTCTTATAAAATTGTTTTCACATGATATTAATGTATATGAATTTAATTTCTTCAAAGAAAGCTTTGCCAGTCTTACCAACTTGCTATTCCTAAATGATGCTTGGTGTTTGTAATAGTATAACTTTGTAGAAAATGTGAAATGTGAGTGATTGACTAACTTGTCTTGAATATATGAAAGCATTATACTCTTTCTTTCTTTCTTTCTTTCTTTCTTTCTTTCTTTCTTTCTTTCTTTCTTTCTTTCTTTCTTTCTTTCTTTCTCTTTCTCTCTCTCTCTCTCTCTCTCTCTCTCTCTCTCTCTCTTTCTTTCTTTCTTTCTTTCTTTCTTTCTTTCTTTCTTTCTGTGTATTCTCATGGAGAAATAGGTTGGTATTTGAAAGGATAGTTTGATATTCATTGAGGTTTTTTTTCTTAATAATGCTTTATTGGAGTATAATTGCTTTACAATGGTGTGTTAGTTTCTTCTTTATAACACAGTGAATCAGTTATACATATACATATATTCCCATATCTCTTCCCTCTGGCGTCTCGTTCCCTCCCACCCTCCCTATCCCACCCCGCAGGTGGTCACAAACCACGGACCTGATTCCCCTGTGTTATGCGGCTGCTTCCCACTAGCTATCTGTTTTACGTTTGGTAGTGTATATATGTCCATGCCACTCTCTCACTTTGTCACAGCTTACCCTTCCCCCTCCCCATATCCTCAAGTCCATTTCTAGTAGGTCTGTGTCTTTATTCCTGTCTTACCCCTCAGTAATTCATGACTTCTTTTTCCCTTAGATTCCATATATATGTTTTAGCATATGGTATTTGTTTTCCTCTTTCTGACTTACTTCACTCTGTATGACAGACTCCAGGTCCATCCACCTCACTGCAAATATCTCAATTTCGTTTCTTTTTATGGCTGAGTAATATTCCATTTGTATATATGTGCCACATCTTCCTTATCCATCATCTGATGATGGACACTTAGGTTGCTTCCATGTCCTGGCTATTGTAAATAGAGCTGCAATGAACATTTTGGTACATGCCACTTTTAGAATTATGGCTTTCTCAGGGTATATGCCCAGTAGTGGGATTGCTGGGTCGTGTGGTAGTTATATTTTTAGTTTTTTAAGGAACCTCCATACTGTTCTCCATAGTGGCTGTATCAATTTACATTCCTACCAACAGTGCAAGAGTGTTCCCTTTTCTCCAAACCCTCTCCAGCATTTATTGTTTGTAGATTTTTTGATGATGGCCATTCTGACCAGTGTGAGATGATATCTCATTGCAGTTTTGATTTGCATTTCTCTAATGATTAATGATGTTGAGCATTCTTTCAGGTGTTTTTTGGCAATCTGTATATCTTCTTTGGAGAAATATCTGTTTAGGTCTTCTGCCCATTTTTGGATTGGGTTGTTTGTGTTTTTGATATTGAGCTACATGAGCTGCTTGTAAATTTTGGAGATTAATCCTTTGTCAGTTGTTTCATTTCCAACTATTTTCTCCCGTTCTGAGGGTTGTGTTTTGCTCTTGTTTATCGTTTCCTTTGCTGTGCAAAAGCTTTGAAGTTTCATTAGGTCCCATTTGTTTATTTTTGTTTTTATTTCCATTTCTCTAGGAGGTGGGTCAAAAAGGATCTTGCTGTGATTTATATCATAGAGTGTTCTGCCTATGTTTTCCTCTAAGAGTTTGATAGTATCTGGCCTTATATTTAGGTCTTTAATCCATATTGAGTTTATTTTTGTGTATGATATTAGGGAGTGTTCTAATTTCATACTTTTACATGTACCTGTCCAACTTTCCAAGCACCACTTATTGAAGAGGCTGTCTTTTCTCCACTGTATATTCTTGCCTCCTTTATCAAAGATAAGGTGCCCATATGTGTGTGGGTTTATCTCTGGGCTTTCTATCCTGTTCCATTGATCTATATTTCTGTTTTTGTGCCAGTACCATAGTGTCTTGATTACTGTAGCTTTGTAGTGTAGTCTGAAGTCAGGGAGCCTGATTCCTCCAGCTCCATTTTTCGTTCTGAAGATTGCTTTAGCTATTCGGGGTCTTTTGTGTTTCCATACAAATTGTGAAATTTTTTGCTCTAGTTCTGTGAAAAATGCCAGTGGTTTGATAGGGATTGCATTGAATATGTAGATTGCTTTGGGTAATAGAGTCATTTTCAGAATATTGATTCTTCGAATCCAAGAACATGGTATATCTCTCCATCTTTGTATCATCTTTAATTTCTTTCATCAGTGTCTTATAATTTTCTGCATACAGGTCTTTTGTCTCCTTAGGTAGGTTTACTCCTAGATATTTTATTCTTTTTGTTGCAATGGGAGTGTTTTCTTGATTTCACTTTCAGATTTTTCATCATCAGTGTATATGAATGCCAGAGATTTCTGTGCATGAATTTTGTATCCTTCTACTTTACTAAATTCATTGATTAGCTCTAGTATTTTTCTGGTAGCATCTTTAGGATTCTCTATGTATAGTATCATGTACTGCAAACAGTGGCAGCTTTACTTCTTCTTTTCCGATTTGGATTCCTTTTATTTCTTTTTTTTTTTTTTTTTTTTGCGGTACGCGGCCTCTCACCATCGTGGCCTCTCCCGTTGCGGAGCACAGGCTCCAGACGCGCAGGCCCAGCGGCCATGGCCCACGGGCCTAGCCGCTCCGCGGCATGCGGGATCCTCCCAGACCGGGGCACGAACCCGTGTCCCCTGCATCGGCAGGCGGACTCCCAACCACTGCGCCACCAGGGAAGCCCCCTTTTATTTCTTATTCTTGTCTGATTGCTGTGGCTAAAACTTTCAAAACTATGTTAAATAATAGTGGTGAGAGTGGGCAACCTAGTCTTGTTCCTGATCTTAGTGGAAATGCTTTCAGTTTTTCACCATTGAGGAGGATGTTGGCTGTGGGTTTGTCATATCTGGCCTATATTAAGTTGGGGAAAGTTCCCTCTATGCCTACTTTCTGGAGGGTTTTTATCATAAACAGATGTTGAATTTTATCAAAAGCTTTTTCTGCATCTATTGAGATTATCATATGGTTTTTATCCTTCAGTTTGTTAATATGGTTTATCACATTGACTAATTTGCATATATTGAAGAATCCTTGCATTCCTGGGATCAACCTCACTTGATCATGGTGTATGATCCTTTTAATGTGCTGTTGGATTCTGTTTCCTAGTATTTTGTTGAGGATTTTTGCATCTATGTTCGTCAGTGATATTGACCTGTAGTTTTCTTTTTCTTGTGACATCTTTGCTGCTTTGGGTATCGGGGTGATGGTGGCCTCATAGAATGAGTTTGGGAGTGTTCCTCCCTCTGCTATATTTTGGAAGGATTTGGGAAGAATAGATGTTAGCTCTTCTCTAAATGTTTGATAGAATTCACCTGTGAAGCCATCTGGTCCTGGGCTTTCTTTGTTGGAAGATTTTTAATCACAGTTTCAATTTCAGTGCTTGTAATTGGTCTGTTCATATTTTCTCTTTCTTCCTGGTTCAGTCTCGGCAGGTTGTGCATTTCTAAGAATTTGTGCATTTCTTCCAGGTTGTCCATTTTATTGGCATAGAGTTGCTTGTAGTAATCTCTCATGATCTTTTGTATTTCTGCAGTGTCAGTTGTTACTTCTTCTTTTTCATTTCTAATTCTGTTGATTTGAGTCTTCTCCCTTTTTTTCTTCATGAGTCTGGCTAATGGTTTATCAACTTTGTGTATCTTCTCAAAGAACCATCTTTTAGTTTTATTAATCTTTGCTATCGTTTTCTTCATTTCTTTTTCATTTATTTCTGATCTGATCTTTATGATTTCTTTGCTTCTGCTAACTTTGGGGTTGTTTTGTTCTTTTTTCTCTAATTGCTTTAGGTGCAAGGTTAGGTTGTTTATTTGAGATGTTTCGTTTTTCTTAAGGTAGGATGGTATTGCTCTAAACTTCCCTCTTAGAACTGCTTTTGCTGCACCCCATAAATTTTGGGTCGTCGTGGTTTCATTGTCATTTGTTTCTAGGTATTTTTTGATGTCCACTTGATTACTTCAGTGATCTCTTGGTTATTAAGTAATGTATTGTTTAGCCTCCATGTGTTTGTATTTTTTACAGATCTTTTCCTGTAATTCATATCTAGTCTCATAATGTTGTGGTCGGAAAAGGTACTTGATACAATTTCAATTTTCTTAAATTTACCAAGGCTTGGTTTGTGACCCAAGATATGATCTATCCTGGAGAATGTTTCATGAGCACTTCAGAAAAATGTGTATTCTATTGTTTTTGGATGGAATGTCTTATAAATATCAATTAAGTCCATATTGTTTAATGTATCATTTAATGCTTGTGTTTCCTTATTTATTTTCATTTTGCATGATCTGTCCATTGGTGAAAGTGGGGTGTTAAGGTCCACTACTATGATTGCGTTATTGTCGATTTCCCCTTTTATGGCTGTTAGTATTTGCCTTACGTACTTAGGTGCTCCCATGTTGGGTGCATAAATATTTACAATTGTTATATCTTCTTCTTGGATCGATCCCTTGATCATTATGTAGTGTCCTTCTTTGTCTCTTGTAATAGTCTTTATTTTAAAGTCTGTTTTGTCTGATACGAGAATTGCTACTCCAGCTTTCTTTTGATTTCCATTTGCATGGAATATCTTTCCTCATCCCCTCACTTTCAGTCTGTATGTGTCCCTAGGTCTGAAGTGGCTCTTTTTTAGACATCATATGTATGTGTCTTGTTTCTGTATCCATTCAGCCAGTTTGTGTCTTTTGTGGGAGCATTTAATCCATTTACATTTAAGCTAATTATCGATATGTATGTTCCTATTCCCATTTTCTTAACTGTTTTAGGTTTGTTATTGTAGGTCTTTTCCTTCTCTTGTGTTTCTTGCCTAGAGAAATTCCTTGAGCATTTGTTTTAAAGCTGGTTTGGTGGTGGTGAACTCTCTCAGCTTTTGCCTGCTGTAAAGGTTTTAATTTCTGCATCAAATCTGAATGAGATCCTTGCTGGGTAGAGTAATCCTGGTTGTAGGTTTTTCTCCTTCATCACTTTAAATATGTCCTGCCAGTCCCTTCTGGCTTGCAGAGTTTCTGCTGAAAGATCAGCTGTTAAGCTTATGGGGATTCCCTTGTTTGTTATTTGTTGTTTTTCCCTTGCTGCTTTTAATATGATTTCTTTGTATTTAATTTTTGTTAGTTTGATAAATATGTGTCTTGGCATGTTTCTCCTTGGATTTATCCTATATGGGGCTCTCTGTGCTTCCTGGACTTGATTAGCTATTTCCTTTCCCATATAGGGAAGTTTTCAACTATAATCTCTTCAAATATTTTCTCAGTCCCTTTCTTTTGCTCTTCTTCTGCTGGGACCACTGTAATTTGAATGTTGGTGCATTTAATGTTGTCCCAGAGGTCTCTGAGACTGTTCTCAGTTCTTTTCATTGTTTTTTCTTTATTCTGCCCTGCAGTAGTTATTTCCACTATTTTATCTTCCAGGTCACTTATCTGTTCTTCTGCCTCAGTTATTCTGCTATTGATCCCTTCTAGAGTATTTTTAATTTCATTTATTGTGTTGTTCATCGTTGCTTGCTTCCTCTTTAGTTCTTCTACGTCCTTGTTAAATGTTTCTTGCATTTTCTGTATTCTATTTCCAAGATTTTGGATCATCTCTACTATCATTATTCAGAATTCTTTTTCAGGTAGACTGCCTATTTCCTCTTCATTTGTTATGTCTGGTGGGTTTTTACCTTGCTTCTGCATCTGATGTGTGTTTTTCTGTCTTCTCATTTTGCTTATCTTACTGTGTTTGGGGTCTCCTTTTTGCAGGCTGCATGTTCATAGTTCCCATTGTTTTTGGTGTCTGTCGCCAGTGGCTAAGGTTGGTTCAGTGGGTTGTGTAGGTTTCCTGGTGGAGAGGACTAGTGCCTGTGTTCTGGTGGATGAGGCTGGATCTTGTCTTTCTGGTCGGCACGTCCACATCTGTTGGTGTGTTTTGGGGTGTATGTGCCCTTATTATGATTTTAGGCAGCCTCTCTGCTAATGGGTGGGGTTGTGTTCCTGTTTTGCTAGTTGTTTGGCATAGGGTGTCCAGCACTGTAGCTTGCTGGTCGTTGAGTGAAGCTGAGTCTTGGTATTGAGATGGAGATCTCTGGGAGATTTTCGCCATTTGATATTACGTGGAGCTGGGAGGTCTCTTGTGGAGCAGTGTCCTGAAGTTGGCTCTCCCACCTTAGAGGCACAGCACTGACTCCTCACTGGAGCACCAAGAGCCTTTCATCCACACGGCTCAGAATAAAAGGGAGAAAAAATAGAGGATAAAATAAAATAAAGTAAGATAAAAGAAAATAATTAAAATAAAAAATAATTATTAGGGAAAATAAGATTTTTTAAGTAAAAAATAAAATATAATGGACGGACAAACCCTAAGACAAATGGTGAAAGCAAAGCTATGCAGACAAAATCTCACACAGAAGCATACACATACACACTCACAAAAAGCAGAAAAGGGAAAGAAAGAATCTATCTTGCTCCCAAAGTCCACCTCCTCATTTTGGGATGATTCCTTGTCTATTCAGGTATTCCGCAGATTCAGGGTACATCAAGTTGATTGTGGAGGAATAATCCGCTGTTCCTGAGGTTGTTGGGAGGATTTCCCTTTCTCTTCTTTGTTTGCACAGCTCCTGGGTTTCACCTTTGGATTTGGCCCCACCTCTGCGTGTAGGTCACCTGAGGGCGTCTGTTCTTTGCTCGGACAGGACGGGGTTAAAGGAGCAGCTGATTCGGGGGCTCTGGCTCACTCAGGCCTAGGGGAGGGTGGGGTTTGGATGTGGGGCAAGCCTGTGGTGGCAGAGGCCAGCGTGACGTTGCACCAGCCTGAGGCGCACCATGTGTTCTCCCAGGGAAGTTGTCCCTGGATCACGGGACCCTGGCAGTGGCGGGCTGCACAGGCTCCCGGGAGGGGAGGTGTGGAGAGTGACCTGTGCCTGCACACAGGCTTCTTCGTGGTGGCAGCAACAACCTTAGCGTCTCATGCCTGTCTCTAGAGTCTGCGCTGAAAGCCGCGGCTTGCGCCAGTCTCTGGAGCTCCTTTAAGTAGTGCTCTTAATCCCCTCTCCTCGTGCACCAGGAAACAAAGAGGGCAGAAAAAGTCTCTTGCCTCTTGGGCAGGTCCAGACTTTTCCCCCCAGACTCCCTCCCGGCTAGCCGTGGTGCACTAACCCCTTCAGGCTGTGTTCACGCCACCAGTCCTCTCCCTGCGCTCTGAACGAAGCCCGAGCCTCAGCTCTCAGCCCCCGCCTGCCCCGGTGGGTGAGCAGACAAGCCTCTCGGGCTGGTGAGTGCTGGTCGGCATCGATCCTCTGTATGGGAATCTCTCCGCTTTGCCCTCCGCACCCCTGTTGCTGCGCTCTCCACCGTGGCTCCAAAGCTTTCCCCCTCCGCCACCTGCACTCTCCACCAGTGAAGGGACTTCCTAGTGTGTGGAAACATTTCCTCCTTCTCACCTCCCTCCTGCTGGTGCAGGTCCCATCCCTATTCTTTTGTCTCTGTTTATTCTTTTTCCTTTTGCCCTACCCAGGTACATGGGGAGTTTCTTGCCTTTTGGGAGGTCTGAGGTCTTCTGCCAGTGTTCAGTGGGTGTTTTATAGGAGCAGTTCCACGTGTAGATGTATTTCTTATGTATCTGTGGGGAGGAAGGTGATCTCCACGTCTTAGTCTTCCGCCATCTTCCTCAACCTCCTGGGTTTTCTTTTGTATGGTGTTGGAGCAAAGGGATTTTTTTCTGGGGCAAATAGATCTATCAGTGTTGGGTTTTTTTTCCCCCTGAACGGTGAATCAGCTACAGATACTTGTAATTTATCTGCTTTTGAGATCCTTTTTTGCTGTATAATTTCAGTTTTACCATTATTTTGGTGAATAAATAATTTTACATATATTTATTGAATACCTGCTATATACAAAGCATTGTACTTATATACACAAATAACTACAGTATAAGGCAGTTTGCTGTAAGTGTTATGAGCTCTGTAGGATTTTAGATAATGGAGAAAGCATTTTTGAGTGGATGATCAGGGGCGATTTCATGGAGGCAGGAGCATTTGACTAATGCACATAGCTTATAAATGAATATTAACATGGCAGTCAGTGTGAGTTAGGAATCCTGAAATGACAGCTCTCCCACTGCCAAAGATTTTATCTTTATAAACTGGGAAAATCATTCCAATACTAGTAAGTGGTTAATATCTAAACATTCCCATAAATACTAATTTAAGGTAAATATTTGTACTTTTATGAATACATAATTTGCATATGATTGATAATTGCTGCTTTTGTTTTTAGGCTATGAATATTGTGGTTCCCTTCATGTTTAAATATGCTGTAGACAGCCTCAACCAGATGTCGGGAAACATGCTGAACCTGAGTGATGCACCAAATACAGTTGCAACCATGGCAACGGCAGTTCTCATTGGCTGTATGTTGGTTCTTTAATCTGTCTACAGGTGTTGACTTTCTTCAAGAGGGTTTCATCATATTTGAGCATATGACCTTTTCACCACAAACACAACTTAGCATTTTGGATGTTTGTTTTATGTGAGATTTTTTGTTTGATGTGTGGTTTTTAAAAAATTCTTTGTATGATATACTTTCCAAAAATTCTGTAATAAAAGTCTCATTTTCTAAGTTCTAAAAAACAATAACATGAAGTAAGACATTAAATTCATAACAACCGCTTCTAATAGTTAGGCTCCTTATAAGGTATTTTTTTAGTAAGGCTAGTTATTTTCTTGCTGTTGTTGTTAGCCGTTGAATAGGAAATTGCTACATAATGATATACCTGTATTAATGTGTTATTAAATTATATTCAATAGCCATGACACAAATCTACAATTTGTAAAGAACAGAATATAGTGCTTTGTGTCCCCATGCAGTAGAAAGGATACTTTATGAAACTCAGACCTGAGTTGGGGCATGCTTAGTCAAAGCACTTGGATTTTTCAGGATCTCGATTTTATCATTTGTTATTTGGGGGAATTGAATTAGATCACAAAACCTCAACAGATACTGTACATTTATCCACAATAAGGCCTTATGGGCTGCTGTTACTTGGAAAAATCTTTCAACATTTGGAATCTTATGGGAAAAAATAACAATGAAAAGTTTTCATGGTGGTGGAAAGATTGATACTCAGTAGGCTAGATATTTTCTAGGTTTCTTTTAGTGTAAGTATTCTGTGATATAGTCATTCATTGTACAAACATTTTCTGAGCCCTTGACGTTTTTATACTCCAACGATTCTAATATTTTTACACCCCACTTTTTCTTGATTGTATTGCTAGATGGTGTATCAAGAGCTGGAGCTGCCTTTTTTAATGAAGTTCGAAATGCAGTATTTGGCAAGGTAGCACAAAATTCAATCCGAAGAATAGCCAAAAATGTCTTTCTCCATCTTCACAACCTGGATCTCGCTTTCCACCTGAACAGACAGACAGGAGCTTTGTCAAAGGCTATTGACAGAGGGACAAGGGGTATCAGTTTTGTCCTGAGTGCTTTAGTGTTTAATCTTCTTCCCATCATGTTTGAGGTGACCCTTGTCAGTGGTGTTTTGGTAAGTAAAACATTTTTCATGACAAGCTTTTATCTTACATTCTTGTTAGTAGCTATTTAGTACTTGAAGCTTTTGTACTATTGCATGCTTATGATTTGAAAGCAAAATCCCATGGTGCCAGAAGGGTTATACAGTTTGTTTAATTATTTTTACACAAGCTTCAAGGGACTGTGTCCAAAGTCTTGATCATGTTATTATTGTAAAGAGCTGTTCAGTTCTACACATAGGTCAGTCATTTAGCTAGTGGTTGCAGTTTTTTTGTTAACAGACATTATGGTATATGGCTTTGGATTGGTATGCTCAGATTATCTAGGTTTCTTTCTATTCACCATTTGTAGCATTTTAGGCAATTTCATATTTTATAATTAAAAGTATGCATATAACTTAAAGTTGATTTTCTAAGGTATTTGTTTCCTCACTCAGTTTTTCATATATACAACTTTATACCAACATATTTTTTAATTAAAATCTTTGCGATTTGCTAATGTATATTATAAACTATTTGGCAAGAACAATGACTGTTTCTCATTTCTTCTTTTGCCTTCTCCAGTATTATAGATGTGGTGCCCAGTTTGCACTGGTGACCCTTGGGACACTTGGTGCATACACAGCATTCACAGTTGCTGTCACACGGTGGAGGTAAGGTATCCCCCAGAGGTCAGTCAAGGTTCAGAAATTAGTTATGCTTCTGTAGCAAACATTCCATGCCTATGCAAATCTTTGTCTTACAGAACTAGATTTAGAATAGAGATGAACAAAGCAGATAATGATGCAGGTAACGCTGCCATAGACTCGCTGCTGAATTATGAAACTGTGAAGGTAATATGTTTTAATTTTACTTTCCTCTTCCTTTCACACCACACTAAGGTTTGTTCTGCCATTTAATTGAATAGGTGCTGTAAGTTAGAGCTGCAGATTAGTATAGGATCTCTAGGTATGATGAAATAATTGTACTTTATTGTTTTTCTTTTGTTTAGAAATTGCCCTTTCTACCACATTTTTTGTGTGGCACCATCGGAATTTTACCTTCTGAATTAATTTATAAGTAGTGACAGTATGGTTAGCATCTTGATTCAGAATGCACACTAAGTTCTTGACTCTATCCCTCATACTGCCTAGCATAGTGTTTTTCACTAATTCATTTCATAATTCATTCATAATTCATTTCACTACTTCATTTATCTGTTCATTTTTCCATTTAACAAATATTACTGAATGCCTCTTGTGTGCAAAGCGCTATGCTAAGTCCTGTAATGGGGGAGGGTGGTAAAAACAATGATTACTGTTTGATCCTTGCCTCCCCAGAATTTGCTAAGCACTGGGAGAGTTAAAGTAAAGTATGCAAGTGGCTACATGAGAAAGGTGTAATGTGGTGGGGGCAATGAGAATTGTCAATTCAGAGTCCCAGAGGATCAAGGCAAGGCTTTGTGAAGGAAGTGCCATTGACAGCTTTTTTAGATCTGGGTTTAAATTAACTAGGCATTCAGTAAATGTTTGGGGGATGAATTTTATGGACTTTTCAAATACTGTCCATTGTGGAAAACTGCAGGAGTACCATAGTCCAATATATGGAAAGTCAGTTTTTAAAATGGTGTATGCAGTACAAAATTGTATCCATGAAAAGGATTCTAATCACTTAAGAGATTAAATTCCAATTATAGTTGTATGTAGTTACTATTTTTATGTATTTTGTAGTATTTTAATAATGAAAATTATGAAGCACAAAGATATGATGGATTTTTGAAGACATATGAGACTGCTTCATTGAAAAGTACCTCTACTCTGGCTATGCTGAACTTTGGTCAAAGTGCTATTTTCAGTGTTGGTTTAACAGCCATAATGGTGCTCGCCAGTCAGGGAATTGTGGCAGGTAATGGATATGTGGTTTTCACATTAGTCTATGTTTTACTTAACCTTTATAAAGATTAATGAAATAAATGTGTATATTAGTCTCATAAAGCATATTCAATAAGGTGCTATAACATCCTTGGAGTACTTTCATTTTTGTATCAGAATATGTTTTCTTGATTACATGATGATGTTTTTTTTACTTTCCTTTGTTTAACACTACAAGTTTAGCACTGGTTCTCTCATTGATTGGGATTACTGTTTGTGGGGCTACAACCTGATTCTTTTCAGAGTAACTTTCTTTTTAGCATCTGATATTTCTAATTTCTCTTGTAGACCTGGAAAGAAATGTAATTAATTTAGTATTTAGTCCAAAGGACTAAAATGCAAGCAGTCATATAAAAATTACTAGTAACCTTTTAATTTTTCTATTAGTTGTTCATTGCAAAACATTGCAAAAGTAAATAATATCTGTGCCTCTTTTCTGTAACCTGCTTGCTTAGTTAGGATTTATTCATTCACTGAGACCTTAATACATGGTTTATCAATTCCCGATCATGATATCCATTTGCTCCAATTTTTTAATTTATACTTTAAAAAACTTCTATTTTACATTACAAGGAACTTTCTTAGGAAGAAAGGAGAGATTTTCAGCCTTCTGTTTCTTTCCTCACTTAAGCCATTCTCTTTTACTTATATATTATGTGTCGTGTATGGGTGGGCTTTTGCCATTCCAGTTAGCATATATCTAGTTCCCTATTTTCCTAAATCATGGATTAAAATGCTTTGGAATTTGAGTAGGCCTAAGAGTTGCTGATTATGTACATTTTGAACTGTATTCCACAGTAGTAAACTGTAAACTTTTCTATCTTAAACTGGAAAGTTCATAACATCTAAATTTTTTTTTTCTACCAACTGCATATTAAGGTACCCTTACTGTTGGAGATTTAGTAATGGTGAATGGACTGCTTTTTCAGCTTTCATTGCCCCTTAACTTTCTGGGAACTGTATACAGAGAAACTAGACAAGCACTTATAGATATGAACACCTTGTTTACTCTACTCAAGGTAGACACCCGAATTAAAGTAAGTAACCTATATAGTACCTTTTTAAAAGCATATAAGCATCATCTCATTAATGGTATTATTCCGGGGGAATATTTTTACATTACCATATTAGCAAACTAATTTCTCTTTTGCAGGAATTGGGACTATCATGTGTATTAAAAGGCTGTTACAGCTTTTACTTCTGTGTTTAGAAACCTTACAGTATTAAGCAAAGAATATTATACCTAGAAGCTAAACTTTGTTAACTTCTATATTTGTACTTGCACCTGATTTACTTTTGCTAATAATGATATAAAATGTGATTGCCTCTCCTCACATTGTCAACCTCCTTTCTCCCCTGCCCACCATCCCTCTTTACCCCCAAAACAAATTTATCAGAAATCAAAGCATTTGGGATTTTTACCCTTAACAGTGAAGAGTGAAAAAACATTTTTAAAAGCATGCTTAGAAGTGGTCTAACTCCACTTATAAACCTCCTCCTTTCCCTTTATTTTCCTTTTTCTCTCTGTGAATTAGAAAATTGCATAGCTGTACTCTAGGAGGTGTGTAAAGTGGCTTTTTCTTTTCTCTTCCCTGCTAGGACAAAGCGATGGCATCTCCCCTTCAGATCACACCACAGACAGCTACGGTGGCCTTTGATAATGTGCATTTTGAATACATTGAGGGACAGAAAGTCCTTAGTGGAATATCTTTTGAAGTTCCTGCAGGAAAGAAAGTGGCCATTGTAGGAGGTAGTGGGTCAGGGTAGGTAATTTAGTTCTTTATAAAATTCTGCATTGTTGATTGCTGACTCCCATTGTAATATTTTTTTATGTGTCATAATAAAATGATGACTGTGGTTTAAAATAGGGGCTCCCTAATGCCAGTTGGAGCTACATAACCTTTCATTGTCTCCTATTTCAGGAAAAGCACAATAGTGAGGCTGTTGTTTCGCTTCTATGAGCCTCAAAAGGGTAACATTTACCTTGCTGGTCAAAATATACAAGATGTGAGCCTGGAAAGCCTTCGGAGGGCAGTGGGAGTGGTACCTCAGGTATTTAAAAAAAGAAAAAACTTATTTGGGGGAAGGTATATTGGGTTGGTGGATCTTTTACTAGAATCATTTGAATCCAGAGAGTCAGTATATGCTAATTAAGTTGGAAGTGTTAGGCCCTACAGGCCATATTCTGTTACCAAAAAGACAAAAAAACATGAATTCAAAAATCTTCATGATGGGAAGATTTTTTTAAGCCTTAGGAAGATAGCATAACATAGAGGAAAGAGCCCAGACTGGAGTCAAATAGAACAGAATTGTAAGCCCAGCTCTAACCCATATACATTGTATGGCCTTGGGCCTGAGTTTCCTCATCTGTAAAATAAGGATACCGTTTTCTTGTAGGACAGAATTATTATGGAGTAGAGATAATATGTGTAAAGTACCAAGTACAATGTCCATCACATAATTGTTCAGTAAATGAAAACTATTATTTTAATTTTGAGCAGTTTTTGGCAGAGTAAATTTATAAAAATTACAAAGCAGTCTGGCTGCCAACTTCAAGTTGCTATGCCTTGTTCCCACAGTACCAAGCACAGTGCCCGACCCATAGTGAGCATTTAACAAGTATTTGCTGAGTGACTTTAGGGGGAAACATAAGTTCAGAGTAAGATCTGAGAAGGTAAGAAGGAGGTAGCCTTACAGGATGTGAGTTTTTCTTATACTGAAAGCCAATAGAGAGACCTGGGAGTTAGTTGCAGCCTAGAATCAGAACCAAATCCCTGGGAGAACTGTAAGAAATGGATCAGACAGTTCCTTTTATGTAGCTTGTAAAAGGTCATCAAGTGATCTAACACATGCCACTCTGCCCTGTCCTCTCTTTCACTGAGAATCCCAAATTTAGTGTTCATGAGTCACTTAGGGAGATTATCAAAATTCCAACTCTCTTTCACACACCTTGGTTCTGGTTTAGGAGGGCAGTGGGGGCCCCAGAAACCTGCATTTTTGAATATGCCTTCTAGGTGATTTAGGTGATTCATAGACTATATGTTGAAAAACACTGACCTAAACCATATATGAAGTGAACTGAATTCTGGGCTGTTCCTGCTTAGGGCTCAGTGTCCTCATCCATTCTCTTGGGCTGTATAATAATTACCCTCATCGTTTTGAAAAATAAAATGTTTTATTCACTAAGGAAAAATATACATGGTCAATAAATGAAAGAAAAGATACTCATCCTCATTAGAAGTCTTAGTAATTAAATCAACAATGGGATACCATTTATCACCTATTAAACTGCTGAGGATTTTAAAACTCATAGTATTTAGTTTGGGCAAGGCTGTGTGAAATGGCTAGTCTGTTTTGCTGGAGGAAGCATACAACTTTCCTGATGAACAAATTGGCAGTATGTAGCAAGAGTCTGAAAAATATTTATACCCTTTATTACAGTAATTCTGCCTCTAGGAAGTTTTAGTAAGGAAATAAACAGGGAAGTGAACAGATTTTTCTATGCTAAACAGTTCATTATAGTGTTATTTATACCAGCACAAGTTGGAAACACTATAAAATCCAGTATTAAGTAGATGGTTAAATTATCAGCATAGGATCAAATGTCATACAGTCATTTTTAAATATCATGTTTGTAAAGAGTATTGAGTGTCATAGATAAATGCTCAGATACAAAGTTTGTTGAAAAAGAAGTTACCAAACAAAATGTAATATCTCAGTTTTATAATACTAAATGAATACATTATAACAGAAAAAATATTGGAGAAAATACAGCAACATGTTAATAGTAGTTATTGCTGGATGGTGGGATTATGGATTATTTACTTAATTTTTGTTTTACCTTATATTTTCTATTTCCCTTTTTTTAATATCTTTATTGGAGTATAATTGCTTTACAAGGGTGTGTTACTTTCTGCTGTATCAAAAAGTGAATCAGCTACACATATACATATATCACCATATTTCCTTCCTCTGCGTCTCTCTCGCACCCTCCCTATCCCACCACTCTAGGTGGACACAAACCACCGAGCATATCTCCCTGTGCTATGTGGCTGCTTCCCACTAGCTAGCTATTTTACGGTTGGTAGTGTATATATGTCCATGCCACTGTCTCACTTCGTCCCAGCTTACGCTTCCCCCTCCCTGTGTCCTCAAGTCCATTCTCAATGTCTGCATCTTTATTCCTGTCCTGTACCTAGGTTCTTCACAACCTTTTTTTTCTTTTAGATTCCATATATATGTGTTAGCATATGGTATTTGTTTTTCTCTTTCTGACATACTTCACTCTGTATGAACACACTCTAGGTCCATTCACCTCACTACAAATAACTCAATTTCGTTTCCTTTTATGGCTGAGTAATATTCCATTGTATATATGTGCCACATTTCTATGTCCATTCAACATAAGACACTTATGTTGCTTCCATCTCCTGGCTATTATAAATAGAGCTGCAATGAATATTGTGTTCCATGACTCTTTTTGAATTATGGTTTTCTCAGGGTATATGCCCAATAGGGGGATTGCTGGCTCGTATGGTAGTTCTATTTTTAGTTTCTTAAGGAACCTCCTTACTGTTTTCCATAGTGACTGTATCAATTTACATTCCCACCAACAGTGCAAGAAGGTTCCCTTTTCTCCACACCCTCTCCAGCATTAATTGTTTGTAGATTTTTTGATGATGGCCATTCTGACTGGTGTGAGGTGATACCTCATTGTAGTTCTGATTTGCATTTCTCTATTGATTAGTGATGTTGAGCATCCTTTCATATGTTTGTTGGCAATCTGTATATCTTCTTTGGAGAGATGTCTGTTTAGGTATTCTGCCCATTTTTGGGTTGGGTTGTTTATTTATTTTATTTTTTTGATATTGATGTGCATGAGCAGCTTGTATATTCTGGAGATTAATCCTTTGTCCCTTGGTTCATTTGCTAATATTTCTCCCATTTTGAGGGTTTTCTTTTTCATCTTGTTTATGGTTTGCTTTACTGTGCAAAAGCTTTTAAGTTTCATTAGGTCCCATTTGTTTATTTTTGTTTTTAATTCCCTTTCTCTAGGAAGGGGGTCAAAAAGGGTCGTGCTGTGATTTATGTCAAGAGTGTTCTGCCTATGTTTTCCTCTAAGAGTTTTATACTATCTGGTCTTACATTTAGGTCTTTATCCATTTTGAGTTTATCTTTGTGTGCGGTGTTAGGGAGTGTTCTAATTTCATTCTTTTACATGTAGCTGTCCAATTTTCATAGCTCCACTTATTGACAAGACTGTCTTTTCTACATTGTATATTCTTGCCTCCTTTATCAAAGATAAGGTGACCATATGTGTGTGGGTTTATCTCTGAGCTTTCTATCCTGTTCCATTGATCTATATTTCTGGTTTTGTGCCAGTACCATTCTGTCTTGATTATTGTAGCTTCGTAGTATAGTCTGAAGTCAGGAAACCTGATTCATCCACCTACATTTTTCTTCCTCAAGATGGCTTTGGCTATACGGGGTCTTTTGTGTTTCCATGCAAATTGTGAAATTTTTTGATCTAGTTCTGTGAAAAATGCCATTGGTATACAGATTGCATTGAATCTCTAGATTGCTTTTGGTAGTATAGTCATTTTCACAATAATGATTCTTCCAATCCAAGAACATGGTATATCTCTCCATCTATTTGTATCATCTTTAATTTCTTTCATCAGTGTCTTACAGTTTCCTGCATACAGGTCTTTTGTCTCATTACATAGGTTTATTCCTAGGAATTTTATTTGTTTTGCTGCAATGGTAAATGGGAGTGCTTCCTTAATTTCTCTTTCAGATTTTTCATAATTAGTGTATAGGAATGCTAGAGATTTCTGTGCATTAATTTTGTATCCTACTACTTTACCAAATTTGTTGATTAGCTCTGGTAGTTTTCTGCTAGCATCTTTAGGATTCTCTGTGTATAGTCTGCAAGTAGTGACAGTTTTACTTGTTTTCCAATTTGGATTCCTTTTCTTTCTTTTTCTTGTCTGATTGCTGTGCCTAAGACTTCCAAACATATGTTGAATAATAGTGGTGAGAATGGGGAACCCTGTCTTGTTTCTGATCTTAGTGGAAATGGTTTCTGTTTTTCACCATTGCGAACAATGTTATCTGTGGGTTTGTCATATATGGCCTTTCTTATGTTTAGGTACATTCCTTCTCTGCCTGCTTTCTGGAGGATTTTTATCGTAAATGGTTATTGAACTTTGTAGAAAGCTTTTTCTGCATCTATTGAGATGATTATATGGTTTTTCTCCTTCAGTTTGTTAATATGGTATATCACGTTGATGGATTTGCGTATATTGAAGAATCCTTGCATTCCTGAGATAAATCCCACTTGATCGTGGTGTATGATCCTTTTAATGTGCTGTTGGATTCTATTTGCTAGTATTTTGTTGAGGATTTTTGCATCTATGTTCATCAGTGATATTGTCCTGTAGTTTTCCTTTTTTGTGACATCTTTATCTGGTTTTGGTATCAGGGTATTCGCGACCTCGTAGAATGAGTTTGGGAGTGTTCGTCCCTCTGCTGTATTTTGGAAAACTCTGAGAAGTATAGGTGTTAGCTCTTCTCTAAATGTTTGGTAGAATTCACCTGTGAAGCCATCTGGTCCTGGGCTTTTGTTTGTTAGAAGGTTTTTAATCACAGTTTCAACTTAGTGCTTGTGATTGGTCTGTGTATATTTTCTGTTCCTTCCTGGCTCAGTTTCGGAAAGTTGTGCTTTTCTAGGAATTTGTCCATTTCTTCCAGGTTGTCCATTTTATTGGCATATACTTGATTGTATTAGTCTCTCATGATCCTTTGTGTTTCTGCAGTGTCAGTGGTTACTTCTCCTTTTTCATTTCTAATTCTATTGATTTGAGTCTTCTCCTTTTTTTCTTGATGAATCTGGCTAATGGCTTATCAATTTTGTTTATCTTCTGAAAGAACCAGTTTTTAGTTTTATTGATCTTTGCTATTGTTTCCTTCATTTCTGATCTGATCTTTATGATTTCTTTCCTTCTGCTAACTTTGAGGGGTTTTTGTTCTTCTTTCTTTAATTGCTTTTGGTGTAAGGTTAGGTTGTTGATTTGAGATGTTTCTTGTTTCTTGAGGGAGGATTGTGTTGCTATAAACTTCCCTCTTAGAACTGCTTTTGCTGAATCCCATAGGTTTTGGGTTGTAAAGTTTTCATTGCCATTTGTTTCTAGGTATCTTTTGATTTCCTCTTTGTCTTCTTTAGTGATCTCTTGGTTATTTAGTAGTGTATTGTTTAGGCTCCATGTGTTTGTACTTTTTACCTATTTTTCCTGTAATTGATATCTAGTTCCATAGTGTTATGGTCAGAAAAGATACTTGATACCTTTTCAGTTGTCCTTCATTTACCAAGGCTTGATTTGTGACCCCAGATATGATCTATCCTGGAGAATGTTCCATGAACACTTGAGAAGAAAGTGTATTGTGTTGTTCTTGGATGGAATATCCTACAAATATCAATTAAGTCCATTTGTTTAATGTGTCATTTAAACTTGTGTTTCCTTATTTATTTTCATTTTGGTTGATCTGTCCCTTAGTGGAAGTGTGGTGTTGAAGTCCACTACTATTATTGTGTTACTACTGATTTCCCCTTTTATGGCTGTTAGCATTTGCCTTATGTATTGAGGTGCTCCTATGTTGGGTGCATAGGTATTTGCAATTGTTATATTGACTTCTTGGATTGATGCCTTGATCATTAGGTAGTGTCCTTCTTTGTCTCTTGTAATAGTCTTTATTTTAAAGTCTATTTTGAGAAGACCTTCAGGATGGTGGAAGAGTAAGACATGGAGATTACCTTACTCCCCACAGGAACATAAGAAATAAATCTACATGTGGAACAACTACTACAGAACACCTTCTGAATGCTGTCAGAAGACTTCACACCTCCCAAAAGGTAAGAAACTCCCCGAGCACCTGGGTAGGGCAAAAGGCAAAAGAAAAAACAGAGACAAAAGAATAGGGACGGGACCTGCACCAGTGGGAGAGAGTTGTGAAGGAGTAAAAGCTTCCACACACTATAAAGCCCCTTCACTGGCGGAAATGGGGGTAGGCCGGGGGGAAGCTTCGGAGCCACGGAGGAGAGCATAGCCACAGGCGTGGAGAGGGCAAAGCAGAGAGATTCCTGCACAGAGGCTCAGTGCTGACCAGCACTCACCAGCCCAAGAGGTTTGTCTGCTCATCCACCAGGGCTGGTGGGGGCTGGGATCTGAGGCTTGGGCTTCGGAGGTCAAATCTCAGGGAGAGGACAGGGGTTGGCTGTGTGAACACAGTCTGAAGGAGACTAGTTCACCACAGCTAGCTTGGAGGGAGTCGGGCAATAGTCTGGAACTGCCAAAGAGGCAGAAAACTTTTCCTTGCCTTTTTGTTTTGCGGTACGCGAGGAGAAGGGATTAAGAGCACTGTCTAAATGAGCTCCAGAGATGGGTGCAAGCTGAGGCTCTCAGCATGGACCCCAGAGACAGGCATGGGATGCTAAGGCTGCTGCTGCAGTCACCGAGTAGCCTGTGTGCATGCACAGGTTACTGTCCACACCTCCCTTCCCGGGAGCCTGTGCAGCCCGCCACTGCCAGAGTCCTGTGATCCAGGGACAACTTTCCCAGGAGAACACACGGCACGCCTCAGCCTGTTGCAATGTCATGCTGGCCTCTGCTGCTGCAGGCTCGCCCCACCTTCAGTACCGCTCTCTCCCCCAGCCTGAGTGAGCCAGAGCCCCATAAACAGCTGCTACTTTGACCCCGTACTGTCTGAGTGAAGAACAGACACCCTCAGGCGACCTACACATAAAGGCAGGGGCAAATCCAAAGCTGAACCCCAGTAGCTGTGCGAACAAAGAAGAGAAAGGGAGGCTCCCAGCAGCCTCAGAAGCAGTGGATTAACTCTCCACAGTCAACTTGACGTACCCTGCATCTGTGGAATACCTGAATAGACAACAAATCATTCCAAATTGTGGTAGTGGACGTTGGGAGCAACGATATATATATTTTTTCATTTTTCTCTTTTTGTGAGTGTTTTTGTGTATGCTTCTGTGTGTAATTTTGTCTCTATAACTGCTTTTACCATTTGTCCTAGCGTTCTGTCTGCCCGTTTTCTTTTTTCTTTTTTAAGTATAGTTTTTAATTTTTCTCATTATTGGTGGATTTGCTTTTTGTTTTGGTTGCTGTCCTGTGCCTTTCTTTGTTTCCTTTTTGAATTACTTTTTAATTTTTTGACTTATTTATTTATTTTTTTTGCGGTACGCAGGCCTCTCACTGTTGTGGCCTCTCCCGTTGAGGAGCACAGGCTCCAGACATGCAGGCTCAGCGGCCATGGCTCATGGGCCTAGCCGCTCCACAGCATGTGGCATCTTCCCGGACTAGGGCATGAACCTGTGTCCCCTGCATCGGCAGGCCAACTCTCAACCACTGCGCCACAAGGAAGGCCCCTAATTTTTTTATTTTTAATAACTATTTTGTATTTTAATAACTATATTTTATTTTATTATTTCTTTTTCTTTCTTTCATTTTTTTCTCCTTTTTATTCTGAGCTGTGTGGATGCCAGGATCTTGGTGCTCCAGTAAGGTGTCAGGCCTGTGCCTCTGAGGTGGGAGAGCCGAGTTCAGGACATTGGTCCACCAGGGACCTCCCAGCTCCACATAATATCAAACAACGAAAGCTCTCCCAGAGATCTCCATCTCAGCGCCAGTACCCAGCTACACTCAATGACCAGCAGGCTACATGCTGGATGCACTATGCCAAACAACTAGCAAGACAGGAACACAAGCCCACCCATTAACAGAGGTGCTGCATAAAATCATAATAAGGTCACAGACACCCCAAAACACACCAACAGATGCAGACCTCCCCACCAGAAAGACAAAATCCAGCCTCATCCACCAGAACACAGGCACTAGTCCCCTCCACCAGGAAGCCTACACAATCCACTGAACCAACCTTAGCCACTAGGGGCAGATAGCAGAAAAACTGGGCACTACAGACTTGTAGCCTGCAAAAAGGAGACCCCAAACATAGTAAGTTAAGCAAAATGAGAAGACAAGCAAACACACAGCAGATGTGAAGGAGTGAAGTAAAAACCCACCAGACCTAACAAATGAAGAGGAAATAGGCAGTCTACCTGAAAAAGAATTCAGAGTAATGATAGTAAAGATGATCCAAAATCTTGGAAATAGAATGGAGAAAGTACCAGAACATTTAAAAAGGACCTAGAAGAACTAAAGAGCAAACAATGATGAACAGCATAATAAATAAAATAAAAAATTCTCTAGAAGGAATCAATAGCAGGATAACTAAGGCAGAAGAACGGATAAGTGACCTGGAAGATAAAATAATGGAACTAACTACTGCAGAAGAAAATAAAGATAAAGAATGAAAGGAATTGAGGACAGTCTCAGAGACCTCTTGGACAACATTAAATGCACTAACATTCGAATTATAGGGGTCCTAGAAGAAGAAGAGAAAAAAGAAAGGGAGTGAGAAAATATTTGAAGAGATTATAGTTGAAAACTTCCCTAATATGGGAAAGGAAATAGTTAATCAAGTCCAGGAAGTGCAGAGAGTACCATACAGGATAAATCCAAGGAGAAACACCAAGACACATATTAATCAAACTATCAAAAATTAAATACAAAGAAAAAATATTAAAAGCAGCAAGGGATTAGCAATATATAACATACAAGGGAATCTTATATAGGTTAACAACTGATGTTTCAGCAAAAAGTCTGCAAGCCAGAAGGGAGTGGCGGGACATATTTAAAGTGATGAAAGCGAAAAACCTACACCCAAGATTATCCAGGAAGAATCTCATTCAGATTCGACAGAGAAATTAAAACCTTTACAAGCAAGCAAAAGCTAAGAGAATTCAGGGCTTCCCTTGTGGCGCAGTGGTTGAGAGTCTCGTGCCAATGCAGGGGACACGGGTTCATGTCCCAGTCTGGGAAGATCCCACATGCCGCAGAGCGACTAGTCCCGTAAGCCATGGCCGCTGAGCCTGCGCGTCCGGAGCCTGTGCTCCGCAACGGGAGGGCCACAACAGTGAG